>NW_016107348.1:3869818-3888252 GCF_001604975.1 Cebus imitator
AAAAAAAAAGAAAAAAAAAAAAAATTGGTTCTTTCAAAAGATCAACAAAATTGACAAAACTTTAGCTACAATAAGAGAAAAATAGAGAAGGCACAAATAACTAAAATCAGATATGAAGCTACACTACCACTGACTTTAAAGAAATAAAAATGATTTATAATCATATTCTATGATTATACTATCATTATTTGTATAGCTACAATAAGAAAAAAATAGGGAAGGCACAAATAACTAAAATCAGATATGAAGCTACACTACTACTGACCTTAAAGAAATAAAAATGATTTATAATCATATTCTATGATTATACTATCATTATTTGTATACCTATGAACAACTGTACACCAACAAATGCATTGATTTCACACAAACAAAAATTAAGTATACAAATTCCTAGAAACTCACAAATTACCAAAACTGGCTCAAGAAGAAATATAAAATCTGAACAGACATATAATAGTAAAGAGATTAAAAAATCAGTAATCTAAACCCTCCCAACAAAGAAAAGTCCAGGATTAGATAGTTTCATTGATAAATCTACCAAACACTTCAAGAATTAACACCATGAATGCTAAATAATAACTTATGAATCCAAAGAGGAAAACAACAGACACTGGGGTCTACTTGATGGGGGAGGGTGGGAGGAGAGATAGGAGCAGAAAAGATACTATTGGGTATGGGTCTTAATACCTGGGTGATGAAATAACATGTACAACAAACCCCCATAACACATGTTTATCTATGTAACAAACCTTCACATGTACCCCCAAACCTAAAATAAAAGTTAAAAAAAGAATTAAAATGAATCTTTCCCAAATTCCTTCAAAATCTATGAGAACACTTCCTAATTTTCAGGCCAGCATTATCTGATAATAAAGCTAGACAAAAATACCAGGAAAAAACTATAGAGCAGTATTTCTTTTGAATGTAAATACAAAAATCCTCAATAAATCCCAGCAAACTGAACTGATCAACATTTTTAAAAGATTATACACCATGATGAAGTGAGATTTATTCCAGGAATACAAGAGTGATTTAATATTCAAAAATCAATCATAATACACCACATTAATAGGATGAAGGGGAACATTAAATTACACAATAATCTCAATTGATACAGAAAAAGCATTTGACAAAATCCAATACCTTTTCATGATAAAAACACTCAGGAAACTAGGAATAGAAGAAAATTTCCTCAACAGAATAAAACAAATTTATTTTAAAAACCCACAGCTAACAACATACTCAGTGGTGAAACGCTGAAAGCTTTCCCCTTTGGTGCCTTAAACCACAGAAATTTATTTTCTTCTTTTGAGACAGCATCTCACTCTGTCACCCAGGCTGGAGTGCAGTGATGTGATCTCTGCTCACTGCAACTTCTGCCTCCCAGATTCAAGTGATTCTCATGCCTCAGCCTCCCGATTAGCTCGGATTACAGGTGCATGCCACCACACCTGGCTAATTTCTGTATTTTTAGTAGAGACGGGTTTTCACCATGTTGGCCAGGCTGATCTCAAACTCCTGACCTCCAGTGATTTGTCCGTTTTGGCCTCCCAAAGTGTTGGGATTACTGTACAGGCGTAAGCCACTGCACTCAGCCAGTAAAGAGTACATCCTCTTTAAAGTTCCAGAGGATGGAAGCCAAGATCAAGGAGTCAACAGATTTGGTTTCTTCTGAGACCTCTCTCAGCTTGCGGGTGATTATGGTTTTGCTGCCTCTTCACATGGTCATCCTTCTGTGCATGTGCACCCCTGCTATCTTTTTCTGTGTCCAAATTTCCTTTCTTTTAATGACACTAGTCAGGTTGGATTAGGGCCAACCCTAATGGCCTCATTTTAATTTAATTTAATCATCTCTTTAAACACTTGATCTCCAAATATGCTTACATTTTAGGGTACTGAGGTTAGGGCTTCAATATGTGAATTTTGGAGGGACACAATTCTGCCAATAGCATCCCCTAGTATCAGAAAAGACAATGATGTCCATTTTTGCCACTGCTATTCAACATTGAACCAGAAGTCTTAGCCAAAGCAACCAGGCAAAAAGAAATAAAATGTACCCAAATTGTAAAGGAGGAAGTAAAACTCACTGTTTGCAGATGACGCGATCCTATATATTCAATATATAGAAAATCACAAGAAATCCACCAAAAACATATAATAGCTAATTT
Source organism: Cebus imitator (assembly GCF_001604975.1). Taxonomy (NCBI): domain Eukaryota; kingdom Metazoa; phylum Chordata; class Mammalia; order Primates; family Cebidae; genus Cebus; species Cebus imitator. The sequence goes on from NW_016107348.1 coordinate 3,871,990, forward strand.
TAAAATTCTGTAAAGTTGAAGGATGCAAAATTAGAACACAAAATCAGTTTTGTTTTTATATATCAGTAATAAACAATCTGAAAATAAAATTAAGAAAATTCCATTTACAATAGCACTCAAAATAATAAAATGCCTAGAAATAATGTAAACCAAGGAGTGAATGGCTTGTATGCTGAAACTACAAACCATTCCTCAAAGAAATTAAAGAAAGTCTAAATAGATGAAAAGCCAACCCATGTTCATGGATTAGAAAATTTTAATATTGCTAAAATAGCAATACTACTTACAATGATCTACAGATTCAATATAATCCCTATCAAAATTTCAATGGCCTTTTTTTCTTTTAAGAAATGAACGTGATAAAAAAAAAAAAAGAAATGAACATACTTATCTTCAAATTAATAATGAATTGCAAGGGACCCTGAACAGCCAAAATAATATTGAAAAGGAACAAAGTGGAGGACTCACTCTTCTGATTCCAAAACTTACTACAAAACTATACTAATAAAATAGTGTGGTACTGGTATAAATATAGGCATATAGACCAGTGGGATAGAACTTAAAATCCAGAAATAAATCCAATTATTGACTAACTGATTTTCAACAAAGTTTACAAGATTAGTCAATGGGGAAATAATAGTCTCTTCAACAAATGGTGTTGGGACAAATGAGTATCTACATGCAAAAGAATAAAGCTGAACCCAAACCTAACACCATATATTAAAATTGGTTCAAAATTAGCAACCTAAATATAAGAGCTAAAACCATAAAATTCTTAGGAAAAAACATAAGGGTAAATCTTCATGATCTTGAACTTGGCTTGCCAGTAGATTCTAAGGTATGATACAAAAGCATGAGTAACAAAAGAAAAAATAAATTTCTCTCTTAGTCTATCTGTGCCGTTCTATAACAGAATGCCACAGACTGTATAATTTATCAAAGAAATTTATTAGCTCACAGTTCTGCAGGCTAGGAAGTCTAAGATCAAGGCACTAGCAGGTTTGGTGTCTGCTGAGGCCATTCTCTTCCAAAATGACACCTTGCCTGCTGCCCGGATCTTCACATGGCAAAAGGCAAGAACTCTGGGGGGAACTCTGTGTCCTTACATGGCAGAAGAGCAACAGAGGGAGAACCAACTCCCATAATCCACTTTTAGAGGAGCATTGATCAATTCATGAGGGCCCCATCCTCATGAACTACCTTCCATTAGGCCCCATCTACCAACTTTGTTGTGTTGAAGATTAAGTTTCCAACACTTGAGTTTTGGAGGGGGGCAAAAACATTCAAACCAAAGCAGCTGAATTTCTTCAAAGTTAAAAACTTCAATGCATCAAGGGACATTATCAAGAATGTAAAAATGCCTAGGCACCATGGACAGATCACTGCTTGAGGGTGAACGATAATTCTGGCAGGCCAGTGGGTCATGCTAATTTCAATTATAAGCATGAAACTAGAATGGTCATTCATTGAGGAAGATCGAACTAAGTGTTTGTTTTAATATTTATTGAATTTTCTAACTATGGATCCATGTTTCTTATTGTTACCAAACTTGATAAAGATCTGAAAGTTGGAGCCATGACTTGCTTGGTGTAACATACTAAATCAAGAGGGATCCCCACAGCCTCCCCTTACCACATCATCCCCCATTGCTGTGGAAGTACACACAGGCAGGCAGACCTTACCACCCTTCCCCTACCAGCACACATGCATGCACACCCTGTTGTCCTGCCACCATTAGCACTAGTGGATACATACAAACACCACTGTGTCACCCTGGCTGGCACTCTGCCCCTGCTGCCACATGCACACCCTGCTGAACTGCTGCCACTGTCAGCACATACGCCTGAGTGCAGACCTGCTGCCACTGCCCCAACAAAGTGCTTTGGTCAGCATTCACCGTCAGAGTGTCGGTACTAGCAGACTGTGAACACCTCAGCCCCTTCAGTGCAGCAGGTGATTAACCTTGAGAGGCCAGAGAACAAACCTGTGCCGTGGGCCTGGTACCAACCCCCAGGGCTGTACATGCAGCCCAGTAGTACTGAGCTGAGAATTGGACCTCTGACATCTTCCAGAAATGAAGCCAGTTGACTAAACCCACCTTATACTACAGTTAAACCCTCAAATGCATCAAAAAAAAAAAAAAAAAAAAAAAAAAAAAAAAAAAAAAAAAAAAAACCCATCCAAAGGACAGAAACTTCAAAGATCAAAGGAACATCAGAGATAGCAGATTGCTGGTTGGCAGCAGCTGGGGAGGAAAGGGAAATGGAGATATGAGGTTCTCGTTTTGGGTAATGAAAATAGTTGGGAACCAGAGGTACACAACATTGTGACTCTACTAAATGTCACTTTAAAACAGCTAATTTTGCTACGTAAATTTCACCTCAAGTTTTTTTTTTTTTTTTTGAGACGGAGTTTCGCTCTTGTTACCCAGGCTGGAGTGCAATGGCGCGATCTCGGCTCACCGCAACCTCAGCCCACCGCAACCTCCGCCTCCTGGGTTCAGGCATTTCTCCTGCCTCAACCTCCTGAGTAGCTGGGATTACAGGCACGCACCACCATGCCCAGCTAATGTTTTGTATTTTTAGTAGAGACGGGGTTTCACCATGTTGACCAGGATGGTCTCGATCTCTTGACCTCGTGATCCACCCGCCTCGGCCTCCCAAAGTGCTGGGATTACAGGCTTGAGCCACCGCGCCCGGCTAAGTTTTTTTAATAAAGGAAAAAAGATACAAAAAAAGAAGGACTGATTGAGAGCACACTGTCTCTGAGGAGACAGGTGGCAACAGAATCAGTAGTATAGATGAAAGAAAACTGATTAAATTCTTCTTTATACTTGGTATATTTTCAGACATGATTATCACCTTTTGTAGCACTACAGGGAAACTAACAAAAAACGATGATTATATTATTGGGATAGGAACTGCAAAATAGTAATAATAGTATCAATTGATATTTATTTATATACTAGGCATTTTGCCAAAAGATTTATATAAATTATTTCACTTAAGCCTAATACTGTGGGACAGACTTCATTACTTTCTTTTACAGAGGAGGAAATAAGAGACACCATGTAATTTATTATTACATGGTAGAAATATGAAAAAGCAAACTGTGAATCAAATCCAGGTTTTTATGAACTTAAAGTCTATGTTCTCCAGCATCACACTATACCATCTCCAGATAGAAAGAAGGAACAGCCTGTGATCAACAAGAGGATAGAGGCCTGTGATACACAATGGGGATACCACTGTTTTTCCTAGATCCGGGAGAATGACTAATGTTCAACTTTCATGCAGAAACTGAAATAAGTGGTAAACATTTATTCAGCGCTTACTATGCGCTGGGCAATATTCTAAGCATATTACCAATATAAACTGATGTAAGCTTTACAACTACTCTATAAATATGGAATATAGGATTATTATCCCAATTTTACTCACATGAGGAACTAAAGTACATATGGTTTAAATAATTAGTTGAAAATCATCTAATTAGTAATTGGCAAAACCAAGAATCCAGGCAATTTGGCTTCAGAGCCCATGCTCTTAACTAGCACAGTATATTTTTATCTCTCTCTTTTTAAAGCATTCTACAAGTAAGGAAATTGAGGCTTAGAGAGGTTATGCACTTTGCCGAAGATTACTTATTAAGTGGTCTCAGATAGGGTATTTGAACATTGGGTTTCTAACTACAAAGTCCATGCCTTTCCACTGCACTGCTTGTAAAGATCACCAACATAAGATGACAGGCATAAATAAACTGCAAAAAGGGTGGGTATAGAGCAAGAATTCTCAGTCAAGAATCCTTAAAGACAAGAAAATTGTTAAAGCTTATATGCACAGATATACTACAATCTAACTATAATATTTCATGAACCTCAAAAGTAAATCTAAAATTAAAGGTCTAAGTAAAGTGGAAGCTGATGATGCTGTCTCCTCATAGTTGTCTCCCTCTCATTATTCTGGCCTCTGAAGTTCAGGTATAACTACATAAATGAAAACAGAATTGCACAGCACTGAACAAAAAACTTCAGAGAAATTTCTGTCATATAAGAAAGTGAATAAAGCCAGGGCCTATTTAAAAGTGAAAAAAAGAAGTAAAAATAAAAATAAAATAACGCTGAGGATAATAGCAAGATTTATACCTTACTTTTTACAAAGATATTTTAAAAGGTATTTATAAAGATGTTGGTAAAATAATTAACATGACTGAATAATATGTTCCAATATTGGAGCTTATCCAATAATATGCTCTATATTATTGGAAAAATAGTATACTCTAATAAGTAGTTAAAAGGAAAATTAAATTTTATCAAAAAGAATAAAAATTAGTAGAATAGCAAACAAGATGGTCTAATAAGCCAGCTTTATCTTTCATCACTCTCTTAGATGTTAACTACCAGCCTTGGTGGCCTTCTTTCAGTTCCTCATATGTACCATCCTCTCTTGTCACACATATACTAATTTACTGATTCACCAAAAATTGTTGGACACCTACCATGTACCAAGCATCATGCTAGGTGACAGGATGAGTGGTAAATACTCTTTGCTCTCAAGAAGCTCATATACTAGATAGCCACAAAAGTATTAAATGTAGTGATGATAAAGGAAAGTGCCAATAAGGAAAAACACCGGGTGCTATAATTGTATACAGCAGTCTAATGTTTTATGAAAGGTTGAGGAGGTCTTTTCCTATGGAAATGTTTAAATCAAGACCTGAAGAATGAATAGTAGCTCAGCAGGCAGAGGAAACAACACAGCTTATCCCAGGATGTGAGGAGAGTGACGAAGAAAAATGAGTGTGTATGAGAGTGATGAGGGATATGAACAAGATAACTTCCAGAAAACTATTATTAGCAACCAAGTAGATGATGGTACCATTTATTGAAACAGATAACTCCAGAATAAAAGCTAGTCAATGGATAAGATCATGAAATTAATTGCAGACAATTAGTTGATGTACTGGTAAGATGATTAAGTGGTCATAAGCAATAGGCAGTTGGACATAAAGGTTTGGGGCTTAGAACAAAAGTTTGGACTATGAATATACATTTTGGATAAGTACCTGCATATACAAATGAAGTTATGGGAGAAGATTAGCTAAATCCCTTTGGGATAATATAGTGCATAAAAAAGACAAGTACCAAGCAGTTAGAGGAATAAGAAAAAAAAGTAACTAGAGAGAATAAAAACCAGGAAAGTATACTAACATAAAACAAGGAAAAAGATAATTTCAATGAGAGAGTTTTGAAATGCTACTGAGAGGTCAAGTGAGAAGAAAATATTTACTTGTTGGCTTAGAAAATGTGTTTGTTCTTGAGTTGGATATATTTATATTCATCCTTCAGGATTCAGCTATTCGGCTGAGTTATTTCTTCTATCTAGCATTTCCAGACTCCTAATTCTGTCATATGTAACCATCCTATGTGTACCCTGTCATACCCTTATGATAGCATTTATCATTCTGTGTCATAATTGTAACTGCCTATATACTTGTGACCATATTTGCACCAGGCCTGAAATTTTCAAGTGTGTGAAGAAGGAAGACTGTGGATCTGGATCAACATTTTATGTCCCCTAAATGCAGCCTTTCTCACATTTATGTCGTATCTTCATCATACCAATTACCATAGTACCTGGCAACAGGGTTAGTACTCAGTAAATAGTTGTCACCATTTATTTATTTAGTATCTATTATACGGCAATAGCTGAGCCTGAGGTAGTTGAGAAAATAAGGCATTAATGATTAGACAAGGACTCTACCCTCAGGGAGCTTCTTTTCTGATTACACACAGCTAATAAATAACAAATAAGAATACAGTTTATTTCTTACCATTTCAGTAGTCATCACTTTCACTACAATATGTGTTATAGTCTTTCCAAATTCTCTTTTTCCTTTCCTACGCCTCAGAATTCTTGGAAAGAAAGGTCCATGAACTCTATAGTTGAAAAGATTTAGTCGTAATTAAATTAACATGAAAAAGACTGACCCTGTCCTTATTCAGTAAATAAAAACTTGGTACTAAGCATCTTTGAGAAATAGTTTTCATTAATTATAAGTGTCTTGAGAGCAATAAGCAACTTGAGAGCAACGTAATGATTCAGCTCTTTCAGATAATTGGTGTTTAAACCCTTAAAACTCTAAAATATTTTCATTTTAATGAACCGTACCTGGAAATCTGCAAGCAACCTACTATAACCATTGCCTCAGCCACTTTAACCTTCCAATACAGTAGAACAATTTTCTGATTGTACTTTCATAATCCATTGAGTTGTAGACTCACACAAAGATGGGTTATGTCTGTGATAGTAAGGCAAAAGAATATTTTCGAATATGCCTAATTTTAGATACTATGCTCAATTAACACATTATTTTGTTTCATTTTTCTTTTCTTTTTGCTTTTACCCAATTTAATGATATTCTGTTATAAGCAATATTATTTTGTTTCAAAGGATGTGATCTCCATAAAATAGTTGCCTACTGGCCTCCCAGCAGAACTATTCCAGCTTCTCTCCTAGTTGTTTTTATATTGTTTGCTATTCAGCACTTCTAATTAGTTCTTTCTCTTCTTCCTGCTTTTGTGTTTCCTGTTTCCTGTCTCTATCATTTAAATGTTTCCAACAGAAAGTCAGAATAAAAATGTCAGTATAATTGTCAGCTTTTTATCATTACTGTCAGCCAAAAGGGACACTCTTTTTCCAGTAGATATGGATTTACCAGTAATCTCTTTAGTATAATCTTTTACCAATGATCCTAGGTATAATCTTTTGCATGCTCTGAAGCACTTTTATTGCTTTATGCAAAGATGATGTGGCTTTAGTGTGTGTGTGTATATATATATACACACACACACACACTATATATAATATATATATTTATATATATTTAGTATATATATATAGCATATATATACTATATATATACAGTAGAAATATATATACCAGGTTATACTATACATATACTATAACCTATATACTATACATATACTATAACCTATATACTATATATATACTATATATATATATAGTATATATATAGTATAACCTGGTATATATATTTATAGTAGATATATTATATATATATAGTGGATATATATACTGTATATATATATCTACTATATTCAGTAGAAATATATAAAAAGCAGCAAGACATAGACAGAGTCTGTCTACAGAACAGGTTTTAAAAGAAGCACAAAGTTATAACTATAACTATATAACTATATATATACTTATATGGCCTCTACATATATACTTATATGGCCTGTCTTTGTGCTTCTTTTAAAACCTGTTCTGTAGACAGACTCTGTCTATGTCTTGCTACTTTTTAGCTATAATCCAGTCAGCTTATTTACTTCACATATTCTATATAGAAGAGGTCTACCTCTTCCTTTCTTATGCTTTAGCCAAAATCAAAAGAGTTAAAATGAAAGATAAGGAAAGAACTGGATTAATGAATTCTTTTGGTGAAAAAAAATGATTTCAGTGAATTCAGTTAATATAAACATAATTTCCCAATACTGATAGTTTTACCTTGTGCTTACTTCATAAATTAGACATCTAATTTTATACTTCACTTTAATCAGAACATATACCACAATTAAGTGCTATGATAAAGTAATAGCCATGTAAACTTCTGCTTCTATTTAAAATAGAGCAAATTATTACCGGAGGCGTAAATCTTCCCACATTTTCAATAATCCACAGAGCATGGCTATCTCATAGTATTTTTTCCAGCATTCAACAGCCTCTGCTGCAGATGGATCTTCTTTAATATTGCTTTGATACTCAATGAGCTCGACACGTTTGTTTTTATATTTCTCCAAAGTTTTTTTAAAACGTTGTGCAATAGGACCAGGTATTGTTCCATCCTGCATATCACACCACCTGAAAAGTATCAATGTAATTATAACGTTTATTTTTTAATGTGTGGTATAAGTTTCTAAACTATACTTACAAATTAATTCTTTCTTCAATAAGTGCAGCATAATTCTCACAACTTTCTTCATCATCCCAGTCTCTCCAAAGAAAGTCATAAAAAAACCTACGATAAACCAAAGTAAGATGAAAGTAATCAAAAACAGACACTACTGATTTAGAGCTAAAAAGATATTCTGATGTCAGAATTCTCTACCTCAATTTTTATTCTTAAGAAAAATATTTTAAAATGACCTTTGAGTGAAATAAAATAAAAGGTAAAACTTTCAAAATTAGTTGATTTGCATTTTATTTTAGGTTACTATAAATGAGATAATGTTTCTGGAAGTGAGACTGTAAAATTCAGTTTCTAAATTTCATAGATTTTGGCTACTACTTGCTCAACAAATAAATAATATGTACAATACTATCAAATTTGTATGGGAGGAAAACATTAGAAAAACATATTCTGTATTTTGTTTGTGGATAGCTTCCCTCAAATTACATCAACTTATAAGAAGTAATCATAATGTGAATGATGATATGTAGTATTTGTAATGCTCTTAAATGTGAGAAACGCTAATGTATTTAATACGGTTAAATATGAATACAAGTTAATGTTACTTATTTCAAGAATTCTTTCAAATTTGATTTTTGTAAAATGCAAGATCAAAAAATTGCAAACTTTTCATTATCCATATATGTTTCTGTAAGGAAATGTTTTTACTAAAAGTTACAAATACAATATATTAATTTAAAATTGACAAATTTAATCCAGTAGTAGTGAGTAAAAATTAAATCAGTAAATACTTATAAAGTGATTATATGAACAAAACTTTCACATCAACTTTTGAGTATGATAATTTAACTTTCAAAAGTAAAGGTCCTAATACCTGACAACTTCCAAGGCCAAAGCAATATCATGTATATCAGTATCTTGTCCCTCAACAGGATACACTTCCAAAAGAGGCACACTGTGTTCCAGTTCCTCCAAAATCTCGTCAACCAAATCTCTTGGAATATTTGCAATGTTAGAAGAAAGGGGCTCAGCGACAGAAACAGTAACTTTGAAACGAGATGATGAGTCTTGGTATGGTTCACAAGTTACCTAAGATAAATATCATAAGAGATACAGTTATAAATATCAGTAAACCACAGGAGTTTACTGATGAGAGAGAGATTTTGAGCATGAGCTGACTCTCAGTTACTGGCTAATAAAAGGACTTGCAATTTGAACTCAGAGTGTGACGCTTCTTCCATGACTCGCTCGGTTACAACAATTATAGATCAATATTAAATATACTATCGATAGTTTTTCAAACGTTACTTTTTAAACACATTTTTTTCAGTTTCATGGAAGGAATTCTGTATCTCCTACATTATTTATTTCTAAGATTGAGTTGCCAGACTTTGAGATTTCATAAAATAGTGTATGTATATATGTTTATATATATATATTTAAGCCAGGGTCTTACTGTGTTGCTCAGGCTAGTGTACAGTGGCTATTCACAGGTGTAATCATTGCACACTCATCCTCAAATTCCTGGGCTCAAGTCTCCTCTTACCTCAGCTGCCTGAGGACCTGGGACTACAGGCGCATGCCACTGTGCCCAGCTAATATTATAAAAAAATTCTTGGACAAATTTTGCCATAAAAGCATGTTTAAAAAAAAAAAAAAAAGCCCTGCTATCTGTATTACATCATTGGCATCATTGGTAAAAGAATGACTATTCAAACATTACAAAACAAAAAAGCAGAAAGGACATAAAGAGTAAATTTCTCAAGTTGATTGAGCTTCATGAACAACATGCTATATTGTGTTTACTCTTCTTATTTCACCATAGTATGGTGATACTTCCCTGTACTTGTCTGAAAATCAGTGTGTGAGAACCAAAGTTGATAGTTTTTTAAATTTTTAATAAATTATATTACATATTAACACAAATTTTTAAATGTTGGCCCATGCCGGGCACAGTGGCTCACGCCTGTAATCCCAGCACTTTGGGGGGCCAAGGCAGGTGGATCATGAGGTCAGGAGATTGAGACCATCCTGGCCAACATGGTGAAACTCCACCTTTACTAAAAACACAAAAATTAGCTGGGTGTGGTGATGTGCACCTGTAATACCAGCTACTCAGGAGGCTGAGGCAGGAGAATCGCTTGAACCCAGGGGGCAGGGGTTGCAGTGAGCCAAGATCATGCCACTGCACGCCAGCCTGGCGATAGAGCGAGACTCCGTCTCAAAAAAAAAAAAAAAAAAAAAAAAAAAATGTTGGCACAAAATTAGTATTAACGCAAACACTTCCAAAATCAATTCTGAAAATTTTAAGTACATAGCCAATGAAATTCTTCATTTTTTGGCAGAGTTATGTCAAAAAACCATATTTTAAGTATCACCCACTGTAACACCATTAATAATAAAACAATAATTATTTAAATACAGGAAATATCTTCAAATCATTAAACTTTGAAATACAAAGTTTATAATTAATTTAAAATAAATTCTGTTCTTAAAAGCAGTTATGCGACTGAAGAAAGCTAGGAAAATGGAATAACAATTTAAAACTGGGTGTCCAAAGATAATAAATGATCAACAATCCATATTTGTGACAGGACAAAAATATATTTCCAAAGAATCATTATGAAATATGATACTGAGCCTTGTATTTTAATATTTTAGTTCTCTCTCTTTTTTTAAGAAACAGGGTTTCACTCTGTTGCCTAGGCTAATGTGCAGTGGCACAACCATAGTTCACTGCAGCCTCGAACTCCTGGGCTCAAGCAATCCTCTCCTCTCAGCCTCCCAATTAGCTAGGACTACATGTGCCACCATGCTCAATTTTTTTTTTTTTTTTTTTTGAGACAGGGTCTCACTCTGTTGCCACGGCTGGAATGCAGTGGCACAAACTCAGCTCACTGCAATCTCCACCTCCCAGTTCAAGCGATTCTCCTGCCTCAGCCTCCTAAAGTTCTGGGATTACAGGTGTGAGCCACTGTACCTGGCCTGGCCTAGTTTTGATTTTTTTCGGTACAGTATTATACATGCATACAGTTTAGAATCAAATAGCTGTACCAGGTTTGTTATGAAAAATAGAATTCACGCTGGGCATGGTGGCTCACACCTGTAATCCCAGCACTTTGGGAGGCCGAGGTGGGTGGATCACCTGAGGTCAGAAGTTCGAGACCAGCCTGGCCAACATGGTGAAACCCTATCTCTACTAAAAAATACAAAAATTGGCCAGATGTGGTGGTGTGTGCCTGTAATCACAGCTACTTGGGAGGCTGAGGCAGGAGAATTGCTTGAACCTGGGCGGTGGAGGTTGCAGTGAGCCAAGATTGCACCACTGCACTGCAGCCTGGGCAACAGAGCAAGAAAGAAAGGAAAGAAAGGAGAGGGGAGGGGAGGGTAGGGGAGGAAGGAAGGAAGGAAGGAAGGAAGGAAGGAAGGAAGGAAGGAAGGAAGGAAGGAATTCCTTGACAGTCTTCTGTTACCCTCTAATTCTCGCTCCTCAGAGGCAACCATTTTTAACTCTTTTAGCTGATTATTTTTTGACATTTATATCTTTATCTTTCAATAATATGCTTATATTGCTATTTAAACTTTTTTTTCAGTTTTTGGCATTGGATATTGACTTCCAACTCTGAAAGATAAGAATTTAGTTGTCTCTTTCATTTTTCCTCATTTTCGTCATATACAACCACCCTCTCCTGGCCTTTCATTCACCAATATGGTTATATCTTAAGTATTCAGCTTTTACCTTAATAGGTTTGAAAAATGTGATTCACAGGTGAGCCATATAATATAAGCTGATTTTTCTTTTCTGCAAAAAATGTTGTTTTCCCAGCAGTCAGTAATTGTATTGCTTTTCATTTGCTCATTTTCTATGTGGCTTTCATTAATTTAGCCACAAATTCCTTAAGTTGTAAAAATCTCCTTTCAATATATTCAAAGCCAATAGATTGTGTTTGAAATAAAATACTGGCTTCATTTTATTTAAAGTACTCTTTCAGAGCTTTCTGACCAGTTCTAATCTGAATTGGCTCCATAGGCCTGCTATGTACATAACTATTATCACTTTGCCATTATCTCAGGAATTCCCTTTGGTTTTCTTGTATGTTGTGGTTTCTCTGCATTTTAAATCTGATGTCTTCGTACTTCTTGATTTACTCCTTTGACTGTAGATGACATCCATTAACTTCCTAAGAAAGGGTACATTGCACATAACTTTTAAGACCTCACATACTTGAAAATGTCTTTTTCTACTCTTAACTTATAGTGTTACTAGGTATAAAATTGTACAATAGAATATCACTTTCCCCAAAATTTTTGAAAATATATTTTCATAGCTTTTAAAACTAGGAATTACTACTGAAAAGTCTGGGCTGGGTATGGTGGCTTATACCTGTAATCCCAGCACTTTAGGAGGCTGAGGCGGGAAGATCTCTTGAGGCCAGGAGTTCCAGACCAGCCTGGCAAACATAGTGAAATCCATCTCTACTAAAAATGCAAAAATTAGCCGGATGTGGTGGCACATGCCTGTGGTCCCAGCTACTCGGGATGCTGAGGCACAAGAATTGCTGGAGGCTGGGAAACAAAGGCTGCAGTAAGCCAAGATTGCACCACTGCACTCCAGCCTGGGTAACACAGCAAGACTATGTCTGAAAAAAGAAAAGTCTGATGTATGATGCCATTCTGCCTCTTGATTCTTTATATAAACCTATCTTTTTTTCTCTCTGGAATATTATTGAACCTTCTCTTTGGCCCCAGTATTCCCAAATTTCACTATGTGCTGGACACGAAGTGGGCCCTTTCAGTCTAGAAATTTATGTCCTTTGGGTCTGAGAAACTTTCACAATTTGACAATTTGCTTTCTTCTGTTCTTGGCACCAACCTCTACCCCACTCTCTCTTCTCCCTTCCTTTCCTCTCCTCCTCATCTCTTCTTCACTGGTTGATCTGCCCAGGCTCTTTCTGTTGTTAGTCAGTATCATTAGGTCTTTTTTTTTTTTTTTTACATATGATCATACAAAAATCTTTCAAATCGCATTCCTGGAGAGATGTGCCTTAGCTGCCTGTGTTCTGGAAGCAGAGTTGGGAGGTAGAAGATAGAGGATCCCAACATTCAGTATCAGTAAATTTTCATGTAATTCCCATCTTCCCAATGGGGGTACTCCCACCCTTAACCATGCTTCTCAAGTTGGCTTCTTAAATTTGTAGGCTTATATCCTTTGCCAAATTTGGTAAATTTTTTGCAATTCTTTGAATATTTTTCAGCCCCCACTCTTTCTTCTCTCTTTCTGGAACTCTGAAGACATGAATGTGAGGTCTTTTGATATAGTTCAGCATGTCCCTGAAGGTCTGTCTTTTTAAGTCTATTTTCTTTATGGTGTTATGATTTGATAATTTCTATTTTTCTATCTTCAAGTAAAATAATTTTCCTGTCTTCATTCTATTGTTTTGTTGTTACTCTTCTACACATGTTGATGTTTCCAGGTTGTTAGCTCTTCTAGTGCCCCATCTAGAATATATGGTACAAAGAAAAGGCCAGGTGGCTGGGCACAGTGGCTTATACCTGTAATCTTAGCACTTTGGGAGGCTGAAGTGGGTGGATCACCTGAGGTCAAGAGTTCGAGACCAGCCTGGCCAACATGGTGAAACCCCATCTCTACTAAAAATACAAAAATTAGCTAGGCTAGGTGGTGGGTACCTGTAATCCCACCTAATTGAAAGATTGAAGCAGAAAAATCACTTGAACCCAGGAGGCAGAGGTTGTAGTGAGCCAAGATCGCATGATTGCACTCCAGCCTAGGTGACAAGAGCAAAACTCTGTCTCAAAAAAAAAAAAAAAAGAAAAGAAAAGCCCAGAAAACTTACTTATTGTTCCTTGGGTCATGAGGTCCCTAGCCAATCTGGCTCCCTAGCCAATCTGCCTTCTCTCCACTTCTCAGAGCTGTATACTTGTTTTATAGATGTAATCCAGGGATTTTAGTTGTACTTAATGGGAGGAGTCGGGGGGAAAGTATGCCTACCCCATCTTCCTGGAAGTCCCTGTTTCTTAAATAGCCTTTTAAGCAGTTCTTCTTTCTTAGCCCCACTTTCAACCTCATTTTCAGAGTTCTGAGTACAGTCAATTCCTGAGTACTTAAGGTTATACAGTGTAAATCAGAGTTGTTTTTGTTTATTTGTTTGTTTTGGGCTTTCCCTACTGCCACCTTAGATTCAACCTTCTTAGTGCTACAGAATCAGTTGCCACTTATTTCTCTGATTTACATCTTCTAAATTTTGTTGCTATTTTCTCCTTCCCTATTTCTCTTTGTCCCTGGTTATCTTTTTAAAAATTCCTTTGCTTTCATTTTGGTGGAGAACTCTGGGAACAAAAAGAAGATCCTACAAATTTCCAAAGAGGAAAAAAATATACAGGTATTATCAAAGGACTGATGATATTGTCTTCTCAACCAGCAATTCTGGAAGCTCGAAAACAATGAAATAGTAGTTTCCAAATTCTGAGCATGAAATGAAATCTAGAATTCATATAGCCAATCTATCAAATAAATATTCATGTACTGTACAGGCATTTTAAGACATATAAGATCCCAATAATTTTATCTTCTTTGTGGCTATACTTATAAAGCTGTTAGAATAAGTTCCTTGGCCAAAATGAGAGAATAAACCAACAAAAAAGGAAGGCAGGGAATTTGGGAAATTCATTATTTGCACAGAATGAAGAAAAGAATTCTTAGGATGATGATGATGAGAGATCCTAGGAGAACAGCTGTCTTAGTCTGTTTTCTGTTGCTGTGACTGAAGACTTAAGATTTGGTAATTCATAAAAAAAGAAATTTACTTCTTTCAGGGCCTTTCTGCTGGTGGGAGTCTGTGCTGAGTCCTGAGGCAGGAACTCCATGCCAAATTGGCTTTTATAACAGACTCACTCTACTCTTGTGACAACAAACCCACTCACATGATAACCCTTTAATCCATTAACCTATTAATCCATAAATGGATTAATCCATATGATATGGTTTGGCTGTGTCCCCACTCAAATTTCATCTTGAATTGTGGCTCCCATAATTCCCACATGTTCTGGGAGGGATCTGGTGGAAGATAATTGAAACGTGGGGCAGGTCTTTCCAGTGCTATTCTTGTGATACTGAATAAGTCTCATGAGATCTGATGGCTTTATAAAGGGGAGTTTCCCTATACAAGTTTTCTCTCTTCACTTGTCTGCTGCCATGTGAGATATGCCTTTCACCTTCTGCCATGATTGTGAGGCTTCCCCAGCCATGTGGAACTGTGAGTCCATTAAACATCTTTCTTTTGTAAATTGCCCAGTCTCAGGTATATCTTTATCAGCAGTGTGAAAATGGAATAATATACCATTCATAAGAGCAGATCCCTCATGTTCCAATCACCTCTTAAAGGACCTACCTCTTACTACTGTTACATTGGGGATTAAGTTTCAACATGAGTTTTGAAAGGGAAAAACATTCAAACCATAGCAACAGCCATCCAGCAGGTCTAGAAATCACCAATCCAGATTGTAGATCATAAGGATGCAGGAGATACCTACCTCTTTAAGAAGACAAACTGATATATTTGAACATATTAAGAAGATTTGCATAACTGGGGGAGATTTTTGAGATAATCTAGTGATAAATACATAGACAACTAAACACAATGAAAAACAAGGTTATTAATAACTCTGGGATTTTTTTTAATATCCAGAAAATGAAAATTAATCATAATATACTACATGGTTATCCATCCATGAAATGTCTACATATTCATAATAAGGTAAACTGTGAGTATTCAGTCAAATGAAAATTCCTATATAAGTATTTTGGGAGGATGGAAGCATGTGGAAAATACAGTTATGAGGTAGAACAGGAAATGATAATAGTGATGGTGTATATGAAAGAGGTAAATCCCCATTTTCCACAGTGGGAACCTATATGTAAAACTTAAAATGGAGAAATCAAAAAGTTTTAAATATAAGCATATTACTTGGACATAAGGAATTAATACTACTATAATTAATGTAACTTGTTGAAATTGGCTGCACCTGGAAAATATAAGAAATGTCAGCAGAAGGTGGATAAGGTTTGGGTCACTGCAGCTTTTCATAACAAAAATAACTCTATTTGATTCTATAAACTATGTGCATTTTTTATAAAACTTAGAAAATATTTAATCACAAATGGATAGACAGAAGGTAAGAAAGTTGAGACATTTAATATATTTTGGGGGGCCTTATAAGGAAATAAAGAAGAGAAACAGGTTGTAGCTTAAGATAAGGTAAGGGGGGCCGGGCGCAGTGGCTCACGCCTGTAATCCCAGCACTTTGGGAGGC
>NW_016107348.1:3888267-3890464 GCF_001604975.1 Cebus imitator
GAGATCAAGAGATCAAGACCATCCTGGTCAACATGGTGAAACCCCATCTCTACTAAAAATACAAAAAATTAGCTGGGCATGGTGGTGCGTGCCTGTAATCCCAGCTACTCACGAGGCTGAGGCAGGAGAATTGCCTGAACCCAGGAGGCGGAGGTTGCGGTGAGCCAAGATCGCGCCATTGCACTTCAGCCTGGGTAACAAGAGCAAAACTCTGTCTCAAAAAAAAACAAAAACAAAGATAAGGTAAGGGTTCAAGCAGTTAAAGATGTGAATTTAAATTCCTTACACTTTTGCTCAGCAAGTAAGTTATAGATCACAACAAAATGGGTAGTTAGAACAGGCTTCAGTACAAAGGAGTCTACTAATGAAGTTGGGAAAATGGAAATAACCATCGTGGAAAAAACCATGATGCAAGATGTGTTGGGAGCGGCTCAAAGTGACTATTTGCTTCTTCAGAAATATGATACAGTAGAATGAGGAAAATAGCCAGATTCTGGAATCTACTAAGAGTTTCTTAAACCCCTCCAAATCAAAGATTCTCTAAGCCTCATAAAGAAATATAAAATTCCAAAGCATGTAGACAAAAAATTGGGGGAAGGGTAATAGGTACTTACAAAAAAGCTTGTTGATGGTGACTAGTATACACTGTTTGTAAAAAAATTTAATATCACCACTGTTAACCTTTTGCTTTTTATCTTCCAGTTTCAGTCCTATTTATATAATTTACATAGTAGTTAGATCATACTGTGTATCTAGTTTGTATCTTACATTTCATTTTATATTATTATATAATTATTATTATATTATTATGTTATTATTATTATATAATGAGCATTTTCTGAGTCATTACCAGGTTTCTTAAATATTGGTTTTATATCTACATAATATTCTATCTTGTGGATAATCATTTATATGACCAACAACCAATTACTAAACTTTTATGATATTCCCAATTTTTTTTTGAAACAGCGTCTCACCCTGTCACTTAGGCTGGAGTGCAATGGCACAATCTGGGCTCACTGCAACCTCCATCTTGTTCTGCATTTCTACACTTGGATCTTAGGCAAAAGGCCAAGAGGCAATGTTTTTCCACATTTCTGATTTTCATAGAAGAAACTTCTAGAAATAAAGTTCTAGTTTAAAGTTCTTGCTATATTTTGCCAAACTGCTTTGTACAGAAGTTATAACAAAGCTTTCTTAATTTTTGGACCAATTCGTAACCAAAAGTAAAGGTATGAGAGATTTCCTTCCAATCAAATATAGTTGACCCTTGAACAACACAGGTTCCAACTGGATGGGTCCACTTACATGCGTATTTTCTTCTGCCTCTGCCACCCTAGAGAGAGCAGGACAAACTCTTCCTCCACAGCCCATTCAGCATGAAGACAACAAAAATGAAGATCTTTATGATGATCTACTTCTATATAATGAATAGCAAATATATTTTTCTCTTTCTTATGATTTTTCTTTTATGAGATAGGGTCTTGCTCTCAAATTTCTGGGCTCAAGTGATCCTCCCACCTCCATGTAGACAGGATTATAGGTGTGCACCACCACCCAGCTCATTTTAAAATTTTTGTAGAGATAAGGATTTGCTGTTTGCCCAGGCTGGTCTCAAAGTCCTGACTTCAAGCAATCCTCCTGCCTAGGGTTCCCAAAGTGATGGGACTACAGGCATGAACCCCTGTGCCCTGCCTTTACAATTTTCTTAATAACATTTTCTTTTCTCTAGCTTGTTTTATTGTAAGAATACAATGTTTATAATACTTATGACATACAAAATATGTGTTAATCAACTGTATATGTTATCAGTAAGACTTCCAGTTAACAATTGGCTATTAGTTAAGTATTTGGGAAGTCAAAAGTTATACATGGATTTTTGACTGTGCAGGGCCCTGCATTTTTCAAGAGTCAACTGCATTGTGTTTCTAAGTTTTTTGTTTGTTGGTTGGTTATTGTATGAATTCATGCTAGGAAGAATAATGGCCTCCAAAGATGTCCATGCCCTAATCCTTGGAATCTGTGAATGTTACCTTGCATGGCAAAATGGACTTCATAGATGTGATTACAATTAAAGACTGAAGGCCGGGCGCAGTGGCTCAAGCCTGTAATCCCAGCACTTTGGGAGGCCGAGGCGGGTGGATCACGAGGTCAAGAGATCAAGACCATCCTGGTCAACATGGTGAAACCCCGTCTC
>NW_016107348.1:3890614-3922467 GCF_001604975.1 Cebus imitator
AAAAAAAAAAAAAAAAAAAAAAAAAAAAAAAAAAAAAAAAAAAAAAAAAAAAAAAAAAAAACAATTAAAGACTGAAATGTGGAGCTTATCTTGGATTACCCAGTTGGGCCCATTCTAATCATGAATCGATTAAAAGGGGACCACCTTCTTAGCCTGTTGTGAACCAGAAAGATACAACGCGAGAAGTACACTGAAGACAGAGGAAGAGGGCCACAAGATACAGAATTCGGGCTGCTTCTAGAGGCTGAAAAAGGCAAGGAAACAGATTCTCACCTACAGCCTCCACAAAGGTATGCAGCCTTGTATAGACCTTAATTTTAGCTCAGTTAGGCCCATGGCAGACTTCTGATCTACAGAGCTGTAAGATAATAAATTTGTATTGTTTGAGCCACCAAATGTGGTAATTTGCTGTGGCATTAATAGAAAACTAATACAGTATCTAAAGAAAAAGAGATTGGGGGTTCACTGGAGTAAATTATTGTGACTACAGAACAAAGAGCATTATATAGCATTTTTAATACTTCAGTTGAAGTAAGATTAAAGAAGCAGACTCAGAGAAAACAACAATATGAATTGTGCAACACTATCTTAAGAGGTCCCAAGAGCTACTCTCACTTGTTTATCTGTCACAAAATAATTAGAATCTGCCAATATACTACTCTGCTTTTTCCTCTCTTCTCATGTTTCATCCTGTCTTTCTAACATTTAAAGGAGATTACTAGCCCCTATAGAATTCTAAAGTAGGGGAGAGAGAGATTAAATAATCAATGTATTGCAAGTAAAACCTTAGAAATCGATAGAACTTTTAGGTAATCTAATCCACTGAGTTTCCATAGAAGTTTAGAGCTCTTGAAAAGTTTTATGGAGCGTAGGGGCTATCGTGAGGTATTGAGAGAGATGCTAAGACACCATCATTCATTTCAATCAGAAATGTTCTGATTTAATGTTAAGCTTCCACATAAAATTTGATTGAAGAAAACCCCACAAACTTATACTGCTAAAAAAAAAAAAAACATACAGCCAGATGAAAACCATTTTTAACCTGATGAAAAAAAAAAATCCAGAGAAGTTGTGAAAGATCTAGGCAAAGCTATTCAAAGTCTGAAGATGAGCAAACCTCTAAGAAACAGAGTACTACTGGTCAGGTATGGTAGCTCCACCTGTATGTAGTCCCAGGACTTTGGGAGGCTGAGGTGGGTGGAACACTTGAGATCAGGAGTTCGAGACCAGCCTGGCCAACATAGTAAAATCCCATTTTTACTAAAAATAGAAAAATTAGCCAGGTGTGGTGGTGTGCACCTGAGGTCCCAGCTACTTAGGAGGCTGAGATTGGAAGATTGCTTGAAACCAGGAGGCAGAGGTTGCAGTGAGCTGAGATTGTACCACTGCACTTCAGCCTGGGCAACAGAGTGAGACCTTGTCAAAAAAAGAAAAAAAAAAAAGAAAAAAGGAAACAGTATTACTGAAAAAAAATTACATTTCTTTTTCTTTCCTCATTTGAACTGAGCTTCATAATTCAGATAAATGAAGATTAAAGGAAAAAGAGAAAAAGAAGGCTCAAATTTGTTAAAGACTAAATTGCTAATTTTATAAGAAATGCATTTTTGTTATTTTTACATTATTTGAGCAAAAACTAGGCTAATAAGTATTGTCTGATACTACTGGATCCCATTTAATGATAATGGTTTACAGGCACTAATATTCCCTTTACCTTCTTTTTACACTATTAATTTTCTCAGAAACTTAAAACAGACGTAATATGTGTCAACTTTTTTTTTTTCAGGAGCAGCACCTGAAATGTGTCAACTCTTGTGTATCAGTCTACAAAGTCATATTTTAGCCTTTAAAAGAACTGATTCAAAAAGAACAAAGATCGAATAAAATTTATTTACCTCAACCAGTATTCCAACAAAAGGGATAGAAGCTTCTTCATATTTCACAAAGAATACATCGGGATTAGTCTTCCACACTCCAAGCCATTTGTCTTTCAACTTTAATTTTTCTGATAGGTATTTGCCCATAACCTCATCAGCATCTTCTGCCTAAGAGAAAAAAAAAATATATATATATGTATAAATATATGCAATTATAGATTTTTAACTCCATTTTTTTTTTTTTCCGATTCGTATTTTAAAATGGAAACAATGTAGCCTTAAATAATGAATGACCTGGAAAATTACAAATTTTAACCGAAACCACATCTAGTGAAAAACATCATCAACAAAAAATTAAACTTAAAAGATCTATTCACTCGAGTAATTCATAGATAAGACAGCTAGTTATCGTTTGTGTCTTAAAGTAATTTTTAACTTTTTATAAATATCCCTGCAATGAATATGCATGTACACAAATTCTGCTGCAACTTAAAAAACTAGGTTAGAAACACTAAATATTTGCTCTATTCCGCTTTAACAAGTATGTATTTTCTACTCAAAATAACATGCCGCATTGAGGACTGCTGCGTGGGAACTATTTTTTTTTTTTTTTTTTTTTTGAGACGGAGTCTGGCTCTGTCACCCAGGCTGGGTGCAGTGGCGCGATCTCGGCTCACTGCAATCTCTGTTCCCAGGTTCAAGAGATTCTTCTGCCTCAGCCTCCCGAGTAGCTGGGATGACAGGCGCCTGCCACCACACCCACCTCGTTTTTGTATTTTTAGTGGAGACAGAGTTTTGCCATGTTGGCCAGGCTGGTCTTGAACTCCTGACCTCAGGTGATCCGCCCACCTCAGCCTCCCAAAGTGCTGGGATTACAGGCGTGAGTCGCCGTACCCCGTTTGGAAGTATTCTTAAAAGCAATTTTTCTTTTTTCTTT
The DNA here is from genome assembly GCF_001604975.1 of Cebus imitator. NCBI lineage: Eukaryota > Metazoa > Chordata > Mammalia > Primates > Cebidae > Cebus > Cebus imitator. The sequence goes on from NW_016107348.1 coordinate 3,893,426, forward strand.
TTTCTTTTTTTTGAGACAAAGTTTCGCTCTGTCACCAAGCAGGAGTGCAGTGGCGCAACCTCGGCTCACTGCAACCTCCGCCTCCTGGGTTCAAGCAATTCTCCTGCCTCAGCCTCCCGAGTAGCTGGGATTGCAGGTGCGCGCCACCATGCCCAGCTAATTTTTCTATTTTTAGTAGAGACGGGGTTTCACCATGTTGGCCAGGATGGTCTGAATCTCTTCACCTTGTGATCCGCCCGCCTCGGCCTCCCAAAGTGCTGGGATTAAAGGCGTGAGCCACCGCGCCTGTCCTTAAAAGTAATTTCTAGTATTCTAGTGGAAGTCAAGGCTGAGTGATCTTACTCATGTTTGGACATCAATTGTTAAATAAAGGTACTAAGATTCATGCCTGCGCGATGATAAGGTCAATATATCTTCATTTTTTAGGAGCTCTTGGAAAACCCTCTCAGGGCTGTCCCGTTAACTGACGAATTTTGTCGGAAACTCGAACCTTAAATCCTCTAGGCACCTCGAACAAGGTGAACGCTCTATACATGTTGACTCCATTTAATTTTTTGAAACGCAGGTTCTCGTAGTGCCCGTTGGACCCCGTCCCCCTAAGAGGGTAGCCCCAGATGCCTGTCCCGAGGCCCCGGCGAGCTTCCGACCGTCCGTCTTCCGTGTCCCGGATCTATTCACCTTACAGTCCTGCAGCACTTGGTCGCAGTACAGCGCCACCTTCTCTTTCCGCCACATCCCCCTCATACGGGACACGCAGATTGGGGGCAGGGGCTGTGCCTCCTCTTCGTCCTCAGGCACTGACAGCAGGGCCTCCTCCTCCTCCTCCTCGGCCGCCTCTCCTGCGTCGTCGGCCTGAGCCGCCGGCAGGCGCTGGAGCCGCCACCTGGCCGCCTCCCGGCCCCCTTTCCCCTTCACCTGGCGAGGGGAGGCCACCACCGACCGCACCGTGACCGCGGTGCTCTTCAGTGTGGTCGCGGCCGCCGTGTCCGCGGGGACGGCGGAAGCGGCCTTCTCGCCTCGCCTTCCAGGACTGGTGGTGCGGCCTGAGTCCGCCGGCACCGGGGCACTGGCGCCGGACGCCATCTCCTCAGCAGCCGGAGCGCCGGCGCAGCCGTTGGCCACTTTTCCCGCTCTCGGCCGCACTGGCCAATAGGCGCGCTGCGCTTCACGCCCAACGAGCGGCGGCTCGAGGTGGTTCCGCCTGGCGGGGTGCTGCGGCTCGGGTAGGGACGCGGGGCGCGACCCAGGGCTGGGGGGTGGGGCCTGAGGGTGGAGCGCGGGGTTCTGTGGAAGCGGTCGGGGTGCTGATGGGCGCGGCTCGGAGCGAGGTGGGACGGGGCGGGGCGCCTGGGCTCAGGACAGGGGTGGGGGACCGGGGGCAGTGTGGGGTGCGGCTCGAGCGGAACCCCCACCAGCTGCCGCGCCAACGCACAGGCTCTAAGCCCAGCCCTCTCACTCCGCCAGGGGAGGTTTCCTCAGGGTCCTCATATGTTTCAGAGTGTTTACGAGTCACCCTCCAGGTCATCAGGACCTAAACATGCTCCACCTACCACTCCACACACGTATAATTGCACAAACAAAGCCTGAAAGAAAATTTACTTTCATACTGGGAGGTGACACTAACTGGAACCCTCTGGTTATTACTAGCGGAAACCCTAGTGACAAATCCAGCAACCTAGATTTCCCGCCCAGCCCCCGCCTATTACAGGGTTCCCCAAATAAGATTTATTTTCCGTTCTAAACAGGGGTCTCGCTTTTTGCCAAGATGTGATAATATCAAGGACAAGTTAGTCTGTTTTCTTGTCTCTGTTGTGCGATTCAAAATTCTCACATAAAACATTATGTTATGTAACTGTTAAACGGGACAGCAACTTCCAGCTGGGAGTGATGCAGGCAAACTAGGAACGTTTTCACAGTAGAAGTCTGTTCGAGATCATACATTTTGGAGAACAACAGAGACCACTCACTTCTGGTATTTTATTGTTTAATGTGTATTGAGCCAACTGGAATTAACGTTTGTTTACAGCCTAGCTGTGAAATATTGCACTGAAGCTGACAGTTCCCAAGGAGAAGAACAGCATTGGGAAAACACCTGCCTTCCTTCACACTCATCTGGAAGAACACTGTTAAATTTTGAGTTTATTTTGAGAAAAACATTAGTATTAATATCATGTTATTGTAGTTCAGGGAATAATTACAGCATGCATATTTATTCCTGTTCATTGTCCTGGACTTTATTGAAAACGATACCTAACTGAATATTTGACTCACCAAAAAAAAAAATTTTTTTACTCTAGTGTTTTTTCAAAAAAGTTTGTTTTTGATAAATTATGGGTTTTTAAATTCTTAGGTTGAATAATGAAGACCACCTGTCCTGGTCCAAAGTTTAAAAACAGCACAGCTTCCTTTTCCTCCAAAAAGCAAATATTTGTTAGAAATCTGCTACATGCCTTGCAATGCATAGATGCCAAAGTTATAGAGGTAAAAGGCCAGATCCCTGCCCTCATAATCCTAGGGGCTCTTACTTTTCCAAGAAAGATACAGATAGGTCAGTAGATGATTGTCTTTGGTAAGACCATGGTTTTGTTCGTTTTTTTTTTTGTTTTTTTTTTTGAGACGGAGTTTCGCTCTTGTTACCCAGGCTGGAGTGCAATGGCGCGATCTCGGCTCACCGCAACCTCCGCCTCCTGGGTTCAGGCAATTCTCCTGCCTCAGCCTCCTGAGTAGCTGGGATTACAGGCACGTGCCACCATGCCCGGCTAATTTTTTGTATTTTTAGTAGAGACGGGGTTTCACCATGTTGACCAGGATGGTCTCGATCTCTTGACGTCGTGATCCACCCGCCTCGGCCTCCCAAAGTGCTGGGATTACAGGCTTGAGCCACTGCGCCTGGTGGTTTTGTTCATTTTTAGATGGAGTCTTGCTCTGTTGCCAGGCTGGAGTGCAGTGGCTGTGATCTCTTTTCACTGCAACTTCGGCCTCCCGGGTCAAGCGATTCAACTGCCTCAGCCTACTGAGTACCTGAGACTACAGGTGCGTGCCACCACACCCAGCTAATTTTTTTTTTTTTTAGTAGAGACGGGGTTTCACCGTGTTGGCCAAGATGGTCTCGATCCCCTGACCTTGTGATCCGCCTCCCAAAGTGATCGGATTACAGGTGTGACACACTGTGCCCGGCAGACCGTGCTTTTTATTTATTTATATGTGCATAAATAAATACAAATTATGTGTGTATACATATATTCCACATTGTAGGAGAAAGGGACCTTACTTCTCTGAAGAGGTACTACTTAAGCTGAGTTTTTTAAATAACCTTTTTTTTTTTTGTATCCAAAAGAAGTTTAGCTTGTTTCTCCCACCTCTTGCCTCCTCCAGGATGCTTTGACAAATGGAATGCCACTGTCCTCCTTTCCTGCAATGACTCCCTCCTCCCTGGGTCCAACACAGAGCTCCCACCGTCCAGGCTTAAGATCGCCTTTCAGTTCCACCCATGGCCACTGCGTCTCTTGGTCATTCTTCAAGGGGTCTTCGTATTCTCAACCTTCTCCTGCATTCCGAGGTGGAAGCTCTGTTGGCTGTGTCTCTAGTCCTCTTCCTGATGAGCCAGTCCTCAATCAGGAGTCACCAAGACCAGGAAAGCTAGGCCCATCTGAAGGAGATTCTGGGAAGTGTGGTCCCAGAGGGCACAGTCTTTCTGGAGTCCTGTCTCTGTGGTCAAAAGGTAAGTGTCTCAAGAGTCAGAAGACGTGGGGTCTGCAGGTCCAAAGCTGGTGTTCTAAATGTTGCCTGTAACCAGGAGCTTCACTGGTTCACTGGGGAAAGACTATGCATGGTTGTTTTAGGAGCCAAAACATTGATATGTCCCTCTGCGGGCTGTGATCACGGTGTCCATGGGGATCTCTGCCTGGACCTTCCTATATCTGTGCTGTGTGCAGCAGGATCTTCTCTCCTGTTACCACCACGATGGTTATTTCCATGTTCCCAGCTTCACTAGTAGACTCCTTTGTACTGAAGCCTGTTCTACCTAACCATTTTGTTGTGATCCATAACTTACTTGCTGAGCAAAAGTGTAAGGCATTTAAATTCACATCTTTAACTGCTTGAACCCTTACCTTCTCAGCATTATGCAACACACTCATATAAGAAACCTGTACATGTATCTGCCGAATCTTAAGAAAAAGTAAAAATAGGGATTTTTTTAACCTTGGCTCTTCTGTGTGCAGCATGCACATGCTTGGATAAGTTAGTTGGTTTCATCATAATGGAATGATAACATATTCTTCTTCAAAGATTTGTTGTAATGTTTCAATAAAGTAAAAGTGGAAAGAAGAGCTTTCCACTTAAAGAACTTAGTAAGAAAAGAAACATTTCTAAGTAAATAACTAACTCTCCACTGAATAAAAAAAAAGAAAAAATATCTATACTAAGGTTGTTAAGATCTACGGTAAGAACAAATGTTCAATCTGTGAAATTGTTAAAAAGAAAAAAGAAATTGGTGAATTATATATATAGGATATGGTACTATGTACGGTTTCCGGCATCCTTTGGGGCCTTGGAATGTATCCTGGTGGATACAGGGGATAGCAAACAAATGTGCCAATTCAAAACAGTGAGCAACACTGGAGCTTCTCCTTGCAGGTACAAGAGGATGGACTGAGTGAGAAGTAGATTTCCTGTATACCCTTGGAAGATGAATAACAATAGCAGTAATGCGAGTGATAAAAGTGCAATGGTAAAGAGGGATCCTTCTCTGTTTTCTTTTTTTTCGGAGACGGAATCTCACTTTGTCACCCAGTCTGGAGTACAGTGGTGCGATCTGGGCCCACTACAACCCTCACCTCCTGGGTTCAAGCGACTCTTGTGCCTCAACCTCCCAAGTAACTGGGGCCAAGTCATGTACCACCATGTCCGGGTAATTATTGTATTTTTAGTAGATATGGGGTTTCACCATGTTGCACAGGCTGGTCTCAAACTCCTGAGCTTAAGTGATATGCCCACCTCGGCCTCCCAAAGTGCTGGGATTACAGGCATGAGCCACAGTACCCAGCCTGATCCCTCTCTTTCTTCACTGTCAAACTACTCTGTGCTGAGACGAAAGGGGTGGAAGAGGTTTTCGCACTCTGCCAAGTGGTCCTGAAAAGTGAAGCATGCATAGCCACTATCCCCACTCTTGACAGAAAAGCCTTGTCTCTTTCTCACCTCCCAAATTTGGCTTGACTCTCATGGTGTAGTCAACTTCCTGAAGGTGGCAGGATAAGATGCCAGGCAGGATGAGGGTTCCAGTACCAAGTCTCTTTTTTTTGTGCCTTCAACTCTTAGCTCCAAATTTAGAGTGTCCTTCCTCCATCCAGCCAGTATCCATCCATTCTACTTGTCTAGATAGTCCCTATCCAAATGTCCTTATAACATTTTGAGGAATGGCATCATTCTCATTTGTCTATAACATCTTGCCTAGAACCACTAGTTCTAAAGGCTATATAGGAAGCACGATGCTAGCATCTGCTCAGCTTCTGGGGAGGCCTCAGGAAACTTTCAATCATGACAGAAGGAAAAGAGAAATCAGGCACTTCTTACATGGCTGAAGCAGGAGCAAGAGAGCTAAAATAACTTTTATTACTTTTTACTTATTATGAAAGCAATGCCTCTACCGTGAGCCAATTTGGACAATACGGAAAAGCATAGGAAAGAAGAAAACTTAAATAAGCTGTAATTCCAATGCTCAGCAATAACTTGCTACTAGATTTTGCTGTATTTTCTTTCAGTATTTTTTTCTATCACATTATTACAAAGTTTAGATCATATTAAATTTTATATTTTGTTTTTTATTTAGCATAAGCATTTTCATATCAGTAAAAATTACTTAAGCACATAATTTTCAAGAACTGCATGCAATTTCTTGGTATGAATTTAATTTGCATAACCTTGTATTTTCAAGCATTTGGGCTACATTAATTTCTATAGCATCAAAGATGCCATTTTGAATATCTTTGTGCATAAGCTTTTGCTTATATTTCAGACATTTCTTCTAGGGGAAAGTGGGATTACTGGGTCAAGATGTATTAACGTTTTAAGTCTCTCAGTATTGCCAAGCTGTTTCCCAAAAAGAACGTAATTAATTTCTACTTCTGTTAGCAGATAAAATTCCCAGGTTGGCCGAGTTATGAAAAAGAAGGAAACTATGGGCACCTAAAGCAGGGCAGAATGCAGAGATGGCATAAGGTAGATATTCCAAGCAGAGAGAGTAGTTTAGCGGCTTTATCCAGAGGTAAAAGAACTTGGTCTAGGTAGCTGGATATGCAGGAGTAGGGGACAAGTTGGAACAAAACTCAGGTTGGAGAGATATGCATAAGCCATATCACAAAGAGTCACGTATATTATGTTAAGAAGTTGAATTCTAGCCATACTGATGAACTCACCCTTATTCAACTTTGTGTCCCACCCCTGTTCCAGCATTCTCAGCATTCATTGCCATGTAAACCATCCCAGCTCCTGCCAATACACATTGATTAGCTCCTTCAGAGTATGGTTATTTTCTTTCCTTATCCACTTCAGCAATTTCCTAGCTGGTTATGCTGCCTCTTAACCCAATTTATTGGATTAGTGCCCAGGAGTAGATCCTCAAAGTGGTGCCTGTTATCTTCAGAAGCAGAAGCCTCTACATCATCTTCAAGCACAGGGGACTCTACCCTTTTATGAGAAAATGAGAGCTCAGAGGTTACAGGGGGATCTGGGGATTCAATATTTTCAAGTGCATCAACCAAGATTTTCCTGTAACACCTCAGCATCTCACTCCTTCCCAATCAGAACCTGATTTTGGTGTAGCATTCCTGTTCAGGTTAAGGATTCAACCTTCTCTAGAATTCTATTTCCCTTGTAAAAACCTGGAACTCTTTTTTTTTTCTGCCCCTCAGCAAGAAATAAGAGTCTTTTTTGTGTGTTGCAGCCATCTGGCTTTCACAGTTCACCTTAAATTCGTGATTAATCACCTCAGCCTTCTTTTCTCTTTTGCCAAAGAATCAGTAATACCCAGAAAGAGCCATTTGATTACACAGTCTTTATAATCACTACTTCCACAGAACCTCTCAGACTCCTGAAACAGTACACTGCAGTGCACTCCCTTCCCTTTTGCTGACAATAAAGAATTTGACAATTGCACCTACATAGTACATTAGGAGCTATCAATATTCAACCTATCAAAGACAGTGTCCTTATTGGCAGCTGGCTAGCAGATGGGCCAGCACCAAAATATCTTCTTATAGTCTGTCTTTCACTAACTCTTTTTTTGAGATGGTGTCTTGCTCCGTCGCCAGGTTGGAGTGCAATGGTGCAGTCACTGCAACCTCCACCTCCTGGGTTCAAGCAATTCTCCTGCCTCAGCCTTCCAAGTAGCTGGGACTACAGGCACATGCCACCATGTCCAGTTAATTTTTTTTTGAAAACATAATTGGCATTTAATAATATTTTTGAATACATGAAATTTCAAATGTATACAGGTAGGAAATTATTTTTTAAAATATTTAAAAATAAGGTGCTCTTGCTGGCAACTTATTACTGCTGCCACTTTGGACTAATAGAGTGCGCTAGTTAATTTTTCTATTTTTTAGTAGAGGTGGGATTTCACCATATTGGCCAGGATGGTCTCGATCTCTTGACTTCGTGATCTGCTCCCAAAGTGCTGGGATTACAGGCGTGAGCCCCATGCCCAGCCTATTACACTAACTCTTAAATTGGGTTTCCTGGAAAGCAGACTCTGAAGCAATGATTTGCAGAAAGAGCATATAGGGAAATGTTTTTGAGAATGGCACCTGTAAGGGAACGAGGGAAGCAGGAATGGCCAGAGTTACTGAACTGCAAAGCATTTGTAACAGAGCCCTCAGTGATTCCTACTGGAAGCTCTGAACTGGGATGGCCCTTCAAAACTGTCCTACATTAAGGCAAGGGAGTGGGCTTTGTATCTTTACATCTGCCAGTTGTTAGATATGGTCTGCCTGTAGAGAGGAGGCATAATTTTGGTTGTGGGTGCTCCCTTTGGCTGAAGTTAACACCCAGAGAGGGGCTCAGCTGTGAGTTTTCGGCAGCCAACACTCCCAGCAGCTGGGAGAGTGAATGTTGTGATCCTAAAACGTAGATGGGGGCAGCATCCCACAGCATCCACTACCATCAGTTATCACACCTGGGATATAAGGCAGCACAGAACTCTATAAAAGTGGACTTGGTGATGGCTTATCTGAGCTATTGGCCCAGGAGCAGGGCTAGTCCCAGCTTTTGAGACCATTGTCTGAAAGTTAGTCCATCTTAGCTCTGGGTATTGATGGAAAATGAGGCAACTATGCTAGACTGCACAGTGTTAGTCAACCTATTCCTTAGATTGGGACTCAAATGACTTAAGAATGAAGATATACAAAGAACTTGAAAAGTTTCAGTGTCTACATAATGGGTCTCATTGGACTCATGACTGAACTCCCTTTCTCTCCTGTGCTCTCTCTATACACAATCTAACTTTGTTGAAGTTAGATTGTTGTGGGAGCTCCCTTTGGCTGAAGTTAACACCCAGAGAGGGGCTCAGCTATGAGTTTTCGGCAACCAACACTCCCAGCAGCTGGGAGAGTGAATGTTGTGATCCTAAAACGTAGATGGGGGCAGCATCCCACAGCATCCACTACATTCAGTTATCACACCTGGGATATAAGGCAGCACAGAACTCTACAAAAGTGGACTTGGTGATGGCTTATCTGAGCTATTGGCCTAGGAGCAGGGCCACCTTTGTTGAAGTTAGATTGTAAAATAAATAATCAAGAGCATGAACTCTGGCCAACCTGCCTGAATTCAATGGCTTGGCTTGATATAACTGGAAGTTTCCCCTTTCTAAGGCCTTGATTTCCTTGTGTGTAAAATAGGACTTACATAATAGCAGTGTTGTGGTAATGAGATTATGTATACTCAATATATAGGACAGTGCCTGACACATGATAAGCATCCTATCAATGTCAAATCAGTCTATGCTTTGTCATAGCAGTTAAAAGCAATTCTCATATTTGATTGGTGACTCTAGCAATGCTTTGTGTGCTAAATGATGCCAGGTCTCCTCTATAATCTTGGGGAAAAACTCATTTTCCCTTCTTTTCTTGAAGACTTTTCCTTGAGTTGGCTCTTCGCGTCTTTGAAGCAGTGTAGTATGTGAGCCTGATGGTAGAGTGGGGGCCTGGGTAGAAAGGGGAGGGTGCTACTGGGCTTGTGTGGACACTAGGAAATCAGGCCTGCTATAGAGCAGCAGGAGGGTCTTTGGTTCCTGCATACAATGGCTAGTTTCTACCTTAGGTTTTTGTGACCAAAAAGTCTTGGTCTTGTCTTGTTCTCCCAAAGACCTTGAATGGGATACATGGCTATGACAGAATTGAATTTGAGAATTCTAAGGTCCTGGGCATCTTTCTTTATCTCTTGTTCCCAAGGATCTGACCAGTAGCCTTTGTCCTGGCTTGCTCATGCTGTTTTCTTCACCTGGAATGCCCTTCCTACTCCTCTCCACCTACCAAAATGTTTCTAGGTCAGATTCTGATATGTGGCCCTAGTCAAAACCAACCCTTCCCTCCTTCATGTTCTCAGAGTACTTCTGCCCATATTATACACTGGAAACACTTCATGTGCTGGGCCAATGACATTCATATTTTTTCTTCCCCAGTACTTAACACAATGCTTGACATCTAACTAGTGAAAGTTTTAAGAACTGTACAACTATAGGAGTACAAATTTTTTTCCCCAACATTTGGGCTGAAATGTGTATCTGTCCTTCTTCTCTAACCCCAAGGTTGTAATCTCCTCGAAGACTGGATCAGGTTCTGTTTATCTTTATGTCCGTTGGAAAGTTTACTTAGCACAGGGCCGTCACACCACAGGTTCTCAACAAATGTGTACCAAAATTCTATAAATCAATGTGAATATTTGTATGCTGTTATTATCTATGGGTTGGGCTGTCTGGGAAAGCTCTGGGTTAAATCCACAGGCTGTTTCCACATACGAATGATCTGAGTTACAAATGCTTATTTTAAAATTAGAAGTCACTATTTTCTACCCCCAAACAATTCTTATCAAAACTTGTTTTCTTCCTGGTTCACCATGAAGCAGAAAGTAGGCTTGTAAATTCTGCAACCCTGCAGTCCCTGGACATATAACTCTTTGAGATCTTTTTTTCTTTTAGAAAGAAAGAGCTAAGCACTAATAAGTAATAACAGCTGGCTCTCAATAAAACAAAAAAGAGTCACTGACATTTCAGAGATCAGCCCAGACTCAGAACTTCCTTGATATTTCATTATTATCTAGAGTAGGGACTTGGGGTGGAGAGCAAAGCAGATCTACTTAAAATAAGAGCAGAGGCATAATCGGGGCTATGTGTAATGTAAACAGCTCTGGAATGGGTGGAGGGGCATATTGAAGAGGCAGCAGTGACTTGGAGGACTCACCTTCCCTTTATTCTATTAAAGACTTTTAAAGTCATTTTATGTAAAAAGTTGGGACCAAAATTAAGAGGAATTGAAGGATCCCATTGGCAACAGGCTCGAGCTTCTGCAGAGGAGAAAGAATAGCTCATTTATTTTACAGATATGTATTGAGCACCTATTTTGTGCTGGCATGGTATTTGGTGCTGGTGCTGGAGACAGACAGTAAACATGATTTTTAAAGTGAAATTGTCAAGAAAATAAAAACACATATCTATCCCAAAACTTGTACATTTGTGTCCATAGCAGAATTATTTATAATAGCCAAAAAGTGGGAAGAACTTAAATGTCAATAAACTGATAAACAGAGCAATAAAATGTGGTATGGCCATACAAGAGAATACTATTTGGCTATTTAAAAAGGAATAAAGTACTGCTTATGCATGATACAACATGGATGAACCTTGAAAACATGCTAAATGACAGAAGATGGTCACAGAAACCCACATGGCATATGTTTCCATTTATATAAAATGTCCAGAATAGGCAAATCAATAGAGACAGAAAGTACATGAGTGGCTGCCTAGGGCTAGGGGTGTGGAGGTGCCGGGGAAGAGGGGAGAGTTTGAAAAGAAACAGGAGCTGACTGCTAATGGGCCCAGGATTTCTTTCTGGGGCGATGACAATGTATTATAATTGATTGTGATGATGACTACTCAACTCTGAGAACTGAAACCATTGAATTGTATGCTTAAATGGGTGAATTGTATGGTACGTGAATTATATCTCAATTTTTTTTTTTTTTTTTTGAGATGGAATCTTGCTCTGTCACCCAGGCTGGAGTACAGTGGCATGATCTTTGCTCACTGCAACCTCCGCCTCCCAGGTTTAAATGTTTCTCCTGCCTCAGCCTCCCGAGTAGCTGGGACTATAGGTGCATGCCACCACGCCCAGCTAATTTTTTGTATTTTAAGTACAGACGGGGTTTCACCGTGTTAGCCAGGATGGTCTCGATCTCCTGACCTCGTGATCCACCCACCTCGGCTTCCCAAAGTGCTGGGATTACAGGTGTGAGCCACTGCCCCTGGCCTATATCCCACTTTTTAAAAGTAAAATGTATGGTACATTATATAATAGGTGCCATGGAGAATGATAAAAAAAAATATATAGATACAGATAGGGCAGAGCAGGGATGAGGAAATTTTGGAGAGTAGGGTGGGATACAATTTCTGTATGGAGCATGGAGGGAGCATCTCACCCATAAGATGACATTTGAGCACAGACCTGAAGGAGGTCAAAAGGAAAATCTTGGACTTCCACAGCTGCAAAATAAAGAAAGTTTTTTTTCCATCACCAAGTCATTCCCAGAGTACAGTTCAGATATGAAGAACATAGATTAATTAGTAATAACACAACCTTAGGAAGTCTTTAATACTAACATTATTTCATATTTCTCTATGTAAGAATTTAAGGCCCACATTGGTCAGAAAACAATAAATGAGTACACTGGGGATTTAGGAATTTTGGAAGTTTTGTACGGTGGAGATTTGGTTTACATTATTTTGGAGGTGTGCATCAAGATGCTGTGTAATGTAGTTGTATTTCTTTTCCCTTTTGTTCTCCTCAATTGAAAAAATAAGTATTAACAAACATTCCAGTCAGCAATTTATTCACAAATAACTTTTTCCTTTTAGATCACGAATTTTTTTCCTCCCCAACTCTTTGACATTAACTTTGTAAATCAAAAAAATAAAACCTAAAACAAACAAAAAACTTTGTAAATAAATACTACGAATGACAGTAAGAAACAGAACAGCTCTTTGAAGCCTGTACCTCCTTATTTTGGCCAGAGGAGAGCATGAGAGAGCTTTTGGGCTATTGAAGGGCTCGTAATCCCAAAGGCTGGGTGGAGCCTGAAGCATTCCTTCACCCAGGCTCAGCTCAAGTCCTGACTCAGAAGCCAACAGCGCAGCACTTTGCTAAAGGGCAAGCTCAGACACATTTCCACAACATCTAACGCTTCTTTATCCTCAGATGTGATGTTCTGCTAAATTTTGAACATTTCATAATGTGTACTAACCCCTGATACTTGTTTTGTGTTCTGCTTTTGTTTTCAGCTCTTTGAGAGGCAATGATTTTAATTTCATTTTACATAAACCACACAGAAAAGAAAGAATCACCATACATGTTTAAGCGCACATGAGCTCCACTGAGGAGAGGCAGTAGTGGGTATGGACAAGACACAACCTAAACTTCTGACTAAAACTACCACGTTGAAAAGCCAATGGCCCAAACTTGTCTTAACTATCAGAAGTCTTAGGTTTCGATTTTGACAGGAAAAGACACTAAGGATAACATCAGCTAATTAGCCTACAATTTGAAAAGTGCACAGATATCCAATAATGGAGCAAGCACTTAAAATTTACAATAACTCGGGTATCAAGAGTAGAAGACAACAGACACTCTCAACCACTGTTGATAGAAATAAAATCTTATAGGAAGGAAATGTGATTTAAAAAAGAAAACCTTTCAAAATTTTAAGTGTGCATAACTTCAATCCAGTAATTTCATCTCTAGATATAAGTTCCCCAGAAATGCTGCACATGCACACAAAAAATTTTATTTATAATAGTTATAATAATAATGATAATAGCATTTAGCACTTACTATGGGCTAGGCGCAGTTCAAGAACTTATGCTGGCTAGTTTATCTCTAAAAACAGCCTGGCAATCCCCATTTTATTGATGAGGAAGCTGAGGCAGGGACAGGTTAAGTAACAGCTGTGAAGAGGTGGAGCCAGGATTTGAATGCAGGGAGTCTGATCCCAGTGCCTCTGCTCTTAACCACTGTGCTATGCAATACAAGGGTATTTGTTGTAGCATTGCTTATAATGGTGTAAAACTGGAAACAACTCATGTCTAGCACTAGTGGAATCATTAAATAACAAATGATACATTCATATTGTCAAAATGAAGTCAATCTAGGTGCCCTGACACAGAAAGGACCCCAAAAGCACATTGTAGAAAAAGGGAGGGAGAGAAGCAATTCTCAGAATAATACATATAATTCCATTTGTGTTGCTTTTCAATTACACCTTTGTATTTGGATGTACATTCAAGCATAGAAAAAGGATGGAAGAACATACAGATACCAGACTGTACCAGTTGTAGTATTTGAGGAGAGTGGTATTGGGAAGGGGGTGGTTGTAAAAGAGGAATTTCGTGTTTTACCCTATATAATTATGTGTTACTTAAAAGTTTTAAAATAAAATATATTTATATACTACTTCTGCATCTTTTAAAAAAACGGGGCCACTCTTTCAAAGACTGAAAAAGGACATACTTGGATTGGGCAAGGTCGTCCCAGCACTTTGGGAGGCCAAAGTGGACAGATCGCTTGAGCTCGGGAATTTGAGACCAGTGTAGGCAATGTGGCGAAACTCCATCTCTACTAATACAAAAAAATTAGCTGGGCGTGGCTGCTTGGGAGGCGGATGTGGGAGGATAGCTTGAGCCCTGGAGGGCAAGACAGCAGTGAACCATGACTGCACTACTGCACTCTAGCCTAGGTGACAGAGTGAGACCCCGTCTCAAAAAAAAAAACAAACAAAAAAAAAACATGGTATACAAATCAAAGGGAATCTTAACAAAGTTCAGGCATTCCTTGATAGTGCTAATGAAGAAACCACAGTGTTAGGAAGTAAAATGAAGCCTGCGTTGTTACGCCTGCAATGGCTGCTCTAAGCTAGAGGCTGCCTGCCTGACTCCTGCCTCAGAGCTCTTTCTGTGTTACTACTTTGCCTTTCACTCTGGAGAAACTTCCGAAAATGAGTTATGCACTATCTTAATGTGTTTTGACAGTTACTTTTTTTTCATAAATTCATTGTTATGTGGCCTTCTAAAATGTTTTGGAGGAACATATGTCACTCACTCATTCAACAAAGATTTATTAAATAAAATAATTGGATATTACCAATTAGTTGCTAATTTTTATATGCCAGGTACTGTGCTAGGCCTTGGAAATATAATGTTGCTCAAGATATACACAGATGTTGCCCTCAAAAGTTATGGGAAGATGTTCATCACATAACCACATATGAAAAAACACATTATGAAGCTATATGTCCTAAATGAAAATGAACAAAAATGTTAACAGTTATTTCTGGAGTTTTAGGAGATTTTTATGTGGTTCTTTATATATTTCTATGTTTTCTTTCTTTAAGAAGTTTTCAATTGGCATGTATTTCCTTCATAATGAGAAAAATATATTTTAAAGAATCAACTAGTGCTCTTCATGTAAGTTTTAAAACCTGTTGAACTATATGAAAAGCGAAGAGAGTCATTATACCAGAGGAAAGGAAACGTTTTCCTGCAAAGAAAACTCTTGGACAAGCACTTCTATTCTTGATGCTGAACCATAAGTCTATGGAATTCCCAGAGAAAAGGCTTTTCAGAGGGCACTTCGGGAGCTGTGAGACATCTTTTGTCATATTACTAAGGGACATCAGACAGTACACTTCACAGGAAAGAACTACGGAAGGCACTCCAGGCTTGTAGTTTAGTCCTCAGGCTTTGGTGACAGACCCTATGGATGTAGAGCCCAGCTCAACCCCTTTCTAGCTATGCAACCTCAAGAAATTTGTTTGCCTTTTTGAACTTCAGTTTCTCCCTCTGTGAATGGGAATAATAGAATTAAGCAAGATAATGTATGTAAAGAGCTTAAAACTGTGGTTGGCACATCATTGTGCTTAGTTTATGTTACCTGCCGCTTAGCTCAGAAGCAGAATCAAATTCTCACTTCCCTGATACCCATCTACCCACCACACATACAGTCTGCACATGCATATGCACCCTCACACCAAAGAAATACAGTCTATACCTTAAAGAAAATGTCTTCAGTGCTTTTTCAGCAATTACACAAATTAACTCATCTACCTAGCAATTGGACTAAAAATAGAACAATCCTGCATATTAAAATATAATAAATAGAAAATAAAACACTAAAATGTTTTTCTTTTCACCATGTGTTTTAGGCTTCCTCAATGTCCACAGAAATCAGTCTCAATATTTTACTATATCCTTGGCTTCATTTCCCAAATCCCTTAAAAATAACCAATAATGGAGGAACTCTGGCAACAAAAGAAGGCTTAGCCCTGTGTGCAGGGCTCCCAATTAAGCTAAGGTCTGGGCGCTGCCCTGACATATGACGAGCAGAGCTATCCAGCTTGAAGAGACCATATAGGCTTGGACAATGAGGACATCCACAGCACCCATGATACCTTAACCCTTACACCTTGCCCATTAACAGAAAGTTGACACTTCAGCACTTTGATACTTTGAAGAACCATTGCCAAAGACCTTGCCTTTGTGTAATGTAGTGTGTGCTAGATTTTGGAGGAGAGTAAAACAATTTATTAAACCTACAATGAAATCATAAGATTATTTTCCAACAAGTAGTCCTATTGCTGAGAGCCCTCTTGTAACCATGTTGGAAGCCAACCTGGGTACAAAGAGAGCAGACAGCATAAATAAGGGCAGAAAGAAGAAAAGCCACACTTTTGATCCACCTATGCCTGAAGCTTGGAACAACCTCTGGACTCCTCAGTTATATGGGACAATAAATACCCAGGGTTTTTTTTTGAGACTAAATCTCACTCTTTCGCCCAGGCTAGAGTGCAGTGGCATGACCTTGGCTCACTGCAACGTCCGCCTCCTGGGTTCAAGTGATTCTCCTGCCTCAGCCTCCCAAGTAGCTGGGATTGCAGGCACCAGCCACCATACCTGGATAATTTTTGTATTTTTAATAGAGATGGAGTTTGACTGTGTTGGCCAGGTTGGTCTCAAATCCCTGACCTCAAGTGATCCACCTGCCTTGGCCTCCCAAAATTTGCAAAAATTTGTGAAAATACAAAAATTAGCCAGGTGTGGCGGTGCATGCCTGTAATCCCAGCTATTCAGGAGGCTGAGGCATGAGAATCACTTGAACCCATGAGGCAGAGGTTTCAGTGAGCTGAGATCATGCCACTGCTCTCCAGCCTGGGTGACCGAATAAGACTCTGTCTCAAAAAAAAAAAAAAAAAAACACTAGAAGAGAAAGAAAGGGAAAAAGGAAACAAAGAATAAGTGCAACCTCTGTATTAATAGAAATCATTTACAATATGGTAGATGTTAATTATGTCAAAATAACTAAATATGAATGGTCTAAATAAAAAATAAAATTAAAAAAAAAAAAAGACATTAGGCCAGGTTCGGTGGCCCATGCTTAATCATCCCAGCACTCTGGGAGGCTGAGATGGGCGGATCACCTGAGGTTGAGAGTTTGAGACCAGCCTGACCAACATAGAGAAACCTCAACTCTACTAAAAATACAAAAATTAGCCGGGCATGGTGGCACACATCTCTAATCTCAGCTACTCGGGAGGCTGAGGCAGGAGAATCGCTTGAACCCAGGAGGCAGATGTTGCAGTGAGCTGAGATCGTGCCACTGCACTCCAACCTGGGCGACAGAGTGAGATTCTGTCTCAAAAACAAACAAACAAAAAAACCTAATAGTTTATGTTGTATGTACTAGTAAAGCAATCAGGTATTTGATAGAACAAGTGAGTTTCCCATTTTAGTTTTTGTTTGTGTTTTGTTTTTTTGTGCTGGGATTTCAGGTGTGAGCCGCTGTGCCGGTCCCTATTTGGTTTTGAGTCATAGACCCAAATTTACAAAGCATGGACTTTTATGCACAGCCATGCTGAGGTTTTAACAAGAGTATGTTCCCTGTCACTAAGAATTTCAAATCCTATTTCTTCTGGAGTACTCTTTAGCTTACTTTCATTTAATATGTTTTAAAAGTCTAAGCCATAAATGTGTATTGTTGGTGAACATGTTTCATAGGTCACCTTATGGGTTGCAGGTTTGGAAGGCCTGTCACATGAAGGAATTACTGCTGGATGAGAGATGCTGGAGCCCTGACTGACCAGGGACTCTGTCCAGCCCTGGGCTGTACCAGGGACTTAAGGCCCAGGGGAACATAAGTGAACCAGTGCTGTTCAAGGGAGTCACTCACCCATCTTTTTTGTGTGGATTTGTTCCTGCGGGGAACAAATACTAAGAAAAGGGGAAACTAGCTTTATTTAGATAAGGAACTGCATGACTTAAACTTGATTTCTCCATACCATTCTCTTTGATCTTAAAGAGGGTGAGTAAGAGGGAAAAAATGTGCTTGTAGAGAGGTGAATGAGAAAAGTGGTCATATCTTTGCCTCATAAATGCTGAAAAACTTGAATCACTGAATAGTTTCAGCTAGCTTTTGCCTGTTGAGATAATAGAAATCACCTTTAGGCAGCCCAGGGAAGAATATAGTTGTGGGGAATTTTAAAACTCCACTCAAGTCCAGTTCAAAGTAGGTTCCAATTTGTCTTGTAAATGTAATTCATTTCATCTTGCCAACTTGAAAAATTAATCTTTCCAACGAGCTTAGAAATGGAGAGTAACTATGGACTAGAAAAAAGTGGAATGGTTTGCGATAGAATGATTTGGGATGGGTTGACAAAACGATTAAGACTTTATTACATGGCTGGGCGCGGTGGCACATGCCTGTAATCTCAGCACTTAGGGAGGCTGAGGCAGTCGGATCACAAGGTCAGGAAATCAAGACCATCCTGGCCAACATGGTGAAACCCCATCTCTACTAAAAAAAAAAAAAAAAAACATAATTAGCTGGGTGTGGTGGTGTGCGTCTATAATCCCTGTTACTTGGGAGGCTGAGGAAGGAGAATCGCTTGAACTCGGGAGGTGGAGATTGCAGTGAGCCGAGATCGTGCCACTGCACTCTGGCCTGGTGACAGAGCGAGACTCCATCTCAAAAAAAAAGATTTCATTACATTCATTGTCAGGTGCCTCTCCCCCAACTAGCATTTAAAGCACTCCAAAATTTGGTCCATGTTCCTTTTCTAGCTTTATGTCCTACTAACCTTTCTTTATCCCATGCGAACATCTGTGACTTCTTTTATGTAATTTCTTACCTCTGAGCTTTTTTATCAAAGTGCTCTATTCCTGTTTGGATTGCCCTCTTTCCATTCCTCCCTGCAATATCTGCCCATCAAATTTTCACTCTTTATTAAGACATAGTTAAAACCTGACAGACTCCAAAGTGTTTCACAACGTGTTACAGAAAAGAATCTCACCTTAATAGTTACATAATATTTAATATTTAATATAGTTGCATAATATTTAATGTAACAAATTCATTTTTAATAGTTACATAACATTTTGTGTGTTCCAATATTGTACACTTATTGCCATCCATCTTGTATCACAATTTATGTGTTTATCTTCGACATTTTCTTTCCAGTGCATGGAGTGCAAAGGTCACACCTCGTTCACCTCTGAGCCTCCATCTATGTGTTTTGCACATATTGTATATAGCTCATAGGTTTCCTACTTTCTGGTTTGCTTGTAGTACTTATTACCCATGATAATAGCTCACTCTGATTCAGTCAAGCACTGTTTCAAAAGCTCTGCATACATTGACTCATTTAAAACACGCAATGTGGGTTACCATTATTATTCCCAGTTTACAGTTCAAGAAACAGATTACGTAAATATGCCTAAGGTAACATAGCAAATAAGGACCAAAACTGGGATTTGAATCTAGAAGATCTGCTTCCAGAGATCATTCCCTTAACCACTAGAAGAAACACAGTAGGCCTTTCGTATCTGTGGAGGGATTTGTTCTAGGACCCCTGCAGATACCAAAAACTGTGGATGCCCAAGCACCTTATATAAAATTGTGTAGCATATTCCTGACGTACTCCATACTCTATCGAATTCTTTGCGGACACAGAGGGCTGACTGTATATACAGTCACCACAGATCTTACTGTGTTCTTTTGGAAAAATCAGAGATTTGATGTGCCACACACCGGTTGTGAAATTCCAGAGCTCTGATATCATAAGTCTTGGATTAGGATAATTTGACTGATCATAGATAAGTCCACTGCAAATTGTAAGCGTTGATATAGCTATTTCATATGTTTTTAGGCTGCCCAGCATCTTTTGATCACTCTTGCTATTTTTAGGAAATCTCTGGTCTTAGGAATTCTGCTTTCCCAAGATACAAGCCCAGAAAACTCAGTTCCCTGGGGTCCTTTGTAGCTACAGCATAAGCAAGTGAGATTTTATTTCAGAAAGGTTCTCACCCAGGAAATAGCTTTGGTGCTGGGTAGAAGTACAAAGCACTATAAAGTTGGTCATAGGCAGCAAGGCCAACGGTGTGCCCCCCAATAGTGGGGAGGACAGAGCCAGCAGCAGCAAGTTCCTCATCAGCCAGTTCTGTATCATGGCCTTGAGTGTTATTCCAGGGAATGTAGCCTCAAGCCAGTCCTCCACTCTTCTGTTAGCTACCCAGTATCCTTTTCTTCTTTAACAGCTTTATTAAAGAGAAGTGATTTACATACTCTAAAATTCACCTGCTTTAACCCAATATCTTTTAAATAAACTTATCTTTAAAAACTGCTTAAATATCCAGAGTTTCTGTTGCTTGTAACTAAAAATGCAGGTTGAGTTGTTTACAATCGTAAATGAAAGGGCATTTTCTTTGGGATGTTCTGTTGCCACTTTTATTATTATTGTTAAGTTATTAACTTTCTTACTTTGTTTGTTCAACTGCATTTCTTTGGCACACTTTATCACACCCATGATATACTTTATACCTTTTTTTTTTTTGTGATGGAGTCTTGCTCTGTCACACAGGCTGGAGTGCAATGGTACAGTCTTGACTCACTCCAACCTCCGCCTCCCAGGCTCAAGCGATTCTTGTGCCTCAGCCTCCTGAGTAGCTGGAACTGCAGGTGCATGCCACCATACCTGGTTAATTTTTGTATTTGTAGTAGAGATGGGGTTTCATTATGTTGGCCAGACTGGTCTTGAACTCCTGAGCTCAGGTGATTCACTTGCCTGGGCCTCCCAAAGTGCTGGGATTACAGGCATGAGCCACTACATCTGGCCCATGATATACTTTTACATAAGAATATCATAAAAATGGCTGAAGTCAACACTAAAGTGTACTTCCTTAACAACCTCCACCTATCTGAGCTACCTGATGCCTATAGCATTAACTGTTGTAGCCAGGAGGTGGTTACTCCACTATGCTTTAGGCATTTGTTTTCAGACTTTTTTATATCAGTTATTTTTAATGTTGTGTCACCCACATCTAATTTGAAAACTAAACAAGTTTAAGTGATTTAATCAATCAAGTGGTTCCAAGGCATTCAACTTAGTTCTCACAGAAACATTTTTCTTTCTTTCCCTTATATTTTATTTGCTTATGTAATTTTAAAAATTAAAATTTGTAATGAGATAGTGCAAGTGGAAATGTCAAACTGAAATATTACCTATCAGGAAATCTATTCTTGGAGGCTACTTCTGCCTAATGTCACTGTGATATAAAATGAGACACTGCATAGCTCATGAGAGAGTGAAGGCTGTCCTGTGACAGTGTTGGAAGCCAGGTTAGCTAAACAAATGTATTTTGCTTATCACCAGAGAAACTGCAGATGAACTGAGGAACCCAAAGCAGTTCAGATCTTTAATTGAAAATTGACAGTTACAGCAGAGGAATGAAGAGTCCCATCCCATATAACGAGTTTGGCTAAATGATAGCAAGATTAAATTAAAAATGAGAAGCTGCTGGGGGTTTTTGTTCTTTTTTTTAAACTGAGATCTTAGGGGTTTTAAACATTAAATCCATCTTCTTAGAAATTTTGCCTTAAAATGGGCTGAGATGAATTTAAGACACTATAAAATATGAATAGTATTTTCAAATGGCTTATTTTAGATAAACCTATCACTTACCTTTTTAGCATTCAGAACTCAGCCTACATCCTCCCATACACAGCAGTAGCTTATAAACAAAGGCGCAGAGCCTAAGACAGATAGGGCGGCTCAATGCTCCTTGTAAGTTCCTTCTCACAAGAAGGTAAATAAGATCAAACAATGGAGAATGGCTGTGGTATTTTTCAGATATGGGCTAAATTCGTCATGGTTCATTCCGAGCGCACTCTTACTGGGTATGAAATGTTTCAGTTCACAAGAAGGTGTTAGGAGGACTCTCACTTTACTTAACTTGAAACTGTAGTTTTGGAAAAAAGATAAAAGTTTAAAAGTTATTTTTCTCATTCTAAAGTTTATTTTTGGTTTTTAAGGACTCCGTGGTTTCTAAGGACATTGGGGCAAGGCGTGCTTATTTTTTTATTTTTTATTTTTTGCCATGAAGTTACAGGATAGCTTACAATTACAGTAACTAGCTGGTGGTTTTTAGGAAGACATGAAATAAGGTTGCATTTGTCAGTACGCTGTTAGAAATAGATTGTTGATCAACCTCTGCTCAAAGTCTAATGTTTAACTTCTTGCAGTAAACATCTGAAGGTCACAGCAGTCTCTCCTTGTAAATTTTATGCATTACTTCAGTTGGTGAGGTAAAGGTATTAACAATAAACTACACATTTGATCAATGAATCAGTCCCCCATGCTTGATTTAAGGGTTGAAAGCAAATTAAACTTATGAATAAAATCGGCCTCTTAGATTCTAAACTGTAAGTTCATAATAATTTCATAAAATGTTTATAACCTCAGAATTTCAATATGAAACCATGATTTTTTGACAATAAGGAGTTTGCAGCAGAAAATAAAACCTTTAAATGGTTTATAAAACATTTTAAATTTGTTTGTGAAATTTCTATCAAACAGTAGGAATCTAAACATTCTAATAGTTGCTACACTTCTGGAAATAATTACCTGCAAGGAGATTAACATTTCTCAACTAGTTAGTGGCCTGGATCTCTGCTATTGTTTCTTAGTGAAGGGGCTATTCATTCATAAAGCTGGACATACCCAACTGAACAAAGAGACCCTTAGTGGCTGTTCAGGTGGACTCCAAGCCAAGAAAAAGGGATTGCTTCATTTCCTCAAGACTGAACTTTTGATCAATGCTGTGCGGCCAGGCTAAAAACTTAGATGGAATTTTAAACAAGGCATTAATGTCATTTCGGAAGCTACCATCAAACATCCTCCAATTAAGGAAGCAATGTAACAAGATAAATTGAACCAGACGGGAATTTATTAAGGAAATTCACCTCTATTACCACAAAACACATCTCCTGCCAAGGCCGATGAATATTTCACAAATAATAATCAGTTGTTGACTCTGGCACCTCTCAGAATGTGATAGTGGGTCTTACTTACAAGTGTCAAGTTTTTAAATAACCAAAATGGAATTGAGTTTTCAAGATGCTGGGGTAAATGCAGCAAAAAGACTGACAAGGCTTCTGCTCCCATGGGGTTTATGTTCTAATGAAGAAGGCAGACTAAAACATTTTTTTCAAATATATTTTTACAAATGTGATTAGTGTTTTGAAGGAAATAGAAAAGTTACTGAGACAGAAAATAACAGAGGGGAACTAAATAAATAGGATGGTTAGAGAAGTTCTCTCTGGGTTGGGAACTTTTAATAGAGACCTTGAAGATGAAAAGAAGCCATCCATGCATCCATGGGAACCTGGCAGGAGGAGCAATCCAGACAGAGGCAGTGCAAGCACAAATGCCTTGCAAGGCAAAGGGCTTGCAATGTTATGGAAGGACTGACAGTAGCCCTACATGGCCACGGCGTCAGACCCTGGGAAGGGTGAGGTGACGTTAGAGAGTCAGATGGGGACAGATAACGTAGAGCAGCTTTTCTCAAACAGGTTTGACCATGGCTAATCGTAGGAAATATATTTTATGTCTACCCAGTACTCAAGTAAAACAAAATGTTTACATAGAAATCTTACCTTTACGATGTGTAATGACTATGATATTTTCTATTCATTTAAAAATACTAATCAATATCCACTAAATTAATTTTTTCACCAACTCATGGACTTTTGCAAAAGCATGGATAAGAGTCTGGGAAAGTATTGGAAATTTTGTTTTTTTGAGAAGGAGTCTCACTCTTTTCCTGAGGCTAAAGTGAAGTGGCGTGATCTTGGCTCACTGCAACCTCTGCCCCTCCAGGCTCAAGCAATTCTCGTGCCTCAGCCTTCCCAGTAGCTGGGATTATAAGTGCCCACCACCAAGCCTGGAAAATTTTTGCATTTTTAGTAGAGATTGGGTTTTGCCATGTTGGCCAGGCTGGTCTTGAACTCCTGACCTCAGGTGATCCACCTGCCTTGGCCTCCCAAATTGCCAGGATTACAGGTGTGAACCACTGCCCCCAGCCAGAAATCTTTAAGGAAGGGAGAGCTTGATTGATAAATGGAAGCTTCATTTTAGTCACTACAGAAAGATTGGATTGAAGCCTAACAAAAATAAAAGTGGAAGGATCTGTTATGGTATTATTGTCCAAGCTCAGGTGAAAGATAATAGCTTGAGCTACATCTATGTTGGTGGCAATCAAAGTGGAGAGACATTCAGATTCAGGATATATTTTAGAGGTAAAGCCAACAGGACACAGTGAAGAAGTGACTGGGTAGTGGTGAAGGAAAGGAAGGCATCAAGAGTTAGTCCCAAGCTACTGGCTTTAGTAGCTGAGAGCATAATTGTGCTATTTAATAGGAGACTAGAGTTAGCACTGTATGTATGTTAAAATTCCATTTTAAACATGTTAAGTTTGATTGACTCTGAGTCATTTGAGCAGTTAATTACACAAATAGAGTTCAGAGAAGAAAGCTGAGGGCCAATAGAATTAGGGTCTAAAACAAACAAATGGTATTTAAAGCCATGGAAATTATGTGTTATCCTAGAGAAAGTGTGGATAAAGTTGAGAAAAGAAAGCCCTCAGGAAGGACTTTCAAGGAGCCCTGATTTTAAGAGGTAGGATAGAGAGGATTAAGATAGCTGGCAAAATGCATAGAGGAGGAGCTGCCTTTAGAATGGGAGCTCTGTCGGGAGTATGGTGCCTGAGAACCCCTGTAGTGGAATGTGAACCAAGGAGGGAAAAGTTTCATTGAGTACTGTTGAGGAACCAAGCATAATGAGAACAGAACATTGCTCATCTGGCACTATAGAGGCCTTTTGTAACCTTGACAAAGGTGTTTCCATGGCGTTGAAGGGAAAAAAGCTAGATTAACCCTTTACCCCAGAAATTCCACCTCTAAGTTATAGCAAATAAGAAACTTGTGCACATGTGCACCAAGAGAACCATACACAAAACATTGATAAATGTTTTGTTCACTGGAACAAGAAACTGGAAATGACCCAAATTTGTAACTTTGAGAGAATAGATAAATAAATTATGATATATTTATAGTGTGGGATGAGTGCTTTAACGTGGGCAAGTACATTGACAAAAAATACACAATAATCAAAGAAGTCACAGAGCATATCTGCAGTATGATTCCATTTATACAAAGTTCAAAAAAATTTAAAAAACACATTGTTTAAGCATATATAATAAGGGAGTGATAAGCAAAACTGAAAAGGGCTGTTACCTGGGTATGGGAAAACTCAAAGATTAAATTCTATCTGTATTACACATACATTTTGGTGTATATAAAATATTTCACTAAAAATAGCTAGAGTTGTGTCCTGAATAGGTCTAAATATATTGACCAACTCAGTTAACAATAAGCATTGCTAGCATCCTACCTGTGGTCTCAAAATAGCATTTTTTACTGAAAGGAACAAGAACTCTCTGAAAAAGGGCTGATTTCAAGATTGGGATTGGGAATATGTAAGACAAAGCTAGAAAAATCTTGTCTTTGGGGAACAGCTAGAGCTGTGTCAAAAGAACACAGAAGCTCACTTGAAGGGATTCCCACTGGCAAAGATGGAAATGCTTGATTATCATTAAGATATTTACTGCAATGGATTGAAAAACACATCAAATATACTTGTCCTGCTTTTTAAATATAAACTATTACTGTTGGTTATTCAAATAGTAAGTGAAAGAAGTTTCTCTTTATAGTATTCCAGATAATAAATGAAGAAGAACTGAGAAAATACAATCATTTTAAATTTGTTAAATTAATGGGTTTAGTTCTCATCTACTGCTAACATCACAAAAGAGAGAAAAACAGGCATTGTGTGCCTCCTGATGGAAGAGCACAAAACAACTGTAATGTCTAGCCAAAAGAAACTGAATCTGAACCCTATCAATCTTCTAGATCCAAATACTAGTTTATAGAAAATACAGAGGATGGAGGAAATCCCACCTATGCCACAGGGATGCGTTCATTCTATGAAATCCAGACTGTGGAAAATTCTAAAAGACAAATAGTTCTGTTTTTTCAAAAACAACAATAAGAACGCTACAAACTAGCAAAAGAAAAATGAGATATGAAGGGGAAAACAATAGTTTCAAAAAGATTTAAAAGATATCTCAACCACTTCCAATATGTAAACCTTATTTAGATTCTGATTTGGACCAACTACTAAAATTTTCTGAGAAATGTATGAGATGATTGGAAATTTGAATACTAAATTGTGATATTATGATACTGATGATATTGAGAACTTATTAAATGTTTTAATAGGTGATAGGCATATTGTGGTTATATTAAAGATAAATTTTACATTTAAAATGAGTTTCATTTGGGGGCAAAAATTAATCATAAATAATTTGCTAAATTAGTTTAATTAAATAATTAGTTAAAATAGCTGATTAAATGTTCTTTTACAGCTGCTTCTTCCCAAATAAACTAAAGTGAGAGAAAATATGTACATATGTATATAAACTTTAAAGTCATAAATCCACAAGTATAATATAAAAGATAAAGAGGGTCAAGTGCAGTGGTTCATGCCTGTAATCCCAGCACTTTGGGTGTCCAAGGCAGCTGGATCACTTGAGGTCAGGAGTTAGAGACCAGCCTGGCCAACATGGTAAAACCCTGTCTCTACTAAAAATACAGAAATTAGCCAGGCATGGTGGCAAGCGCCTGTAATCCCAGCTACTTGGGAGATCGAGGCAGGAGAACTGCTTGAACATAGGAAGCGGAGGTTGCAGTGAACTGAGATCTCGCCATTGCCCTCCGGCCTAGACAACGACAGAGCAAGACTCTGTCTCAAAAAAATAATAATAATAAATAAAGGGAAAGAAACAACAGAATTTTGGACTTCAGGGTAGATTAAACACAGAGTACTAAGTCAAAGTTTCCTTGGACCATCCAATTTGGGGAGTTTTCATTTGTTATTGCTTTAATTTCCATTTCCCTAATTACATGTATCAATTAACAATGGGGATACATTTTGAGAGACTCATTTTTAGGCAGTTTTGTAGTTCTGTGAACATCATGGAATGTACTTACACAGATAGAGATGTTATAGCGTACTACACACCTAGGCTATGTGGTATAGCCTACTGCTCCTAGGCTACAAACCTGTATAGCATGCTAGTGTACTGAATACTGTGAGCAACTGTGACACAATGGTAAGTATTTATGTATCTAAATATATCTAAACACAGAAAAGGTATAGTAAAAGTACGGTATAAAATATAAAAAATGGCAAACCTGTATAGGGCACTTACCATGAATGGAGCTTGCAGGACTGGAAGCTGTTCTGCGTGAGTCAGGGAGTGAGTGGGGAGTAAATGTGAAGGCCACAACAATACTGTGCACCACTGTAGACCTTATCAACACTGGACACTTAGGCTACATTAAGTTTATTTAAAATTTTTTTCTTTAATAAGAAACTAAACTTAGCTTCCTATAACTTTGTTACTTTATAAATTTTTAAAACTTTTGACTCTTTACAATGACACTTAGCTTAAAACACAAACATGTTGTACAGCTGTCCAAAAATACTTTCTTTCCCTATGTCCTTATTCTAAAAACTTTTCTCTAATTTTAATTTTTTAAGCTTTTTTGGTGAAAAACTAAGATGCAAGCTTGCACATTAGCCCAGGCCTACAGAGAGATCCTCAGTATCTCCGCCTTCCACCTTCATGTTGTATCCCCTGGAACGTCTTCAGGAGTAACAACATGCATGGAGGTGTTATCTCCAATACCTTCTTCTGGAAAACCTCCTGAAGGACCAGGCTGAGACTGTTTAACCGTTAACTTTTTACTTTAATAAGCAGAAGACGTACACTGTAAAATAATGATCCAAAGCATCATAAATACATATACCAGTAATATAGTTATTTATTATCATTATCAGGTATTATGTACTGTACATCATTGCATTTGCTATACTTTTATAGGACTGGCAGCACAGTAGGTGCGTTTCCACCAGCATCACCACAACCGATGTATTGTGCTACAACATTTCCATGGTTATGTCAGGATAACCATAATGTCAATAGGCAATGAAGATTTTTCAGCTCCCTTATAATCTTATGAGACCACCGTCATATATGTGGTCCATCACTGGCCGAAACATTTTTATGGAGCGCATGACTATACTAGTGAGGTTGATCATCTTTTTTATTGACCATTTAATTTCCTTTTTTATGAGTTGGCAGCTCATGTATTTTGCCTAATTTTCTACTGGGTGGTTTGTTTTGAAATATTCTGACTAATTGTTTATTAGTCACGTATGTTGCATATATCTTCTCTGAGGTTGTCATTTTAGATGACATTATTAATAAAAACGTTAGATATTTTTATTTTATTTTTATTTTTTTGAGACAGGGTCTGGCTCTGTTGCCTAGGGCTGGAGTGCAATGGCACCATCTCAGCTTACTGCAACCTCTGCTTCCTGGGCTTAAGCCATTCTTCCACCTTAGCCTCCCAAGTAGCTGGGACTATAA
Source organism: Cebus imitator (assembly GCF_001604975.1). Lineage (NCBI taxonomy): Eukaryota > Metazoa > Chordata > Mammalia > Primates > Cebidae > Cebus > Cebus imitator. The sequence goes on from NW_016107348.1 coordinate 3,921,570, forward strand.
GCACATGCCACCACCCCCTGCTAATTTTTGTATTTTTTGTAAAGTTGGGGTTTTGCCATGTTGCCCAGGCTGGTCTCCAACTCCTGAGCTCAAGCAATCTGCCTACTTCAGCCTCCCAAAGTGCTGAGATTACAGATGTGAGCCACTGCACTCTGCCTTTAATTTTTATATAGTCAAATTTATCAGTATTTTCCTTTGTGATTTATGGTGTTTATGTCTTGTTTAAGAAAACCTGCCCCTTTCAAAGTCATAAAGATTTTCTTCTATATTTTCTTCTTAATGTTTTAAGATTTTACGTTTCATATTGAAATGCTTAATCCATCTGAAACTGATTTTTGTGTAAGATTTGTAGTAGAGATCTAGTAGTTTTTAAAAATATATGAATTACCCAATTGTCCCAAGATCATTTATTGAGTAGTTATCATTTTCCCCAATAATTTACATAGCTTTGTGTTACAAGCAATCCTTTTGTTGGATTGGGCAAGTAAAAGAAGACTTTGTCTTTGTCAAAACATATTAATAGAAGAGAAAGGGATTAGATCGAGGAGAGAAATTAATACAAAAAAATTAAAAGAATGAAAAAGACATGCTATTTGATTGTACAATAGGGCGACTATAGTTAATAATAATTTAACTGTATATTTGAAAATAACGAAAGAGTGTAATTGGATTGTTTGTAACACAAAGGATAAATGCTTGAGGGGGTGGAACCCCCATTCTCTATGATGTGATTGTTTCACGTTGCATGCCTATATCAAAACATCTCATGTGTCCCACAAATATATACATGTACTATGTGCCCACATATTAAAAATAAAAAATTAAAAAGAGGCCGGGCGCGGTGGCTCACGCCTGTAATCCCAGCACTTTGGGAGGCCGAGGCGGGTGGATCACAAGG
>NW_016107348.1:3922682-3940182 GCF_001604975.1 Cebus imitator
AGGGAGGAAAAAAAGGCCATAAAATGCTACACTTTAAATAATCTATAATGGTTCATTGTCACATTCAGTCTTTTTTTTTTTTTTTTAGACAGAGTCTCACTGGGTCACCCAGCCTGAAGTACAGTAATGCGATCTTGTTTCACTGCAACCTTTGCCCCCCGGGTTCAAGTGATTCTCCTGCCTCAGCCTCCCGAGTAGTTGGAATTACAGGTACACACCATCATACCCGGCTAATTTTTGTATTTTAGTAGTGACAGGATTTCATCATGTTCACCAGGCTAGTCTCAAACTCCTGACCTCAAACGATCCGCCTGCCTCAGCCTCCCAAAGTGCTGGGATTACAGGCATGAGCCATTGTGCCTGGACCATTTTCAGTTTCCTTTTTACAGAGAAGAATTTGTTCTAGAACAAACTGAACATTTATTTGTGCTGCAACTGAAAACTAACAGAGAATTTATATTAGACAAAACAAGAACCTGTCCTTTTGTGGCTAATGTGTTTATGCATGGACTTAATTTTCATCTAAGTACTGATCAGATATTGGTTAAGCTTTTGCAGAAAGTGAACATATTATGAGTAAATTATCCAGATGAGTTACCTATTTTGTATCTAAAATGCCTAATTACAGCTTGCTATAGTGAAGCATTTGCCAAACCATGATTAGGAAAACCAGAGATACTCTGTTTTGAAAGATTTCTAAATTGATAGTGCCTCTGACTTCTATTAGTTGTTCTTTTAATAATTGTCTTACAGACAGCTCAGATCTGGTCTCTACTTGAAATAGCAAATCACTTTTTTAAGCATAATTTTTTATATTATAGAGGTGATTTTATGACAAAACAGTATATTATGAGCCAATAGCCATAGTATAGAGAATTTAGAAAACTGAGGCCAACAAATCTCATACACTCTTTTCCCCCACTTTGCACCCCTTCCCCCCATCTCATACACTCTTAATACCCTAACACAATTTTTACTATTGTTTTAGTGAACATTTTTGGTATTTTTTCACCTGAACAGATTTTTATTAAAAACTTTTTATTGCATTACACATAGACATGTAAAAGTGAATTTTTATTTGATCTTTCACCTCAAATAGCTTGCTGGTTATACATTCTTTTACTATTCTTCCAGCAGTTGCACTACAGATTCCAACATGCATTGTTGACTTTCCTAAAAAAAAAAACTTGTAAAATACACATAACAAAATTTGCCATTTGGATCATTTTTAAATGAATAGTTCAGTGACATCAAGTACATTCACATTATTGTACAACCATCATCACCATCTAGCTCTGGAATTTTTCATCTTCTCAATCTGAAACTCTGTACCAGTTAAACCATAATTCTCTATCCCAGTCCCCCATCCCCTGATGGCCACCATTTTTTGTTCTGACTGCATGAATTTGACTACTCTAGGTGCATCATATAAGTAGAAGCACACAGCATATACTCTTTTGTGGCTGGCTTATTTCATTTAACATAATGTCCTCAAGGTTTATCCATGTTGTAGCATGTGTCAGAATTTCCTTTCTTGTGACTGAATAATATTCCATTGTATGTATAGACATTTTGCTTATCCATTTATCTGTTAATGAAAATTTAGGTGGCTTCCACCTTTTGGTTCATGTGAATAATGCCGCTCTGAACACAGGTGTATAAGTAACTTTTTGAGTCTTCTGTGTTTAATTTTTTGGGTTATATACCCAGAAGTGGAATTGTTGAATCATGTGGTAGGTCTATGTTTAATTTTCTTAGGAGCCTACATACTATTTTCCATAGTGACTGCACCATTTTATATTCCCAATTCAAATTCATGGAGACAGAACGAAGAATGGTGGTTGTCAGAGGATAGCAAGGAGTGGGGATAGAGAGTTATGGTTTAACTGGTACAGAGTTTCAAATTGCGAAGATGAAAAATTCCAGAGACAGGTGGTGGTGATGGTTGCACAATAATCTAAATGTATTTGATGTTACTGAATTGTTCATTTAAAAATGGTTCAGCTACCTGGGAGGCTAAGGCAGGAGATTCACTTGAACCCGGGAGGCAGAGGTTGTGGTGAGCTGAGATCTCACCATTGCACTCCAGCCTGGGCAACAAGAGTAAAAACAAAGAAAAAATATAGAAGCACATATTGTTTAAATGTGTTTATTATTTGATTTCTCCATAATAATTGTGAACATTAAACTAAATAAATTACTTATAATGGAATTGATTAATGATCTATGAGCAAATTAGTTTGACCAGGCATTATACACAAACTTTTATATACTACAGAATGCCATTACACTTGTGAAATTCTCTTGTCTGACCTGAATTTACATTCCATGGTGATATTATGGTATATGGATTGTTATTAAAATAAGGGACCATGTCAAAAAAAAAAAAAAGGAAATTAGAAGGTTGCACTTCAACATGTTAATAGTGACTGACTATGGTGGAATTACTACTTATTTTATTTTCTTTGGGCTTTTTTGATATTTCCAAATTTTCTAAATATAGCATATTTTATAAAATATTATTTGCAAAGAAAATCATAGTTCATGAATTGCCCATACTTTGAGAGAAAGAACTACTTTTAATTTCAATATTGAGAATGCTGTTAAGGATTAGGAACAGAGAAAAGACTGAATGAAACTAAATAAAATTCTTAGAATAAGCTAAGACATTGATGCTTTATTTATCTGGGAACTAACTGTGAGTTTTAAATCCAAGAACTGCTACCACATGTGGTATTTCTCTGGTGAAAATTGAATTATCTCCATTTTGAAAAATCTGCTTCAAGTGGCAGGCTGCAAAAGTATCCTTTACCTTCCCTCATTCCAACATAAAAATGCCAAGGTTTATCCATCTATTCCAGGGCTCCCTACTTTATAATTTGTCTACAGATACAAGGCCATTTAATCTATGTCACATGATTGGTGTTTGAAATAGATAACAGATGTTAGCATTTTCTTCCTCACCCCACACCCTCATAATTTTGATGTAGATGGGAGGATTCAAAAACAATGAGGATGCCTTATGTCAGACATGAAAATTTGGATAGGCAAAAGTTACTTGGATGGCAAAAATGCCATGAGCGGTTTGTTTTTATGGCATCTGCTATCTCCTACAGTACCCCAGGGTTATTTGTATACATTGTATGTTTTTTACTTTGTTTTTAACCAGTACGGTGAACCTCCAGACAAAATTCTATTTCAATTTCTTTTAAAATTTCTTTTTCTCCTTTCTCTTTTTTTTTTCTTACATTCCTCTCTCTTTAGTTGCTTCCTTTGACTTTTTCTCTTTTTTGTCCTTAGTATCCAGTTTCAGTCCCAGTCATTGCTTAATCATACTGGGGGTATGGAAAGCTAAGGAACACAATAACTTGATATGCCACATTTGCCATTTATTCTCATCTCCCTTTCTCTCTATTGCCCTGCTCTGTTCTGCATCACAGGGAAAGATATTTCCCAGGATTCCTTACTAACTGCTTAGGTGCATCCAAATGGGAGGCAATGGCAAAAAACTGGAAGGTAGGAGAAAGGGTGCTTCAGGAGATATCTCCAGCAGTCACTGTGACTCCTTCGTGGCTGCAGCTCCTACTGGACATTCCTTCCCTCCCAGATCCTAGCACCCACTGCGCAGTCCCAACTGTGGTGCTAGTTCCCTGCTGCACCCTGGCCTCTAGACTCTGGGAAGGGCTTGCCATTGCATTGCCCCTGCTAATACCTGGGTGGCCTCACTGTCATCTGGCATAGTGAAACTTCTCAGTTCCCTCCTCACCTACAGAGCCAGTTTCTCATATTTAAGTCTCTTGGTTTATAAGTCTTAGAGGGTTTCCATTTCCTGACTAGACCCTATTGTTGTACTCTAGCAAAAGATATTACATTGTTCTGAAAAGAGACCCAAAACGATGCATGCAGTAAAGTCCATGTTAATTTTAATTCTTGGAAATGGTGTGGGTTGATTTGAGTTCTGTTGTAAACTTTGGAAGCTTCAGATCAATGTTTGCCAAATAGGAAAAAGTAAATTCATTGGTACTTAGGGGAAGGAAATGTTATTTTTAAGAGTCTAAGCTACATATTTAAAACAATAGACTGCTTAAAAAAGAAAATCTTAAGATATATAAAAAAATCCCATTTCCTCTGAAATATTGCAAATCATTATTTCCTTTATGAAAAATTCAGTCAATATCTATTTAGAAAATAAAAATATTCAACTGTGATTTTACAAACAAATTTAAATTTATTATGTTTTTAAATTAAAGTTTTAAATTTGAATTAATAATTAAAAATATATGGGGTACCTGCTGTGTATTATGAAGCATACAAAAATGAATAAGACAAAAGTAGTTCAAAAGACAAAATACTGGAAAAAAATTCATATATATGAAGACAAAGTCCTTGTATAAAATCATCCTTCATTTAAGTTAAATTTAACTGACATTTATATGATACCTATTTTGTTTTGTTCTGGAATCAGAACAAAGATTTACTGTTAGGAGACTAGTGATATAATCTTTTATCTTTTTTTTTTTTCAATCAGCTTCCTCAAGTTGAAAAATATAATGCTGATTTTATCTTATACCACCGTCCTTCTTGTTCCCTTCACTCCTGCTATACAGGCCTTATTCCTATTTCTTGAACAAGCTAAACATACAGCAGAGGCAGTGAAAGTTTACATAACAGAAGATCAATTGAACAACAAAATATATTAATGATGATGGATGGGTGCCAGGTTCCCCCACTGTCAGAGAAGAGAGTTATAGATATAGAAAGGAAGAAATTGGAATCAACATTTTGTGTTGTATTGCAGTCAGAGATACAAGTGTGAATCCCTGGATTTCAGTGTGTATAAAAATAAATGTAGACATGACATATATGCATTTCCTAATTCTGGCCTGGAATGGCAATTCCCCAGTACTAATGGGTACACCAAGTGTCCAGAAGTTGGCTCCTAAATACCATTCTCCACTAAAAGTCATCAGGACTCCTTATAAAAATGGTTGATTCCAGGGTGGTACAGGGAGAGTACAAGATGACCCTGAAACATTTTATTGTGCCACTGAGAAAGAAAATGCTAAAAAAATGGAGACATGTCAAAGGGACACAGAAGCCAATTTGTAGGAAGTTTGAGATGGAGTCTCGCTCTGTTGCCCAGACTGGAGGGCAGTGGCATGATCTTGACTCACTGTAACTTCCACCTCCCAGTGCAAGTGATTCTCCTGCCTCAGCCTCTTGCGTAGCTGGGATTACAGGTGCTCGCCACCACGCACAGCTAATTTTTGTAATTTTTTAGTAGAGATAGCATTTCACCATGTTGGTTAGGCTGGTCTCAAACTCCTAACCTCGTGATCTGCCTGCTTCAGCCTCCCAAAGTGCTGGGATTACAGGTGTGAGCCACCGGGCCTGGCCACTGGGGACTATTTTAACAAGAAAATAAACACTGCTTGGAATATAAACTAATAAACTGAATTTTGGTGAAACTTTATGTAGTTTCAAAGTACCACTTTACAAAATACTTATTAATTATAAAGAGAAAAAGAGTAACTGCAAAGTGGAGAAACCTGTTAGACATCACCTTAATCAAGTAATCAGAATTAAATGGAACAAATCTAAGTCCTCTGCCCTCTGATGGGATAAAACAGGAAGAACAGAGCATTACTTCCTGACAAGGATTCAACACTAGAACTCAGACAAATCCAAATTGAAGAGAATTCTACAAATTAACTTGCCAGTAATTCTCAAAAATATCCAGGTCTTAGAGGTCAGGAAAGACTGAGGAATTGTTCTGTACTGAAGGAGTCTAAGGAAATGTCACGAGTAAATTTAACAGGTGATTCCTTACTGAATCCATTGTCCGTAAAGGCGATTTTAAGTGTTAATTTTCTGATTGTGATGGTTGTACTGTGGTAATTAATTCATAAAATATTCCAAGTTATGGGACAAGTTGGCAACTTGACTCTCAAATGATATAAAGAAAATTTCTTGGGCTGGGCACAGTGGCTCATGCCTGTAATCCCAACACTTTGGGAGGACAAGGCGGATGGATCACGAGGTCAGGAGTTTGAGACCAGCCTGACCAATATGGTGAAACCCTGTCTCTACTAAAAATACAAAAATTAGCTGGGTATTTTGGTGCTTGCCTATAGTTCCAGCTACTTGGGAGGCTGAGGCAGAAGAATTGCTTGAACCTGGGAGGCGGAGGTTGTAGCTAGCCGAGATTGTGCCACTGCATTCCAGCCTGGGTGACAGAGGAAGACTCAGTCTCAAAAAAAAAAAAAAAAATTCTTTGTACTGCATTTGCAACTTTTCTCTGAGTTTCAGGTGGTATCAGAATAAAATGATGTATACGAAGAAAAAGAATATACCTCTTATAATTCTGTAGGTCAGGTATTCAAATAGGACTCAGCTGAGCAGTTTTTGTGCTCCAGGTAGCAAAGGTTGGGTCCCTCACTCAGTTACATTTAGCTCGAAGCTAAGCTAGAAGTTCCAAGAAGGCTTCACTTACTGTCTGGCTCCTCTCTGCTCCTCTGTGTGTACCACCTTCTTTCTCTACATGGAATGTCATCATTGGAGTCCAGGCCAAGATTCTTTCAATCTGATGGCTGGATTCCCAGAGCCCCATAGGAAACAGCCAGGACTCTTAAAGGTCTCTTCACCTAGATGGTTACACAGGTGTGTTCGCTTTGTAAAAAATTAATCAGACCATATATTTAAGATTTTGTGTACTTCATAGCATATATGAAATACTTCACCAAAAAGAGTACAAATAAATTGTAGTTACTGTTTTTCTAATTGCACATCCTCTTTTTTCACTTTTCTGCTTAACAGCCTGTGATCTTCTTAGGATAGGCAGATTCTTCCTAGGATAAAGCCAAGATGGTAACATAAGCATGGGTATTTGATGATCTCCCTTTCCAACCCCCTACAGACATAGGCTAGGCAAATATAAAATGGATAAGTTTTTACTTACTCTAGAAAATAAAGATCTGTCTCACCTCAATATCTCAAGACTCAAGGACTTTTCACTGAACTAACATAAGAAAGAAAGGCCAACCTGTCACCAGTATGCCTTTCCCCATTTTTCACAGGAAGAGATAGGAAGGATGGCTTTGACTCATATCATTTTGCTTGTTAAGAGAACTGGCTGGTCCACAATGTTGGTCTCCCACCTTGGAAGAAGCTTCTCCACAGGTCTGCCCCCAGGGAAAGGCATGCCTGGCCTTGCTCTCAAAACCACTCAACAAAGAGGAAGACTGCTCGAAGACTTGCTCCAGGGAAACAGAAATCTGCCGTGGGCTCCACGGCTGCTCAGAGGAAACAATCTGAGAATTCGAGAGAAAAATACATTTCTTTTTTATTTTTATTTATTTAGTTATTTTTTGAGATGGAGTTTTACTCTTGCTGCCCAGGCTGGAATGCAATGGCGCAATCTCTGCTCACTGCAACCTCTGCCTCCCAGGTTCAAGCAGTTCTCCTACCTCAGCCTCCCAAGTAGCTGGAATTACAGAACACCACCACTCCCGGCTAATTTTTTGTATTTAGTAGAGATGGGGTTTCACCATGTAGCTCAGGCTGCTCTCGAACTCCTGACCTCAGGTGATCCACCTGCCTCGGCCTCCCAAAGTGCTGGGATTAGAGGCATAAGCTACCATGCCCGGCCTGAGAAATACATTTCAAACCCAGTTAAAATAGACTGCAACTGAATGAGTACCAAATTATGAAAAATTAAACGTGTAAATTAGGTCTTGGTCAGCTTTCCCATAATAGAGAACAAGAAGGCTGATGAAAATTATTAGAAAAAAGGTTAGGCTGGACGTGGTGGCTCATGCCTGTAATCCAAGTACTTTGGGAGGCCAAGACAGGCAGATCACCTGAGGTCAGGAATTTGAAAGAAGCCTGGCTTAAGTGGTGAAACCCCACCTCTACTAAAAAAAAAAAAAAAAAAAAAAAAAAAAAATTAGCTGGGTGTGGTGGCACATGCCTCACATGCCTGTAATCTCAGCTACTCGGGAGGGTGGGGCAGGAGAATCACTTGAACCGGGGAGACAGAGGTTGCAGTGAGCCAAGATCACTCCACTGCACTCCAGCCTGGGCAACAGAGTGAGACTCTCTCAAAAAAAAAAACAAGAAAGAAAAAAGGTTTTTTACTTTTATTTCAGGTTTTAAAACCTGAAATATAGATGAAAGTAATTTTTTAAAAAATGAGTTACAGAAGGCAAAAAAAAAAAAAGAAAAAAAAAGAGAAGAAGTAAATATAAACAACAATAAACTTTGGACTCCCAAAATGCTGGGATCCTGCTTTTATAAGGGTATGAATCCCCTTCCTAAGTGCTCTACCCTCATGACTTAATCACTTCATAAAGACCCCACTTCTTAATACAATTGCATTGAGGATTAGGTTTCAACATATGAATTTTGGTGGTTGTTATTTTGAGAGAGGGTCTGGCTCTGTCTCCCAGGCTGGAGTGCAGTGGCGCGATCTTGGCTCACTGCAACCTCCACTTCTGGGACTCAAGTGACTACTTACCAGCATGAACCTCCGCACCCGGCCTGTTTTTCTATTTTAATGGTGGTTTCAGTAAAGCAGCTTTTGGTTTTTTTGGTAAAGGTTACATTTTAATTTTTTGTTTGGCTCTTATTTATCAACTAATTTCATTGTACTTATTCTTTCTTTTTACTTAATTGGATATATTTTGTCATATTTTCCTCTAACTTCTTCAGTGGAAGGTTTAATTCCTATATTTTCTCTCACAAAAATTTTAAAACTATTTCATCAATGATGTATACAAATAGATAAATTATCAAATTGTATTGGAAGTTTACATCGAGAAACCCAGTCTCTCGATGTTGTGATGGTATAAATATTATTCACTATTGAGGACGCAAATATTAATTATCCATCCTTTCTTTAAAGCTTTCTGGCTTTCCTGCAAGTAGTAATTGCCTTTTTATTTTTTGGAGATGGAGTCTCGCTCTGTCGCCTAGGCTGGAGTGTAGTGGCACGATCTCGGCTCACTGCAACCTCCATCTCCCAGTTCAAGCAATTCTCCTGCCTCAGCCTCTTAAGTAGCTGGAACTACAGGTGCATGCTGCCATGCCCGGCCAATTTTTTGTATTTTAGTAGAGACAGAATTTCATAGTGTTGCCCAGGCTGGTCTTGAACTCCTAAGCTCAGGCAATCTTCCTGACTCAGCCTCCCAAAATGCTAGGATTACAGGCATGAGCCACCATGCCCAGCCAGCCTCTTTTTTTTTTTTTTAATTAATTTGCTAAAGTTTTTTATTTGTTTAAGTTTTCTTTCCATCTAGTTCTAAGGTTTTGTTTTTGGTTTTGTATTTGTTTTGAGACAAAGTCTCCCTCTGTTGCCCAGGCTGGAATGCAGTGGTGCAATCTTGGCTCACTGCAATCTCCACCTCCTGGGTTCGAGACATTCTCCTGTCTCAGCCTCCTGAGTAGCTGGGATTACAGATATGTGCCACTATGCCTGGCTAATTTTTGTATTTTTAGTAGAGACGGGTTTTGCCATGTCGGCCAGGCTGGTCTTGAACTCCTGGCCTCAGGTGATTTGCCCGCCTTGGCCTCCCAAAGTGCTGGGATTACAGGTGTTTGCCACTCCACCCAGCCGGAGATAATCAAATCTTAAGCAGTTCATTCTATATTCTGTAAGTTCAGCTGCTTTAGGGAAATGAGAACATGGTGAGATAAGCATATCTCAGTGGTATCAGGTCACTCATGCTTCTTTTGTGGTAAAATGAATTATTTGGATAGAAGCAATGTTGTGTGGAATACTATGTTGGTGATTAAGATGCTTAGTAACCCAATAGGTAGTAGTGCTGGCAGGAACATGGTAAGTAGTAAAGAGAAATCCATATTCAGAATAAATGTTTACCTTTGCCTTCACCATAGTGGGAAATGTTATTAGGCCCCTGAGTGTGCAGCATTTCAAGGTCTCAGTGCTGAGTTCTGTGGCACTGAGCATTGATGCATGCAGTTGTTCTCACGATGTTCTTTCTTTGTTATACAATAGTAGAGTTTTTTAGCTGCCCACTTGGTTGCCCAAAATAAAAACTACATTTCCCAGCCTCCTTTGCAGCTTGACCTCACAAATTAAATTCTGGGAAATAGGATGGGTAATCTCTACTTCATGCCTTTAAGAGGAAGTAGTGGGCTCCCTGTCCTATTTTCTTGATTTTAGCCAGCTAAACTGTGGACCTGATTGTGGGAGCTATAGTAGCTGCCATCAACCACAAAATGAAAATTGCATTTTAAAAATGACAGAAAAGCAAGCCAGAAAGAACCAGGATCCCCCAAACTCTAAAGCCTAGGTTACCTACTGGGATTTTAATTTAATTTTATTTATTTTTAATTTTTAGAATAAATTCAACTTTTATTTTATATTTAGGGGATACATACGCAGGTTTGTTATGTGGTTTGATTGCATGTTGGTGAGATTTGGTGTATGAATGATCCCATCATCCAGGTAATGAACATAGTTCCATAGGTAGTTTTCAGCCCCTGCCCCACCTCTAGCAGACTCCAGTGTCTATTCTTCCCATCCTTATGTCAACATATAGCCAATGTTTAGCTCCCACTTGTAAATACATGTGGTATTTGGTTTTCTGTTTCTGTATTAATTCACTTAGGGTAATGGCCTCCAGCTTCATCCATGATTTTGTTCTTCTTTATGGCTGCATGGTATTCCATGGTATGTATATATCACATTTTCTTTATCCAGTCCACCTGTTGATGGGCACCTAGGTTGATTCCATGTCTTTGCTACTGGGACTAGTGCTACAATGAACATATGAGTGCATGTGTCTTTTTTGGTAGAATGATTTACTTTCCTTTGGGTATACACCCAGTAACAGGATTGTTGGGTCAAATGATAATTCTTAGTTCTTTGAAAAATCTCTAAACTGCTTTCCATATTGGCTGAATTAATTTACATTCCCACCAACAGTGTATGAGCCTTCCCCTTTCTCTGCACCCTCATCAGCATCTGTTATTATTTGACTTTTTCATAATAGTTGTTCTGACTGGTATAAGATGGCATATCATTGTGGTTTTGACGTGCATTTCTCTGATGATTCGTGATGTACAGCATTTTTTCATATGTTTGTTGGGTGCTTGTATGTCTTCTTTTGAGAAGTGTCTGTTTATGTCTTTTGTCTACTTTTTAATTGGGTTATTTGCTTTTGCTGGTTGATTTAAGTTCCTTATCCTGATGGCATTTTTACATGAGAGAGAATCACACTTCATTCCTATTATTTTTGCTTTGTTTAAGCCACTGTATTTTCAAACTAATCTGTAACCTATCCTGTACAAGTATTTAGCAGTAGCAATCATGAAAGCAACTTTGATAAGGAGAAGTCCATTTGCTGAGCTCATACATAATCTCCATTACTACCATCATAGCTCATTTGTACTTGTGCCCGTTAAACATTAGAAGGTTGGAGAAAAAAGTTGAATGACATTCATCATGCAGCTCCACTTGTTCACCTAATTATTTCTCTGTAGGGTAGGGTAGAGAGTTGGGAGACCATTCAAATGGGACATAAAGACCTCACATTTTGAATCTAGTCTGAGAAGCTCATATATATATAGTTTACCCAAATCTCCTTGTTACTTATCTTCTAATGAGCATTATTCCCAAGTCCCTGACCATTGGATAGTGCCCATAAATTGTTGTTGTTGTTCTGTTGTTGCTTTTTGGGAGGGATTTTTTGTTTGTTTGTTTTGAGATGGAGTTTTGCTCTTGTTGCCCAAGCTGGAGTGCAATGGCACGATCTCGGCTCACTGCAACCTCCACCTCCCAGGCTCAAGTGATTCTCCTCATCCTCCCAAGTAGCTGAGATTACAGGCATGTGCCACCATGCCTGGCTAATTGTGTATTTTTAGTACAGACAGGGTTTCACTATGTTGGTCAGGCTGGTCTTGAACTCCTGACCTCAGGTGATCCACCCACCTCAGCCTCCCAAAGTGCTGGGATTACAGGTGTGAGCCACCTCTCCTGGCCTGTTTTTTTTTGTTTGTTTGTTTGTTTTTGACACAGTCTTGCTTTGTCACCCAGGCCAGAGTGTAGTGACATGATCTCAGCTCCCTGCAACCTCCACTTCCCAGGCTGTAAGCGATCCTTCCACCTCAGCCTCCTGAGTAGCTGGACTACAGGTGTGCACCACCAAACCTCACATTTTTGTATTATTTGTAGAGAAGCGGTTTTACCATGTTGTCCAGGCTGATCTTAAATACCTGGGCTCAAGCTATCCACCTGCCTTCAGCCTTCCAGAGTGCTGGGATTACAGGCATGAACTACCGTGCCTGCCTCATAAATAATTGTTTATTTTTGCCTTTGGTCTTCCATCATTCCAGGCAAAGCAAGTAACTACACTGCTGCTTAAAGTTCCTCTTACCGGGAAGTGAACTATCTTTCACCGCCACTTTTGAGTGGAGGTCTAATTCCATAGCAGCCTACTTCTTGCCAGCACCAGTATATATTCCAAAATCATCTGTAAGTCAGGCTTGAATTTTTCCTCCTCAATTAACCGATGGTACTGGATCATGAAGTCATATACATGGATTAAGAGAGAGGAGCCAGTGTACGGCATGAACTGATGCATGCTGTGAGCCACTGTGCTTTAAGGGTCTACTTGGGACAAAACTCTCAATTTTTGCTTTCTCTGGATGATGAAGCACAGGTCATGACCAACTTTACACTATGGTGGATTAGATAAGAAGCACTCTGTTTGTGATGAGTAACCAGGCTGATTAATCATTTAGTGTCCTATGGCCATGTGAATAGTCTTTATCAGGTGAAGATTGAGGAGAGAATGTCTTTGTGATAAAATCCAAAGGGGCTTTGATGTGGTTGTCTTGTTTAGGGCTGCCCCAGATTTCTACATAGCATTCCAAGTTCACCAGGAATACCTCAATCACCATTGTATCCTCTGGGTCTCAAGGACCAGGTACTTTCACTGCAGCTGGGACCAGTTGACAGCTTTTCTTACTGCTAGGCCTTATTCAACATGAATGACATTATCAGTTACTTGGTAAGACACCACAGCAGTACACCCAATTATGGCACATACTAACTCCAAATGAAAATGATCCCACCGAGTGTTGTGTCTGTTTCTCAAAGTACAGTTGCAAGCTGCATCAAGGTATCTTTCGTTTTGGAGGGAATATCGTGACGTGACTCAAATAATTAGAATCTCAGAAACTTTACTGAGATGACAGGACTGTGCAGTTTTGTGAGACTTATCTACCACTCTTTGGCACACATGACATCTGGCCACCAACATAATGAAAGTGTACTGCTGTCCTCATTAGTGAAGATAGGCAATTTCTAGTGTTCACAGCTTATAAATAGAGAAAAAGTGCATTTATAAGATCAATAGCTACATACAATATGTGATATTTTATTGATTTGATCCAGTGAAGCGATTATAGCTACAGTTGTCAACTCTCCCTGATTAAGCTTGTAATGCCAAAACCTAATTGTCTTTAGCAAAAGTCAATGTCAAGTTCAATGGAGATAAGATGGGGATTATTACTTTCGTTTATTTCAAGTTTTTTAAACTCTTTCAAGCACCAATTTCTATGATTGTTTCAGGAGTGCAGTATTGCTTTTGATTTGCTGTTTTGATTGGGAGGGACCTTCTACTTGGCCCTTTCTACCATAATAACAATTACTACTTAAATTAGGGTGTCAATGCTAGAATTCTGCCAGCTGCTGAGTATACTGTCTCAATTCTACACTCTGGAATAAGGGGAGTAACCATAGAATGGGTTTGTAAGTGTCAAGACCTCTTGTGAGATGGACTTATGATCAACTCTATTTATTATCTGACCTCTGTAAGTTAAATTCAACTAATAATAGTAATGTTCTGGGATCTCAGGGATTCGTGGCAGCCCAGAGCTGCCAGTGTCCACTAATCCCTGAAAGTTATTTCTCCTTCCCCAGTGCACAGTTGTCTCAGTAAGTGACACAGGGTTTTTGAGGAAAAGCTAGGAGCTCTAGATGGGAAACAGTATTATGGTGAGGGGTCAAGACTATTGGAGTGTCTTAAATCAGACTCCGTTTACCAATTAGACTCAACAACGAATTGTCCTGCAACCTGCATAACATGTGAAACATCTGTATAATGATCTGAACCTAGACCCTAACACCATTTAATATATAAACAAAAAAGCAATTTGGGAGGTTTTTGGTTTTTGTGGGGGATGAAGTCTCACTCTCTCACCCAGGCTGGTGTGCAATGGCGTGGTCTTAGCTCACTGCAAGCTCCACCTCCCACCTCCCACCTCCCAGGTTCAAGCAATTCTCCTGCCTCAGCCTCCCGAGTAGCTGGGACTGGAGGTGTGTACCACCACACCCTGCTAATTTTTGTAATTTTAGTAGAGATGGGGTTTCACTATGTTGGCCAGGCTGTTCTCGAACTCCTGACCTCGTGATCCACCCACCTCGGCCTCCCAAAGTGCTGAGATTACAGGTGTGAGCCACCATACCCAGACTTGGAGGTTTTAGTGTACATTAAATTTTCTGTAATACAAGAATTATGTGCATATAGGTATTATTATATTGTTTTGTTTAAAACTTTATTAAGAGTTTTTTCATCATTTTGGAAAAATCGTATGACTGACTGCAATACTGCCTGCAAAATTTTGTCTTCAAAACAAGACATCTGTATAAGTCTGTATATGGAGTGGTTGTAGTCATAGTGATTCCACATGTATATGAAAACGCATGGCTACTTTGCTGTGTCTTCTAGTAGAGTCGTGCTTAAGAATTCACGTGGAAATACGAATACTTTCCTTGTATTTCTTCTCTTTGTTAAAGTTAGAATATTAATGTTGATTTTTAAAAATGTAGAGGTAGGTTATATTAACTATGAATTTCATTTGAGAATAGTAAAGGGTGTGTTGCAAAAAATTATCATTAAAGAGGGTATTAGATCCATAGGGTTGAGAATCACTGTTTCATATAATAGGAATTTCTCTTATCTCAGCTTAACTCAGCATAGGACACTGTTAAATCCCAGCCAACCATTAGAACTATTCTCAGCTGCTTGAGTTAGCTCACTGATTCCAGAATTTCTCATAGACACATGCCAATTGAGAAATTCAGCCTAGTCTAAAATTATGTGCCCGCCTCCTGATCTAACACCCTCAGAATCTATTGCCACACATATTCATCAGGGTTTGGACAATAAAATTAGCACTTAGAAAAAGTCAGCCCGCTTGACAGATTTTGACTCCTTGTGCCTCCACTTAAGATCTATTGCAGCAGACATGATGTCTCCTAAAGCCTTGCCTTCAATGGACACTTCCTTCAAAGTAATCACAGGTGGTGATTTAAGTGTTTTGTCACTAGGTGCTTGGACTACCAATGACCCATCTTTTTTTATTATTTTTTCTGATAGCATTTCATAGAGGATATGTATTCTGGCATTTTATGAAGAAGGCCTCCCTCCACTAAAAAATGAAATTTTCTTCTGAATGATGATCTAGATGATTTTCAGAAGTATGTTCTATCTCACCCTCTTCTGCTGGATTGTCAGTCCACAAACGTTTAGCTAATGTCCAGAATCTACTATGTGCTGGACATTAGTTTGGTGTGGTAGGCTACAAGCCTGGCAATGTCTGTGCTCACCTGGCATTTTAAAAATACTGTTCCTGGCCAGGCGCAGTGGCTCATGCCTGTAATCCCAGTACTTTGGGAGGCTGAGACGGGTGGATCATGAGGTCAAGAGATTGGAGATCATCCTGGCCAACATGGTGAAACTCTATCACTACTAAAAATACAAAAATTAGCTGAGCATGATGGTACACACCTGTAGTCCCAGCTACTCAGGAGGCTGAGGCAGGAGAATTTTTTGATCCTGGGAGGCTGAGGTTGCAGTGAGCCGAGATCACGCCACTGCACTCCAGCCTGATGACAGAGCGACACTTTGTTTTAAAAAAAAAAAAAAAAAGTGTTTTTTCTCCTTGTTCTGCAGAATTGTTTCCATGGTCCACACTTTATTTTTATCTCTTTCCTCATTTCTCCCTGAGATGAAACCTTTCCAGACTTTATGTCTGTCTTTGTCAATAACAGTGACATTTAGTAGATATGATATGTAATTCTGGGTTATGCCTAACTGTCTGCTAACATAATTCAAAGAGAATGTATCTACGATGTGGAGAACATTGTGCTGAGGCTGGGCATGGCGGCTTATGGAAGTGGGTGGGGTGGAACATCTAATCCCAGCACTTTGGGAGCTGAAGCAGGAGGATCACTTGAGCCCAGAAATTCAAGACCAGTCTGGGCAGCATAGTGAGCCCTGTCTCTACACAAAATGTAAAAAATTAGCTAAGTGTGGTAATGCACCCCTGTGGTCCTAGCTAGTTGGGAGGCTTAGGTAGGAAAGATTGCTTCAGTCCAGGAAGTTGTGGCTGCAGTGAGCCAGACTGTGTCTTAAGAAAAAAAAAATATCATTGTGCTAAGAGATGTGGCAGATAATAATATGTAATAGCTAACACTGAATGCTTAATAAGTGCTGATCACTTTTAAGTACTTTGCATGTACAGCTTGCTTAGTCCTCAATCACTCTATGAGGTGTTGCTGTTATTACCTGTATTCCCATTTTACAGATGAAGAAACGGAGGCATTAAGTGACTAAGAAGCTTGCTCAAGGTCACACATCAGTAATTAAATACAGGTAGTCTGGATCCAAGACCAACTTTCTCTGCTGCTTCCTTGTGATAAATAAGATATTAAGTTGAAAAACATACTTTGCCTCAAACAACTTGCCATTAAGGGAAAGCTGCGGAAATTACTATAAACTTATCAGTTGTGAAAAGAGTCAACTAAGAGTCATGAAGTTTTTTAGAACAGTGGCTCAGGTAACTGGTTTATTTTTTTCTTTTTCTCTTTCACTTTTTTGTTTTCCAGTGATTCATTTGACGATTCATGGAATTGTGCTTCTGTATATTCACCTTTTGATCTTACTGTTTCTCTTTTCTACTAAAATGGAGAATTTCTTAAAGGTAGAACTATATATTATTTCTCTTCATCTTTAGCCCCTAGCACATAATAGAGGACCACTCAATATAAAAACTCAATAAATTATTATCTTCAAAGAAATGACAGTAATTATTCATAATTAGTATCTATGAATACATTGCATCGAAGGGCACTATAGTATTTTAGAGCCTTTGAGTAAGTCCTGATACTATTCTGGTAAGAGAGTTAAACATTATTATCCTTGTTTCACAATCAACGGTTTAATTGTCAAAAGGTCAAGTGGCTTACTACAAGTTAGTCAGTAGGGGAAAAAACAGAATCCAAGAGTTTTTTTTTTTTCTAATTACAAAAAAAAGATTTCCCTAAAGTTAAATTAATGCACATAAAAATATCAAAAAATATAGCAAAGATACTTTGTCAAAACCAAGCAACACTTAAACACAAAATATTAATTTATGTTAACTTTATGTAAGTTATTTTTAAAATCAACTCTAAAGATTGTGTTCAGAA
>NW_016107348.1:3945182-3969153 GCF_001604975.1 Cebus imitator
GCAATGGTCATTTATCTCCGTCCACCTTTTCTCCCACCTAAGTGCACGCTGCCACCGATGGAAGATTTGACAGACACAGACGTGAGCCCCCTGAGGCCCCAGAACTATCTTTTCAGTTGTAAACAAAAGGCCAACAAAGATTATCATTTTAAGGTGGATAATGACGAAAATGAGCACCAGTTATCTTTAAGAACGGTCAGTGTAGGGGCTGGTGCAAAGGATGAACTGCACATTGTTGAAGCAGAGGCAATGAATTATAAAGGCAGTCCAATTAAAGTAACACTGGCAACTTTGAAAATGTGTGTACAGCTAACAGTTTCCCTTGAGGGCTTTGAAATTACACCACCAGTGGTCTTACGGTTGAAGTGTGGTTGAGGGCCAGTGCATATCAGTGGACAGCACTTAGTAGCTGTGGAGGAAGATGCAGAGTCACAAGAGGAGGAGGATGTGAAACTCTTAAGTATGTCTGGAAAGGAGTCTGCCCCTGGAGGTGGTAGCAAGATTCCACAGAAAAAAGTAACACTTGCTGCTGATGAAGATTATGAAGATGATGATGATGAAGATGATGAGGAAACTGAAGAAAAACCTCCAGTGAAGAAATCTGTATGAGACACTCCAGCCAAAAATGCAGTAAAGTCAAATCAGAATGGAAAATACTCAAAGCCATCAACACCAACATCAAAAGGACAAGAATCCTTCCAAAAAAAAAAAAAAAAAAAAAAACACCAAAAAAAAAAAACAAAAAAAAAAAAAAAACCCTAAAAAAAAAAAAAAAAAGGAAAAAACTCCTAAAATATCAAAAGGATCTAGTTCTGTAGAAGACATTAAAACAAAAATACAAGCAAGTATAGAAAAAAGTGGTTGTCTTCCCAAAGTGGAAGCCAAGTTCATCAATTATGTGAATAATTGCTTCTGGATGACTGACCAGGTGGCTATTCAAGATCTCTGGGGTGAAGGAAGTTTCTTTAAGAAAATAGTTTAAATAATTTGTTAAAAATTTTTCATCTTATTTCATTTCTGTAGCAGTTGACATCTGGCTGTCCTTTTCATAATGCAGAGTGAGAACTTTCCCAAAGTGTTTGATAAATGTTGTTCAGGTTTCATTGCCAAGAATGTATTGTCCAAAATGCCTGTGTAGTTTTTAAAGATGGAACTCCACCCTTTGCTTGGTTTTAAGTATGTATGGAATGTTATAATAGAACATATCAGTAGCGGTGGTTAGACATGGAAATGGTGGGGAGACAAAAATATACATGTGAAATAAAACTCAGCATTTTAATAAAGTAAGAAAAGAAAGATATAATTTATTTGGCCAGGTACAGTGGCTCCTCTCACTCCTGTAATCCCAGCACTTTGGGAGGCGGAGGTGGGCTGATCACCTGAAGTCAGGAATTGGAGACCAGCCTGGCCAACATGGGGAAACCCTGTCTCTACTAAAAATATAAAAATTAGCTGGTGTAGTGGCACGCACCTGTAATCTCAGCTACTTGGGAGGCTGAGGCAGGAGAATGGCTTGAACCCAGGAGATGAAGGTTGCAGTGAGCCAAGATCATGCCACTGCACTCCAGCCTGGGCCACAGAGGGAGACTCCAACTCAAAAGAAAAAAAAAAATGCTCTTTAAGTTCAGGTGATCTGGAATGTAAGAAACATACTATCTGAATGAAGTCAGGCATACCACAGATGTATTCTTTGTATGTCACTGGTCATTGCCCTGTTCTGCTGTGCTAAGAGGGATTCTTGGCTTGGTATTTCTGCCATGGCAGTGGGAAACACACTCTATTTTCTGTCACCTCAGTGCTGCCATGTAACTATATAACTCGGGATGGTGCATAAGACTAACCAAGGGGACAGCCTGATGACAATGATTCTTTCATGTGCTCAACAGACATTGATATTATGTCTTTTTTTTTTTTTTTAATTGAGATGAAGTCTTGCTCTGTTGCCCAGTCTGGAGTGCAGTGGCATGATCTCAGCTCACTGCAACCTCTGCCTCCCAGGTTCAAGCGATTCTCCCACCTTAGCCTCCCGAGTAGCTGGGACTAAAGGTGTGCGCTACCATGCCTGGCTAATTTTTGTATTTTTAGTAGAGATGGGGTTTCACCATGTTGGCCAGGTGGGTCTCGAACTCCTGACCTCAGGTGATCCACCCGTGTAGGTCTCCCAAAGTGCTGGGATTACAGGTGTGAGCCACCTCTCCCAGCATGATGTCTTTATAATGAGTGTCTTAAGAAGGAAGTTCCAGCATAAGAAATATTCCAGTGTTTCAGGTGATGGTAAAGCTATCCTGTTGCTTAAAATTATCCTATACACAAAATGAGGGAAAAGTACTGTTTTTAGTTTGTAAACCTAACCTCCATGAAAATACTCAAATGTCATACATATTGGGCAAGGAAAATCCATTCTAATAATTACTAAAATTAATCATCAAATACATACAATTATAGCATTTCAGAGCTGAAATATATCTTAGAGCTGTAGGCACACAGGATTTTGGCCATTTGTTGTTGTGATTGATTACTTGAACTTTACTGAGTTACTAAGGAGCTACTTTTAATGGTATATTTTAGAGGACAGTGATTACTGCATTGTCACAAACTTCGGCATTTTAGGATATAACTTACTTTTACTTTTAGGTTCCACACTGATTTAGAAAAAAAGTAGGTTCATCTTTAGTACATACAAACAGTCACAATTTCTGAGATGAAGCTGGTTCATTTTGTGTCTACTGAAATCCGGAAGGAGTTTGGGCTGCCATAACAAATACCATAGACTGGGTGACTTATATAACAGAAACATATTTTCTCACAGTCCTGGAGGCTGGAAGATGAAGATGAAGGTACCAGCCAATTTGATTCCTTGTGAGGGCTCTTTTCCTTGTTTGGAGATAGCTGCCTTCTTACCATGTCCTCACATGGTGGAGAGAGAGCCAGCTTTTTGGTGCCTCATCTTATAAGGGCACTAATCTCATCAAAAGAGGGCCTCTCCGTCATGACCCCATCTAACCCTAATTGTCACCCAAAACCCCTTCTCACAAATACCATCACGTTAGGAGTTAGGGCTTTGATGTATGAATTTTGGAGGGGACAGAAACATTCAGTCCATAACAATAATTTAAAGTTCTTTTATTTTCTTTTTTAAAGCACTCTGGCTGTTGATTATTACCAAGGTGCCAATTTCCAGGGAGTTACTTTTATCTTTCTATTTATTTTTTTTTGAGATAGTCTCACTCTGTCACCCAGGCTGGAGAGCAGTGGCGCAATCTCAGCTCACAGCAACCTCTCCCTTCCCAGTTCAAGCCATTCTCCTGCTTCAGCCTCCTGAGTGAGTAGCTGTGGTTATAGGCATGCACTACCATGCCCGGCTAATTATTTGTATTTTTAGTAGAGATGGGGTTTCACCATGTTGGTCAAGCTGATCTCAAACTCCTGACCTCAAGTGATCTGTCTGCTTTTAAAAAATATTCTGCTGATTTTCATGTCCCAAAATTTAGCAATTTGCTTTGATCTTGCTGAGTGTTCATGGGCTCTTTATTTTGTGAAGCACTAAGAAGAATTCTTTGGGGGGTGATCATTTTATTTTTCTGCTTAAAGTTTCAAAACCTGTGATTTGTTTACTTGCTTTATATAGTGAATTCTTACTTTATAGGCTGGATTATTTTCTTTGTGAAAGCGGCAGTGATGTCACAGAATTCTTTTCTATTCAGACTGTCCTTTCCACAACTCATTCCAGAATAAGTAATCAATGCTTCCATTAGCACAAATGTTCAGATGCTATTAAAAATAAGACAAGGGTGCTTTATGCCCAAAAAATTCTGTGGATGCTCATATAAACTGGACATCCAAAAAATGATCTAGCTCTTTGAATGAAAATGTCATTCTTGTATTCAGTGAGTTCTCTGATGTCAACTTACTTCCTGGAATGACCTTTCCATAAAATCAGCTTGAATCAGTAGTAATCTTTGCTTTGGAAAAGCATATCCTGTGTGGATAACAAATGTATACAGTGAACATACACCAAAGACAAGAGGTGAAAGGTCAGTAGGAAATTATCATTACTGCAGTAAAAAAAATGATCGGATAAAGGATTTAAAGTCATATACCTGGCACACTATCATTTGTAAAATTTTTTTAAATTAAAAAAAAATTTTTGAGACAGGGTCTTACTGTGTTGCCCAGGCTGGAGTACAGTGGCACAAACTTGACTCACTGAAACCTCTGACTACTAGGCTCAAGCAATCCTCCACTCAGCCTCCCAAGCAGCTGAGACTACAGACATGCGCCGCTATGCCCATTTATTTTATTATAATTTTTTTGGTATTTTTAGTAGAGACTGGGTCTTGCCATGTCACCCAGGCTGGTCTTGAGCTCCTGGACTCATGATCCTCCCACTTCGGCCTCCAAAAGTGCTAGGATTACAGGTGTGAGCCACTTTTCATTACAGTTGAAGGACATCAATTACTATATAATTTACTGAACAGTTTTTAAAACATGATGTATGGGGTGGGGATTCTTTGGCTTTGCTGCCATTAAGCTTACTTGAGTATGGCTGGACATTGATAAAAATGGACTCTTTTTCCCTTCCTGTGGAACTAACATTGAATAAACCTTGTCTCTACAGCATATTTATGGAGTCCTTGAGTGGTTTAACATTAGTTTAAGTTTAAACATTAATAATTCAGATTGCAGCCATGGAAGAAATAATCTGTGTGCACAAATTAAGGTAAATTGAATTTTTATTTCCCTGAGCTGATCTTATCTACAACAGTGATTTCTTTTTGCCACAGAATACAAACTGAGAATACATGTATTTTTGTGTAATGCTATTTATCAACATTATTGTTTGCAGATTATTTCTATTATGCTTATAAATTATATTTTTACATTTAAAAATTCAAAAAACTTTATGAAGAAATTATTTATTAGCAAAACATCCATTCAAAGATAAATGTGTTGTTTCTGACATAATTATCAGACCTAGGTGAATATTAATTTGTGACTGATAGTATGATAACATACATATGAACCAATGTTTGACACTTGCCATGTCTTTGATAAGTCAATATAATTTGAGAGGCAGTATTATGTAATGGTGAAGACAGAGACTGCAGACAGATTGCCCGTGTCTGAATCTCAGCTCTGCCACCTACTAGCAATACGATCCTGAGTAAGTTACTGAATCTTTCTATACCTCAGTTTTCTCACCTATAAAATGGGATGATAGCAAAACTAAACATCTCATAGGATTATTGCAGTGACTAAATAACTTAACACATGCTGAGCACTTAAAATGTCATTGCTACAAACTCTAAGTATTTGTTATTGTTGTACATGGGGGTAAGAGCATTGACTCTAATGTCAGACATCCCCATTTTGAAGTCGGCCTTCACCAGCAGCTGAATGACCTTGGACAAGCTACTTAAAATCATAGTGCTTTAGTTTCTTCATCTGAAAATGAGGATAATAACAAATAAGAGGACTAAAATAATAGAGGCAAAAGTCATAGAAAAGTATCTAACCTATAGTAAGTGCTGAGTGAATATTAGCTATGGGTATTATTTTCACATTAGGGAGACATACATTTATTTATTTGTTTATTTAGAGATGGAGTTTTCACTCTTGTTGACCAGGCTGGAGTGCAGTGGTGTGATCTTGGCTCACTACAACCTCCACCTCCTGGGTTCAAGTGATTCTCTTGCCTCAGCCTCCTGAGTAGCTGGGATTACAGACTCATGCCACTATGCCTGGATAAGGGTGACTAAATTATATATGTGTCTCCTAAATATCAAATGCAGTATGAAATGATAAGTATGATATCAAATGAAAAATGTCATTTCCTGTTTCACTAGCTGGAGGATAATTTAAGGTCACATATTTTTAGTAGTAATATGACTCCAAATATCTATCCTGCTTATTATAAGAATATCTTTCCTTTTTGAGGTCCCCATGTTATGGCAAGTCCAGGAACCCAGGGTTGTTACTCAATTTCAAGGCATCAATTCTGATGATTCTTCTTTGCTGCTGAAAGACCATTGCTACTTCTGTAGTAGCTCCTCAGAGTAGTGAGTCAGACAGGTTCTGCTGCCAGTCCTCCTTTTCCAATTTGTTCTAATCATTGAGTCCTTTTTCTCATCTCTCTAAAGCACAAGTAGGACAGACTCCATGATCCACACAAGGAAGAAAATCAAGGTCCCAGTTATTTACTGTTAAATAACAATATATAGTAATAACAAATGGTATACTAAGAAAGATAACTAGAAATGTTTGGAAATTAAGCAACCCATATAAATAACATATGGGCTAAAATAGAAACTGTAACCAAAATTAGAAAATATTTTGAACTTAATAATAATAATAAGCCACATCAAAAGTCATGAGATGTGGCCAGGTGCGGTGGCTCATGCCCTTAATCCCAGCACTTTTGGGATGCTGAGGTGGGCAGATCACTTTGAGGCCAGGAGTTTGAGACCAGCCTGGCCAGCGTGGCAAGACTTTGTCTCTACTAAAAATACAAAAAATTAGCCGGGTGTGGTGGCACATGCCTATAAACCCAGCTACTCAGGAGGCTGAGGCTTGAGAATTGCTTGAACCTGGGAGGTGGAGGTTTCAGTGAGCTGAGATCATGCCACTGCACTCCACCCTGGAGGACAGAGAGAGAGACTCTGTCTCAAAAAAAAATTTTTTTTAATTAATTAATGAGATGTAGCTAAGGTGGTGTTTAGAGGGAAATCTATATCCTTTAGCATGTGTTAGTAAAAAATGGCTGAAATTCATTATTTAGGATTTCATCTCAAGAAGTTAGAATACAACATCCATTGTTTAGCTCCCACTTATAAGTGAGTTCAAGACATGGTATTTGATTTTCTGTTTCTGCATTAATTCATTTAGGATAATGGCCTCTAGCTGCAACCACGTTGCTGCAAAGGACATGATTTTGTTCTTTTTTTTATAGCTGTATAGTATTCCATAGTGTATGCACACCATATTTTCTTTATCCAATCTATCATTAATGGACACTTAGGTTGATTTCATGCCTTTGCTATTGTGATTAGTGCTGTGATAAACATACTAGTGCAGGTATCTTTTTGATAAAACTATTTCTTTTCCTTTGGGTAGATAGCTCCAGTAGTGGGATTGCTGGGTTACATGGTAGTTCTATTTTTAATTCTTTGAGAAATCTCCAGAATATTTTCTATGGAGATTTAACTATTTTACATTCCCACCAACACTTTAGCTTATGTTTGAATTTTTCCATAATAAAATTTTCGAAAGGAGAAACACTATTAAAGAGAGAAAAGGCAAACCACAAAGAAGACATACACAACACATAGCACCAGAAAAGGGGACTACATCCAAAATATAGAAAGAATCCCTACAAATCAATAAGAAAGAGAAAGACAACTCAATAGAATAATTAGCAAAAACATAAAGTGGCACAAAAGAAGATACCCAAATGGTTAATAAATATATGAAAAGGAGGCCAATTGAATTCATAATCAAAGAATTAGAAATTAAAGCCACCAATTAAATAATACACACCCAATGATACACATACTTTATCTTTTGTACAAATATTTATATAAACTGGAGTTAGAGTACCTCAAGTTCTGTGCCAATATCAAAATAACATTAGCCTAGAATAGCTACAATTTAAAACACTCGAAAATACCAAGTATCGGTTGAGGATGTGGTGAAACAGCAACTCTTGTATGCAGCTGATTGGAGGAAATATTGGTACAACTAGTTTGGAAGACAGTTTGGTGGTGTCTACCAAATTTGAGTATATGCCTACCCCTATAACCCAACAATTCCATTCCTAGGTATATATCCACCAAAAGCGTGTGTGTAAAAAATGTATCTGCAAAAGACAAGTAATAATATTGATAATAATATAGTAACAGTCTTCAGAATAGTCTCACAAAACTGGAAACTACTGAGATGTCCAACAGTAGAATGAATAAATAAATTGAAGTGTATTTATACAATAGAATAGCATACAACAAAGAAAAATAAGGAATTTTTGCTGCATACCTCAATTGACTACATGTTAAAACCTAATATTGACCAAAAGAAGCCACCCCTGCACAACATACAATGTGATTTCATTTAAATAGCATTCAAAACTGAGCAAAACTAATCCACGGTGACATAAGTAAGAAGAGAAGTGACATTTGAGGAGAAGGGGCGGATATTGACTGGCCAGTGACAGGACAGGGCTTTGGGGTTAGGGTAATACTTCATTTCCAGACCTGGGTAGCGATCACAGAAGTGCATGCACTTTGTGAGTACCCCATCCAACTTTCAAACTATACCCTTGGATTTTGTGTATTTTTCTCTATCTGCACTGAATTTCAACAAAAGATGTCTATTACAACAAAAGAGTGATATGAACTTGGAGAGAGAGTTATGGTAAATGA
The DNA here is from genome assembly GCF_001604975.1 of Cebus imitator. Classification (NCBI taxonomy): domain Eukaryota; kingdom Metazoa; phylum Chordata; class Mammalia; order Primates; family Cebidae; genus Cebus; species Cebus imitator. The sequence continues at coordinate 3,953,597 of NW_016107348.1, forward strand.
AAAGGCCATTTTAGTGCATAGAATTATGGAGGAAATGTTTTAAAATCTTACTTTAATTTGTTTGTTACAATAAATACAATTTGAGTGGGAAGTAAAGTAATTAACATTTGTTCAAATACAGATATAAACTGGAGATGGAGGCCCTTAAGTTCTGTGCCAGGACGATAATAATTTCAGCTGGAAAAAATTTTTAAAGCTGGTGTTATAACATTCCACCACAGCCCAAAAAAGAATCTTAGTCAAAGAGTTGTGAACTTCTAATTATGAACAATATAACTTCCAGGCACACCCTCCAAAAAATCTGTTGCAATATATACTGACATAATGGAATGAGGTAATGAACTATTTAATATAAGGCAACTAAATTCTGGGGGAAACTACCAGTAATAATAGTTTGGGTTTTAAAAGAATTACTCAGCCGGGCGCGGTGGCTCAAGCCTGTAATCCCAGCACTTTGGGAGGCTGAGGCAGGTGGATCACGAGGTCAAGAGATCGAGACCATCTTGGTCAACATGGTGAAACCCCGTCTCTACTAAAAATACAAAACATTAGCTGGGCATGGTGGCGCATGCCTGTAATCCCAGCTACTCAGGAGGCTGAGGCAGGAGAATTACTGGAACCCAGGAGGCGGAGGTTGCGGTGAGCCAAGATCATGCCATTGCACTCCAGCCTGGGTAACAAGAGTGAAACTCTGTCTCAAAAAATAAATAAATAAATAAATAAAAGAATTACCCGGTTGGGGATGGTGGCTCAAACCTGTAATTCCAGCACGTTGGGAGGCCGAGGTAGGGGGCAGATCATGAGGTCCAGAGTTCAAGACCAGCCTGGCCAAGATGGTGAAACCCCATCTCTACTAAAAACTATAAAAATTAGCTGGGCACAGTAGCAGGCACCTGTAATCCCAGCTACTTGGGAGGCTGAGGCAGGAGAATCAGTTGAACTTGGGCGGCAGAGGTTGCAGCGAACTGAGATCATGCTGCTGCACTCCAGTCTGGGCGACAGAGTGAGACTCAATCTCAAAAAAAAAAAAAAAATTTAAAAAAAGAATTACCATTTCTTTCTAAGAGTAATCAGTTGACCCTATCAGGGTCAACAACTTATTAAGGAAATTCTGAGTTCCATGATAAAACCATGTTATCTACATATAAAAGATTATGTGTATTCTTTATAGTGGGATGCAATTCACATTTGGTTAGTAGAATAACGAGATTTTTGAGATCTGAAGTTCTCTCTTTTCTGTATGGGAAAATTTTGAGTAGGGGTGAGGTTGGTCTTTGCTACACATTTTTGGAAATACTTCCTTTTTATTGTACTTGTATATTGTCATAAATAAAATTCTGGTTTAAATATTATGAATTACAGATGTGTCCTTTTGTCTCCTTTTTAAAACTAGTATCACAATATAAAGATAGTTTGCATTAGATGCATGGGTAAAAACAGAGAAACCCTTATATACTGCTGGTGGGAGTGTAAACTAGTACAGTCATTATGGAGAACAGTACTGAGGTTCTTCAAAAAACTACAAATAGAACTATCATATGATCCAGTAATCCCACTACTGGATATATAGTCGAAGAAAGGAAATCAGTACACCAAAGATATGTCTGTTCCCTATGTTTAATGCAACATTACTCACAAAAGCCAAGATATGGAATCTACCTATGTGTCCATCAACAGATGAATGAATAAAGAAAATGTGGTATGTATATACACACACAGTCACACACAATGGAATACTACTCAACCATTAAAAAGAATGAAATCCTGTCATTCATAGCAACATGGATGAGCCTGGAGGACATCATGTTAAGTGAAATAAGCCAGGAACAGAAAGACAAACACCACGTGTTCTCACTCATATGTGGAAGCTAAAAAGTTAATCTTGTAGAGAGCAGAACAGTGGTTACTAGAGGCTGGGAAAGGTAGTGCACTGGGGGATAGACAGAGATTGGTTAAAATATATAAAATTATAGCTAGTTAGGAGGAATAAATTCTAGTCTTCCCTACAGCACTATAGGCTGACTATAGTTAAAAATAATTTATTATATATTTTTAAATAGCTGGAGGAGAGGATATTGAATGTACTTAACACAAAGAAATGATGCTGGACACGATGGCTCATACCTGTAATCCCAGCCCTTTGGGAGGCTGAGGCAGGAGGATTATGTGAGCCCAGAAGTTCAAGACCAGCCTGGCCAACTAGGCGACACTACATCTTTACTAAAAGTAAAAAAAAATAATAGTCGGGCATGGTGGCCCATGCCTGTGGTCCCTGCTACTCAGGAGGCTGAGGTGGGAGGAATGTTGGAGCCCAGGAGTTGGGAGGCTGCAGTGAGCCGTGTTTGTGCCACTGCACTCCAGGGTGGGTGGCTTAAAAAAGATGAAAATCAGTCTCATTTGAGGAATATACACTGTATGTATCAAAACATCATTATGTACTCCATCAATATGGACAAATATTATGTGTCAATTAGTAAATTAATTTTTATTTTCAAAATAAAGGAGTTTGGGCAATTCTGTAAAAAGAAAAAGAAAAAAAGTAATTGGGTGCCTAGGGCTGGGTGGGAAGGAAGGGTTTTACCTCATACAAGAGGAATCCTGTCCTTACCTGAGCTCACCACAAAAGATACCTTATCTTGTTATGCTTGGATTTGTACCAAGGACCTGGGCAGGATCTATAAACCTAACACAAAGTATCATGTGTAGTCATTGTAACTTTGAAGAGGGATATTGTCATTTTCTTCCAGTATCACATTAATTTTTACTTAATTTTAAATTCTTACTTGATAACTTTAAAACCTTGGAAATGTGAGAAAGCTCTTCTTTTATCCTCTTCCCTATCATGACCTTTACATAACAGAAAAGGAAACAGCATTGGTCAGGGAGCCAGAAAGAGCAGGCTCCTGGCCTGACTTTGCTCCTACTTGTCTACAGAAGTTACTTAATCTCTTTGAGCCTTAGTTTCTTCAGCTTTACATAGGTGATAACATTCTTTGCTTAGTGTAATTTTTTTTGAGATGGTGTCTCACTCTTGTTGCCCAGGCTGGAGTGCATTGGCGTGATCTTGGCTCACTGCAACCTCTGCCTCCCGGGTTTAAGCGATTCTCCTGCCTCAGCCTCCTGAGTAGCTGGGATTACAGGTATGTGCCACCATGCCTGGCCAATTTTTGTATTTTTAGTAGAGACGGGGTTTCTCCATGTTGGTCAGGTTGGTCTCGAACTCTCGGCCACCCATAGTGCTAGGATTACAGGTGTGAGCCACGGGGACTGGCCACTTCAGTGTAATTTTGAAAAGTGTAACAGAATGTAAATATAGGCTGACATTGTCAATCATTATTAATAATTATTATGTTTAGGTTGCATTTCTAAATATAAAAAGATAAAGCATATAGTACAGCAATGCTTAGGCTTGGGAAGAATACAAAGAAATGAGGTCAGAAAGAATAAGGACTGGAAAAATAAAACACATTGGTAATTATAAAAAGATAAAAAATGACAGAGTTGCAATGGAAAGGTCAATACAAACTTTTAAATTATTTTTCTAATTATATCGCACATTCTACATCCTGCTGTGGTAGACATCCATGGTTTTTTTCTGCCTTGTAACCTGCCCTCTTCTGGCAACAGCAAGCTTTCCTTTCAATTGCTTTTCCCACATTCCATGGTTTTCTGGTGGGTTGCCAAACCCCACACACGATATTCTATTTACCTAGCTTTGGGGGTATGCCAGGTGACCAAAGCCGCCAATCAGCATCCTTCCTTGAAATTATTTATATAGATGTGAAGGGAGAAATCTTTGTTCTCTGGAGATCTAAATGGGATTTTTTTTTTTTAATTGGAGCTCTGTTGCCTGTACAATAAACAACTACATTTCCTCATCCTGCCTTTCTTGCTGCATAGAGGCACTGAAGATTGGGCACTGAGATCTTTTGAGGGACCCGAATAAGATCTTCCCCATACCTTCACATTTTTCTTCTATGGACCATGTTTGGTAGATAATGGAATTTGTTTCTTTTTTCTTTTTTTGAGGCAGAGTCTCACTCTGTCGCCCAGGCAGGAGTGCCGCGGCGCAATCTCGGCCCACTAGAATATTCAACTCCTGGGTTCAGGCAATTCTTGTGCCTTAGCCTCCTGAGTAGCTGGGATTGCAAGCATGTGCCACAACGCCTGGCTTTTTTTTTCTTTGAGACACATCCTCGCTCTGTCTCCCAGGCTGGAGTGCAGTGGAGTGATCTCGATTCACTGCAACCTCCGCTTTCCGGCTTCAAGCGATTCTCCTGCGTCAGCCTTCCGAGTAGCTGGGATTACAGAGGCCCGCCACAACGCCCGGCTAATTTTTGTGTTTTTTAGTAGAGTCGGGGTTTCACCGTGGTCTCCTACTACTGACCTCATGCAATCCGCCCATTTCGGCCTCCCAAAGTTCTAGGATAATAGGCGTGAGCCAACTACCTCGGCCAGCCCAGCAAATTTTTGTAATTTTAGTAGAGACAGGGTTTCGCCATGTTGGTCAGGCTGGTCTCGAACCCTGGTCTCAAGCAATCTGCCCACCTCGGCCTCCCAAAGTGCTGGAATTACAGGCGTGAGCCACACCACCTGGCTGATAATGAAATTTCTAAGCACTTAACAGGCACTCGAAAGGCTCTGGAGTTTTTTGAAAAACAGGATAACCTGTAGTAAAAGAAAATCTTGGCCAGGGCGGCAGGAAACTTACTTTCCCTTTTTTTTCTTTAAATACCAAGTCTATTTAGTAGGCTGTGGCATCTCTAGGTGGCTAAAATACTTAATTTGTTGATATCATTAAACATCTAGTGTTCAAATTTCTCAAATTGTCTTAAAAATTTTGTTGTAACCCTTGGTTTGTTTGAATCAAGATCCAAATAACGAAACATAGTTTTTATCATCAGGCCCACTGGCTGGTTACACTTTATCTCTTTTCAAAATAAATGTTTGTCACTGTAACATATTTCCATAAGTAAGAGAATTGAGAGATTAAGGCTTTACAAATATCAGCTAGGCTCTTGTAATTAAATTACGGATTCGCATAAGTAATATCTTGAAGTTAATCTTGCACATTAGGACTCAAAAGGCAGGAATGACCAAAAAAACCCATTTATGTTGATTTCACAATCTTTGGGGGGAGGTCTCTATCTATTTTGATTGTTGGAAACAGAGACCCACGCTTTGGCCACTATGTAACAAAGTACTAAAATTGTGTAATAATGCAAACTCATTGATACGTATATTATAAATAAATACGTTTATTACAAATCTGTAGCTTTATTTACAACTAACATCCTTATTTTTGTCCTATATGCTCTCGTTCGTTCTCAAATACAGTGAAGGGCTGAGAGAGCATATAATCCCCTCCGGGCATAAATATATGTATTTATTTTGCTTCAACTCAAATATGAAAGGACTTGAAAATTATTATAGTCACCATAACTTAATTCTTCCAAAGAGAAGCTGCCAAGAGTGAGGCACATTTAACCATGCATAATCTCCACCCATCTCATCAAATAAACGGAACAGTGATGAACATACTTGCTAAGTAAGCTCAGCTGCTTAACAAGTCACTAGATTCCCCTCCTTTCTTCATCCAACCAGAACATTATCCTTAAGGTCTTCCTAATTAGCAGTCTGCGTCTAACACCTACTCTAACTATCCAGAGTCACCTAACATATACTTATTTCTTTGTTTTCAGATTCCCATTATCCCTATCTTAACGGGACAACAGGGTCCGAAACCATGCATGTGTTTGCTGTGTACTTATTATCCGCACCTTATCATCAAGTTCTTGAAAAGCTAGAATAAAATAAATCCGTGTCATCCACTATGTGCATCCTCTCTGCCTGAGGACGCCAAGGGTTTCAAGCTGCTGCCTCCCTGTCCTGGTCTGTTTGCGTTATCAGCACTGGGTAAGCGCCCAGGTTCTGCTCCGGGACTAAAACTCATGATCTTCTGGCTCAGGTTCTGTGAACTGAGTCATTCTGGCACTGAGAATATTCCGTGACTCAGCAGGCCCGAAAAGGAGGATGTCAGAATCCAGATAATTTCGAGTCTTTTAAAGGCAAGCCGAGGAACACAAACAACACAGTGGAAGAATTTCGCAGTGGGTCGTGCATACCCAAGGGAAAAATGTCATTCCATTCCCAGCCTTTTCACTTCCTTCCTTGCCCGGGTAAAACGACTGGCTACGGTTTAATTCAGCGGCAGGAAATCGCTTCACGAAACTCATCTGGCTGCTGCGACCAGGCCCTTCTGATTCTCCAGGGACTATGTCGGCCCCCTGGACGACCCAGGACCTCTGCTCTGGAGGGGTTGAGCAGGGCCCCGAGGAGCGGCCGGCGCTCCCGGGTGGGACCCACACCTGGCTGGGCGGGGACCCTTCTGCCGCAGCCCAACTGGGAACGAGGCCCCATGGCCGACCCCGAGCGACCTCCTGACCGGCGTCGCCCCTCTAAGGCGCCCTCCCCCCATCCGGAGTCTCCCTAGGCCGCGGAGCACGGGGACCCCGGCGACTCCCGCGCGGGGAGCCGGGTCTGCGAGGCCGCCCTTCCCTCCCGGCATGCACCACCCCGCCGCCCTGCCCTCCCCTCTCCTCCCCACCCCTCCCCTCTCCTCCCCACCCCTCCCCGGCTCCCCGCCCACCCCACGCGCCCCTCCTCCCCGGTCGCGCGCCGCGGGCCCGAGCGCGAGACGCAGCCGCCCCCGCCCCCGCCGCCGCGTGGAGTCGCCCGGGCGGACGCGCAGTACATGGGGCGCGGAGAGCCGGGTAGCTGCCGCGGGGTCCGCGGGAGCTGCTGAGAGGATACTGGGTTGGGCTTTCTCCTCAACCAGACCCCACCCCACCCTGCCGACCCCACCCCCGGCTCCTTCCTCCCCGGGGGCGCGCGCTCGGGCACGCGCTCGGAAGTCGGGGGTCGGCGCGGAGTGCAGGCTGCTCCCAGGGTGGTGAGGGAGGCGCGGAGGCGGCGCGCGGGGGCAGTGGTCGGCGGGCAGTGCGGTCCTCGCTAGGGGCGCCCACCAGTCAATCTCTCCGGCGCGAGCCGCCGCCACCGCCCGCCCCGGAGACAGGCTCCTGGGCCCCCCGGCTCAAGCAGCGGAGCGGCCTCCGGGGGACACCGCTAGGCGAGAGGAACGTGCCTGCGCCCTTGCCTTCGCCCTGGCCCAGCGTGCGGGCTGCGGGATGAGGGGTAGCCAGCGGGCCGCGCGGACCCTGCGGCCCCGGGGGCGGCTCTGGCCCGTGCTGGCCGTGCTGGCGGCCGCCGCGGCGGGCTGTGCCCGGGCAGCCATGGACGAGTGCACGGACGAGGGCGGGCGGCCGCAGCGCTGCATGCCCGAGTTCGTCAACGCCGCCTTCAACGTGACCGTGGTGGCCACCAACACGTGTGGGACTCCGCCCGAGGAGTACTGTGTGCAGACCGGGGTGACCGGGGTCACCAAGTCCTGTCACCTGTGCGACGCCGGGCAGCCCCACCTGCAGCACGGGGCAGCCTTCCTGACCGACTACAACAACCAGGCCGACACCACCTGGTGGCAAAGCCAGACCATGCTGGCCGGGGTGCAGTACCCCAGCTCCATCAACCTCACGCTGCACCTGGGTAAGCGGTGACAGCCCCGACCCCTGCTACTGCTCGCCAGCAGCGCAGCTCCCAGACCGGCTCCGTCTCCGGGGCCGGCCTCCCGGGCGCAGACAGCCGCGTGTTGCCTCTCTGTTCCCCGGCATGGGCCACACAGAAACTCCTTTCTCCAACTTCTTAAATAGATCTCGCTTTTAACGTCCCGTGAGGGCCGGGATGTTCCGCACAAGATGTCTCTCTGTTTTCCTGTTCTTTCTGACTTAACCGGATTCTGGCTCTGATTATATTGCATTTCGGCTGTTAGGATTGTGGTCTCCCCCACCCCCACCTCCTTTTTTTTTTCTGAGCGTTAATCAGAAACTCTCATCCTCGCTTTTCTCTTTGCTACCAAGGCCATCGCAACGCATTCTTGGATCAGAAACCAGAAGGTCCGCCTTAAACACTTTGGCCTTTAAAATGTTTAGAGGTCTCTCCAGGGCTGAGGGTGACTGCTCTGTTGAGTTAAGGGAATTTGAGGGGAGCAAATGCCTTCGCTGCCTATATTGCCTATGTATAATTAAAACATAAATTCACTTTTGAAGTTATTGTTCTTTAGAGCTGTTCAGACTTAAGAGCCACAAAGCGATGTTACTGCTAATCCTGGTGCAGAATAAACAAAAGGAAGTGCACTCACTGTAATTGCTGGGCACAGCCTTGTCCCTGAGTCAAAAGGCTCTCCTTTACTCTGTTCCCTTTTACTTTCATTCAAAGCAAGTATAGAAACACGTATAAGTGATTTTCAGAAATCAGGAAAAGGATGTATAGAAAACTTCATGGCAGGGCAGTGGATGAGGATGGACATGTGTGTCAGGAAGTACTAAATATAATGTTTGATCTAGGTAAGTTTTTCTTCATCATTCAGATGCGTAAATAAGCAGAAAGTTTCGTTATTGTGTTTAACAGAGGAACCGATGTGTGAGAAACAGACGTTTGACTTAGCGCTTCACTCCCCATTGCCTTGGGAGGCTTGATTATTACCAGTAGCTGGTACTAATGAACTTACAGAGAGAACAGACTGCCCCAAGCCATTCTTCTGTCAAGGGAGGGTAATTCTGTGAGGCTAATATCACTTAGGGGTGTTGGAAAGAAACATGGTGTAGGCAAATGGTTCTTTTGATCATGGTTTTTCTGCTCTCCGGTACACTAAACTTTATGTAAGTATCAGGATTCCAGAGAAAGAATCTGACTTACAAAAAGTACTTTGAAAAGTGGGATTAAACTATTGTATGTGGAATAAGTGTTAGAAAAGCAGAATTATTTAACATCTTTGTAGTAAGTAAATACTATTTTATTTGCAGTTGAGCCATTAAGCAAATGAAACATTTTGAAAATAATTTCATAAAATGTTACTCTGAGGTACCTGTTTTTCAGGGATTGAAGAAATAAAGTGCACTGAGTTCATTTTTTAAAGGTATCGGAAATGTATAGGAGTAGTGTCTTGAACAGATGCCTTTCTAAAGACATAGCTAGTGACTGAGGGTTTCCTAAGATCTGTGCGGTTGCTTTTTATTTTCTCCTATTATGTTTTTTAAGTTGGCCAAAACTATTTTTGAAATTTGTATCTAAGTATTTTTGTTTAATTTTTGACTTGTTAAAGTTTCTGTGTTCAAATTGGAATACTCTTGAAGTCTTATTTTGTTCATTTTCAGATTTTAAAATTTTCAAAGAAAAGGCTTTGCCTGATGTCTCAAATCTCGGATGCCTGAGATTCAATTGACAATTACTGAGCAACAATCTCTTATTTACATAAAGGTGGGGCTGTCAGTCTTGGCTCTCTGAATTTTCTCTTGTAGGCACTGCATAGCTAAAGGTTGTTTAAGGTGATTGCAGAGGTAGATAGATTGCTCAGTGATTACTACCCAGTTGCAGACAATGTGGTAAGGAAGCCCGTATCAGGTAAGTTAGATTGCTTCCACTGGGAGGCAGATATGTTGACTTTGGGTCATGGTTGATTAAAAGGTCAAAAGAGATCCTACAGTTTACCTCTAACCTCACTTTTTTTAACTATAAAATATTTTGTGCTTGGACTTGGTTTTGCTGAAATATTCCTCAACTTTTGTTAGTATTCTTGCTAAACAAAATTTATAAAACTATTGAGTTGAAACTTGTAAGTTAAAAGATATTTATTTTCATACAAGTATTGTGATTATAAAAATATGTATTTTAAACTTTGTAGTTAGACAGTTGATAAAAAACTTCACTAGGATACTTGACTTGTTCTTGGATCAGAAATGACATCCTGGAAGAAGTCATGTGTGGTGGAGGTGGTGGGAAGGTTTGTGTGTAGTGAGGTTGAAGTTTCTCTTTCTCTCTCCCCCCTCCCTCCTCTTTAATGACAAGATTATATGTATACATGTATGTTTTGATCAGCAATTTATGACAAATAGACAAGGTGTTATGTGTCACTGTGTGTTTTGATGTTTAACATATTCACTCCCTAACTCTGGTTATTCCATGGGCTGTAGCTAACTGATTATTTCCCATGAATTCAAGTACCATGACTGTTTTGTGCATCTATTAAATCTCCCTTCCAGTTCAAATTTCACATACCCTTAAACAAGTGATGCATATTGTGCTTTGCCCTTACAGAGCATGTGAAACTAGAAATGAGCAGTGTGAAAGAACGAGGTCTAGCCACCGCTTTACTAGCCTTCCTTTTGATGTTGAGCTTTAAATACAGTAAACTTTAAAATAAGCCCTCAAATCATACATAAGAAATGTAAATAGTTACATGTTTTGGCACTGACTTTTTTTAATTATAAAAATGAAACGTGAGATTTTAAATTCAGACAATAAGTATAATGACAAGTGAGTCTCTTTATAACTAGCTGCTAAGCTTCATGCCCTAGAGACCACCATTCACAATTTTGTATATTAATATGACCCTCTAGAAATTTTTTATGCATACACATGTATATATAAAATTATAGAATCATTTTAACTGGTACTTTTTGGGAGGCTGAGGCGTATTTTAACGGATGACAAATACAAATCTGATCATTGTACCAGTACCATCACTCGCTGTACTAAAGCCAGGAAAATCAGCGTTAATTCTGAACGCAGCCGTCTCTTAAGCACCATATACAGTAATCCAGGGTGCAGGGTACAGTGCATCCTCGGGTAAAAAGAGTTAAAGTTGCTATGGGAACCAGAACTGCACTTTCTGCTTGTTGTGGGGAGAAATCTCAACCAGCCACCCTTTCCTAAAACATCTTTTTTGTTTCGCTTTCAACTTCTGGATGGATTATTCAATTGTTGTTAAAAAGTTTGGCTTTTATGTCTTATAAGTTATAGTAAGTTTTTATCAGCATCAGGTACTTGATAGTAAGATTGTAGCTAAGGACTTGCCTTTTATTAAACAACCCGTTTAATTAATTTGGTAATCATTGTGGATGGAAACTTGGCAGACAGGTCCTAATCTTGAGAAAGGTAGCTTTTCCTCTTTCTAAAAACAATTTGATTAAGGAAAAGAGTGCTTATAAAACCAACCCAATCAAAGTTTATGGAACTCCTAAAATTAACACTGAGACCAGATTAGTTTCCAAGCTCCTCATAAACTATAGGAACCAATAGTGGTTAAACAAAGCTTTTTAATCTATATCTGAGTATCTTTGTGTGTGTGTGTGTGTGTAAGTCAGGATAATTGATACATAAGGCTATTGCCTTTTATTCTCTTTGGTCCTCTGCTGAGTGTGTATGTATTTAATATGGAACAAATGGCAATTTCCCCACCCCCAGGAAAACCTTCGCAAGGTAGGTTCTGACTATGTCAGCGAACAGCTCACTACGGTGACTTCACTGTGGTATTTGTGCACCCCGAGGGGACACTATTTTAGTTTGTCTCACAAAGGCCTGATTTACATTTTGCAGGTTTCAACTTGATAAGTTAAGGAGCTCTTCTTTAATGGCCAGCAGTTGTTGAACACAGTTTTATAAAGGTGCTGTTGGCTGTTTTCCTGTTCTACAGTTCACTGCTTTTTCTGCAAATTCCTTCTTCATTCTAAGGGCATTCACAAGTATTTACACATTAGGGGAGAAGTTGGAGCTATAAGTCCTACCCCCCTCACCTCTTCCATTTGTCATTGGTTACATTTGTGGGAGGAATCAAGTTTTGACTATTTCAATTCTTAATAATTTTAGAAAGCTGGGTATGCCTTTTGCTATGAACTTCTTCCTCCTGTGCATACATTCTCATGTTACTGCCAGATATTCTGCAAACATTTAAAAAAATACTCTTGAAATACATACCACTGTACCTGATAGAAAGACGTAGAAGATTGAGAGTCCTGTCTTCAGAAGATGATACTCTATTAGGAATTTACACACTCATGCCATTACAATAGTAAATCAGCTCATAAGTCCTCATCAATTTATCACTGAGGAGATTTCTCACAAGGCAATGAAGGCAAAGATGCCTGATTTGCCAAAAGTCATGGTGGAGATAGGTCTTTGACGCCATAGTCATTGCATTCATCCTTGCCGCTTCTCTAGCAAGTCTCTCAAAAGAATATCTAGTTTATTCTAAGGAACTTTAAAAATTTCGTGTATACCATGGTTCAGAGATACCAGACTCCTTTGGTTTTCCTTGTTTTTTTTTCTCCTGCTTACTCATTTTTATTTGTGTTCCTGGATTTCTCTCTTTTCATGCTATTCACACTCCGTGGATGAACTCATGTTTGTCTCAAGGCTTTATTTGCAATTTCGTTTGTAAATTTTTAAATTCTAAAGTTGTATTTCTAGTCAGCTCGTTTTCCAGATCTAAAAACATGTTAGTTATGGTCAATTTGGGATGTCCAGAGACCATATTTCAAAGTAAATTCACTCCTTATCTCACCCAACTCAAAGCTCTTTTGGTCTTCCCTATCTCAATGAGCTACACTGCTGTCTGACACTGAAGATCTCCACTGATGTTTCCAAAGTCTTTCCTCAAAGAACCATGTTTGATAGGCTTCATGAGTAAAGACTACTCTAGTGAACAGGTAGGATCCAGTGCTGTGAGGTGGGTCACTTCTGGGTAGCTATAACTTCACCCCTTTCTTTCCCACCAATCCTTACTATAATTTGTCTACAACTCTACTCTTACCTTTAAATCTAGACACTATATCTGTTGGATACTTATCTTTCTCTCCATCTTCTTTGTCTCTGCCTTACTCTGAGTCCCCATTGCATTTCACCTGGATTATTGCCACAGCCTCCTAATGAACTAGTGTGCTGTCTTCCTCCACTTTTGCCCTTATATTTGGGCAGCCATCCGTTGGACTGAGTGATGGTTCTAAAATGCAAATCTGATCATACAATTTTGCAGCTAAAAATTCTGCAGCTGTTCCTCCAGGTTTTAGGATAAAGTCCAAACTCCTTGGCATGGTGTACTTTAGGATCTGGACCTTTTTAACCTCTGGGCTTTTGTCACTTCATGTGCTCACAGGGCTGTTCTTTGGTTTGGAACACTTCTCCCTGGTGTCAATACCCTTTGGGACTCCTTCCCCAGTTTCTCTTTCTCTCTCTCTCCTTTCTGCCCCACTGCCTGGCTTGGGTTAGGTCTCCCACTCACGACACCCTGTAGGTATTTATCACAGTCCTTATCACATAGAATTATCTGTTTCTTTACTTGTCTGTTTCTCCTTTAAACCATGAAGTTTCTGAAGGACAGGTCGGGGGTTTAGTAATCTTTTAGTTCAGTTAAAGATGACTAATATTGGTTACTTGCTTCTTACGTCTTAGCACCAATGCAAATTCCTGGATGTGTAGTGATTCATGGGACATTGCCCTGACCTCATTCTTAGATGAGGTTTAGATGCAGAGACCCATGTCTCTCGGTTTGGGTTAGACAAATAATGGTCTTCGCAGCCAAGTCCAGTCCAGGCCTGCACCTATTTTTGTATGTGCTGTGAACTAAGAATGGTTTGTCTGCTTTTAGTTAGTTAGAAAAAATTAGAAGAATAATATTTTGTGATGTGAAAATTTCATGAAGCTCGAATTTTATTAATTTATAAAGTTTTATTGGGGCACAGTTTAGGTCATGTAACAAAGCATTGTCTTTGACTGTTTTTACATAACAAAGGCAGAGTTGAGTAACTGGCGACAGACTCCATAGGTCCCAGCCTGCAAACGCTGAAGTATTTACTCTCTGGCTCTCATAGCACATGCTTGTTGACCTCTGCTCTAGAGCCGTACTTTCATGTTAGATAAGTCCTAAGTGAGAGATGCACAGAGAGGATTCACTTCACTAACCATCTGGGTTGAGGCTGGAGGCATTCTGTCTCCAGTGACAGAGTGTTCATAAAATATATGTACAGTGAGTAAATAAATGAATGCCTGAATTATTCATTGCACATTAAATTCATCAGAGCAATACTTCTGAGCTTGTGTTTATTTTTATCAGTGCCATCTCTCCGTTTTATAAGATATATGCCACTGTACTAGCTAGTGTTAAATGGAATATGTGGTTTTATTTCTGTAATTTTTTTTTTTTTTTGAGATGGAATCTCGCTCTGTCGCCAGGCTGCAGTGCAGTGGCGCAATCTTGGCTCACTGCAACCTCCACCTCCCAGGTTCAAGCGATTCTCCTGCCTCAGCTTCCCAAGTAGCTGGGATTACAGATGTGCGCCACTGCGCCCAGCTAATTTTTGTATTTTTTTGTAGAGACAGGGTTTCACCATGCTGGCCAGCATGGTCTTGACCTCCTGACCTGGTGATCTGCCTGCCTCAGCCTCCCAAAGTGCTGGGATTACAGGCGTGAGCCACCGTACCAGGCATATTTCTGTAATTTTTTTTAAAAAAGTAGTAAGGTATGGAACTGGTATGGAATGGAAAGGTCTATGACTGTCCTTTTTTGGGTAAAAATTAGACTGTTATGTGACTTGAAGTCAGCCTTGATAAATCTAATGAGAAAAGTCATGAATTCTCACATGTGAATATGTATTTCTGAAATGTTAATTTGTATTTTTTTCCTTTAAAAATGGAAATAAGCAAATTTTGTTTAAAGTCTATATGTTCTGTAGTTTCAGCTACTCAGGAGGCTGAGACAGAGGGATCACTCGAGCTAAGAAGTTCGAGGCTGTAGTACACCATGATTGCGCCTATTGAATACCTAGTACACTTCAGCCTGGACAACATAGACCTGTCTCAAAAATTAAATAAATGAAATATATATATTCACATGTACATTGTTGAAATAGATCCTTAAAGGCAATTAGTAAGCAGTTGAGGGAAAAGGCTACAATGAAATATCTTATTTGCTTATTGTGTATAGCATCCTTTTAAGTTTAGTGAAGTCATGAGTAGATTTAGAAGATAGGCATACTGTCTCTTTAGGATAGTGAAGAACTGTAAATGTAGAGTGCGGTATAGCCCACTATATTCTACGTTAAAGTGGTTAGGCTGATGAGCAGTAACCTCATATTCATCTAGAGTTAATAGGCAGCAAGAACCAACAGTTGCTTTTTTTTTTTTTTTTTTTGAGATGGAGTTTTGCTCTTGTTGCCCAAGCTGGAGTTCGATGCCGTGATCTCGGCTCACCGCAACCTCCACCTCCCGGGTTCAAGTGCTTCTCCTGCCTCAGCCTCCCAGGTAGCTGGGATTACAGGCGTGCACCACCACACCTGGCTAATTTTGTATTTTTAGCAGAGACAGGATTTCTCGATGTTGGTCAGTCTGGTCTTGAACTCCCAACCTCGGGTGATCCACCCCCCTCGGCCTCCCAAAGTGCTGGGATTACAGGCATGAGCCACTGTGCCCAGCCCTGCTTCTTTACTTATTCATTTTTCCTGCTGGACTTTATTGACAGCTCTACCCCGTTGTGTTTGGGTTTTGGGGAAAAGTGTTAAAGTTTAGAGCAGAGCTGTTTATTTATTTTTATTTGTTTTTCAGATGGTCTCGCTCTGTCGCCAGGCTGGAGTGCAATGGTATGATCTTGGCTCATTGCAACCTCCACCTCC
>NW_016107348.1:3969288-3986606 GCF_001604975.1 Cebus imitator
TTTTTTGGTATTTTTAGTAGAGCCTGGGTTTCACCATGTTGGCCAGGATGGTCTTGATTTGTTGACCTCATGATCTGCCCACCTCGGCCTCCCAAAGTGTTGGGGTTACAGGTGTGAGCCACCGTGCCTGGCCTGTTTATTTTTACTGCTGAAAATTTCTGAGAAGGTTTTTAAAAATATGGGATTAATATTTCTTCTTTTGTCAGTTTGAAAGTGATTTTGTGCTGTTTCTATTACTTTGCCTTGGTTGTTGCTATAAGACTTGTGAAAGATAGAACCTGCCGTCTGGAGAAGAATAGAGTAAAATAAAATAATTTTAAAATAAGAAAAAAAAGATTTAAAAAACCCACAACAACCCACTTGTGTTAAGAGGGCCCTGCTGGGATTTGCAAGTATCTCCTTTCTTGTGACATGATAAAGTTAGACTGTTTGCTCATTTGGGTCTAAAATTGACAGCTTGCTAGTAGGGGTTACCAGATAACCCATTTATAGACATGCTCCTGAGATTTTAGAGTACTGCACCAGACTAGGGTGGCACTAATTAAGTATGTCTGCTTTTCTATGCGTGTGCTCTTCTAGGGGCCAGGCTGAAATAAGTGGGCCCAGTCAGCCTGGTACAGCTACATATTCATGAAATAAAATAAAGCAGACTTCTCTCTTTCTTAGACAATGGCACCCTCAGATCTCTTGTGGGAGAAAAACCTTATGGTAAGGCTGGGAAATGAATAAGGGGATTTACCTTATTTCTTTTAAACTTCAGGAGTTACATTTCCTCTGTTGTCTTCTTTTATTCTTTGTTTCCAGCTGTGTTGGCGGCTTCCTCTTATATTGAGGGCAACATTAGACTGTTTTATTTTTAGATTTTTGTCATTTTATCTTTTTATTTTGAAAGTTGGAGGAGATATTAATTCAGAATCCCTTCTTCACATTGCTTGCCTTTTTTTTTTTTTTTTTTTTTAAGAGACAAGATCTCACTCTGTTGTCCAGGCTGGATGGAAGTGCAGTGGTGCAATCAGAGCTCACTGCAGCCTTGACCTCCTTGGCTCAAGTGATCCTCTCGCCTTGGTCTCCCAAAGTACTGTGATTACAGGTATGAGTCATCATGCCTGGCCTCTTTTTTTTTCTTTAATTTGGTATGTGGTCTTGTACAGAGTTAAGGACTGAGTAAATTTTGTTTCATGGTGGTAAATCACAATACTGTGTATGTATGAAGGTTTTTGCTAACAAGAATTATTGTTTGTGGCAGTGACTATACAGGTACCTGTCTGTTTTCAGAGACACGGTTAATGACCAGTCTCTTTTTTTCCCTTCTTTAGAGTTCTGATTTTGTATTCTGTTGTTGAGCTGGGTAGAGGTTATATACATATGTAATATTTCAGAGCTATACATTTAATATTTGTGTACTTCATTATCTGTAAATTATTCCTCAGATAAAAAAATGAATTAAACTTTTTGGGAGGCCGAGGTGGGTGGATCACGAGGTCAAGAGATCGAGACCATCCTGGTCAACATGGTGAAACCCCGTCTCTACTAAAAATACAAAACATTAGCTGGCATGGTGGCGCGTGCCTGTAATCTCAGCTACTCAGGAGGTTGAGGAAGGAGAATTGCCTGAACCCAGGAGGCGGAGGCTGCGGTGAGCCGAGATCGCGCCATTGCACTCCAGCCTGGGTAACAAGAGCGAAACTCCGTCTCAAAAAAANTCCAGCCTGGGTAACAAGAGCGAAACTCCGTCTCAAAAAAAAAAAAAAAAGAAACTTTCAGCCAATGGTAATGCAATATGCTATAGTTGATTTTGTTTGTTTTTGATATGACTTTTGGAGAATAGGAGAGAACATAATTTGAGGCTTCATCATCTAAAATATATTTCTCTTACTATTTTTCTCCTCTCTACTATAAGTTGCTGGCATTAATAGGCATTAACAGATATTTGTTGGTGATCAGATCAGTGAACTGCCTGGTTTTAATTGAGTTATGAGCCCATTTTCATTGAAGTACCTGCAGAGCCCTCTCATACAATCATGTTTGATAGATGCCTCAAGCAGTGGAGCTTGGAAAGCCTCGGGAAGAGCTGTCCTCTGTTCTCACCTCACTTTAAGCAAGTAGTGGTTTTGGTCGATGCTTCATCGTTTGATGTGGTAAAATGGTAAGTCTGTGGGTTTTGCTGCAGGTTTAGAGAATTCTTTAAGAATGTCTTTGTGTGGCATATGCTTTGGTCACAATGTCTGCTGCTTATGCAACTTGCTATTTAATTTCCATGGTGAAATGTAAATGTTCCACATACTACTTAAGTAATGGGAAGACCCCATCTTTATTCATTTAAACATGCTCTAGGTAATGGCTTTCTCTTATTGAGCATTTTAGAGATAAAAAATGTGAATTATGTGGCTTTCTTGGAGAAACTTATAAAGCTATGAAATATTTCCAATAATCTGAAAAGATCTACCCACTCAAAATGAGATGAGCTTATTGCATTTTGATTCTAATTAGTGGACAAAGGACTTATGTAAATAAGACTGCTCGGAATAAAATGGTTCACTCATAGACATTGCGGTATGAGATGTATGAGTTTCGATAGATATCAAAGATACTTTTAATATCCTAAAGATACGTTTATTTGTAATGTATTTGAGGAGATCAGACAAAAACATTGACCTGTTGGCAAAATAATTCAGTTGAAACTTTTTAAAGTGTTGGGAGCATACCTGCAGAGCATTTAGAAGAGTAGGGATTGAAGTCAGCCAGGAAAAGCTTCCTGGATCTTAAAGTAATGGACATGAGTGTAGGGTGTTTCCAGGAAGGCTGAGTTATTTGAATAAAGATCTAAAAGGCCGGGTGTGGTGGCTCACGCCTGTAATCCCAGCACTTTGGAAGGCCAAGGTGGGCAGATCACAAGGTCAGAAGATCGAGACCATCCTGGCTAACACGGTGAAACCCTGTCTCTACTAAAAATACAAAAATTAGCTGGGCATGGGGGCGTGCACCTATAGTCCCAGCTACTCAGGAGGCTGAGGCAGGAGAAACGCTTCAACCTGGGAGGTGGAGGTTGTAGTGAGCCAAGATTGCCCCACTGTACTCCAGGGGTCTGGGCGACAGAGCAAGTCTCAGTCTCAAAGAAAAAAAATCTCTCTTTCTCTCTCTCTCTCTGTATCTATCTATCCCCTCTCTCCCTCTCTCTCTCTCTCTTTCTCTCTCTCTCTCTCTCTCTCTCTCTCTCCATTTTATTTAGACAGAGTCTTTCTCTGTCATCCAGTTTAGGGTACGGTGGTACGATCCTATTTCACTGCAGCCTCAAACACCTGGGCTCAAGCAAACCTCCTGCCTCAGCCTCCTGCGTAGCTGGGACTACAGGCCATGCCTAGCTGATTGAATTTTTTTGTAGAGTTGAGGTCTCTCTATGTTGCCCAGACTGGTCTCAAACTCCTGGCCTCAAGCAATCCTCCTGCCTCAGCCTCCCAGAGTGCTGGAATTATAGGTGTAAGTCACTATGTCCAGCTGAGGATTGTTTTTAGTGGAAGAATTTTAGGTTTTGGGTACATGTACTAGTTGTATGAATTTAGCTGTTAATGCTTCTAGAAATTTCTAAGGAATTTATTGAATTTGAGAAGGAGGTCCTGGATTTTGTCAGTGTCTATTGATAGGAAAATTGTGCCCTGCCTGTGAAAAGAAAATTTATTATGCCTAGGGGAAAAGTTAGGCCCTGGAAATTGAGTCACATAACATGGCTGTTTTTCTTCCCTGGTGTGTGACTCTTGCTTAGGGACCCTTGTGTTGAGATGTTATATGTAACTCTTTATTCAAACCTAGACTAAATGAAGCTGGAGGTAGAGACCCCTGTGATTGTTACTGTTTTACAATGGAATGTTAACCCCCTTAGAGTATAATAGTAGCCAATCAAATCTTGGGTCTGTATGTTAGCCTTATATAGAAAATGTGGTAATTCTGTTTCACTCCCCTGTTTTTGCCTGTATAAATGATCCTCACCTTTTCCAACACTGGGGAGTGCTGAGCGCCATTCTTCAGTGTCCATGTTTCCTGAACAACTACCCTCACACTTTTCACTTGAATGAATTCTTTTAACTGGATCCTCTGTTAAAAATGATATTACACTTACTTGTGAAGAACAAAGGATGTCTTCTAGTCCCTCCCCTCCCCTCTCCTGTGCTCTTCTCTTCTCTTTTCAAGTTTTGCTCTTGTCGCCCAGGCTGGAGTGCAGTGGTGGCATGATCTCGGCTTACTGCAACCTCCACCTCCTGGATTCAAGCAATTGCCCTGTCTCAGCCTCCTGAATAGCTGGAATTACAGGCTCCCGCCACCATACCTAACTAATTTTTATATTTTTGGTAGAGACATGGTTTCACCATGTTGGTCAGGCTGGCCTCGAACTCCTGACCTCAGGTGATCCACCTGCCTTGGCCTCCCAAAGTGCTGGGATTACAGGTGTGAGCCACCACGCCTGGCCCGAAGGATTGTTTTCAATTGAAGACTTTTAGGTTTTGAATATTTAGACCAAATTCCCAAATTCTGAATTCCCAAATTCTTAATTCTGAATTCCCAAATTCCAAATTCTGAATAGTTGTATAATATTCAGTTGTTAACGGTTCTAGGAATTTCTGAGGAATTTATTGGATTTCAGAATGAGGTCTTGGATTTTGTCAGTGTCTGACAGGGAAAGTGTACCCTAACCCATTTCCTGAGGGATGATCAGTGCTTTCATTTATACAGGAAACGCCACCTTATCTCCTTTCTGCCTATCCATGACTTCTTTCTGGTTGTTGAGAATTGCTGAGTTTGGTTCACTTGCTTACTTTATCTGACTTATTAAAGATAAGGCTGCATGGTCTATTTCTGCCTTCTAGTTCTTTCCCTCTCTGCTCCAAGTAAATTCTAACTCTTACATGGTATGTTTTGTTGTTAAAGTTTGCTAACTGAATAGGTCTAACCACCTTTTGTTGATTGATGGATAGATAGCTACAATAGTCCCAGGAGCTTTGTCAGTGTTAACATTTTTCAGGTTCAGAAGTGATACCATTCACTTTGATGTCTGTATATGTGAATTTGCAAATCTGTAAGTCCCTCTTTCTTTCTCGCTTTCCCTCTTCCCCTTTTTCTGCCTCCCTCCTTTTCAATTTAGTTTCCCCAGTGTTGCTGAGCTAAGGTTCAATCAGAGGACTTAGATACCTTAATTTTTTTTTGGCTTTATTTTTGAAGAAAGGGATCATAGTTCCCATTAGGACATGTATTTTCAATGTGTTTTCTTTTGCTCCCCCACCACACTCTATCTCTACTTCTAGAACTTAAAATTCTAGGATTGTTTTTCCACCCTCACCCCTCACCCCGTTTTTAAAAAAAGTCAAAACTCTTATTATTATAGTAGAATTTTACAGGTTTGAGTTGGCAGATTAAATATACTAATTTTTACTGTGTATATAATAATACAGTAAATTACTAATTAAATATACTAATTATTACTGAATCACTGCCCTGCCTTTTCTGCTTTCTTTACAGACCTGCTTAGTATACATTGTATTTCTTTCTTTCTTTCTGTTTTTGAGACAGTCTTGCTCTGTTGCCCAAGCTGGAGTGCAGTGGTACGATCTTGGCTCACTGCAACCTTAGCTTCCTTGTTCAAGCGATTCTCCTGCCTTAGCCTCCTGAGTAGCTAGGACTATAGTCATATGCCACCATGTCCAGCTAATTTTTGTATTTTTAGTAAAGATGTGGTTTTACCATGTTGGCCAGGCTGGTCTCGAACTCCTGACCTCAGGTGATCCACCCGCCTCATCCTCCCAAGTGCTGGGATTACAGGCATGAGCCACTACGCCCGACCCACAGATGATTTTTAAATGCTCTTGCTCAGTTTTCTTTCTTACAGGGAGAGCGATTGGCACCCTGTGCTAACACCAGAGGGCTGAGTATTGGGTTTAAAAGTCCTCACTGTCCTCCCTTCCCTCCGCTTTTTTTTTTTGTTTGTTTTCGGCCAGTTGGTAAAACATAAATGCATAAATATTTTCTCAGGGCTTTCCTTCAACTTTTTTCAGAGAGAATGAAGGGATCCCAGTGATTTCCCAATGATTTTTTGAGTTTTCACTGGCAGGGAGTGGGAAGTGATATTTTCCTGCCCTGGCATCACAAATCCCAGTTAGAGGCAGGAATCCACTGCCCATATGTTCTCAAAATCTATGACCATTTTATTATTTAAAAAAACTATAAGGAATAAATAATTTGGCAATGTAAAATGGTTAGATCAAGATACGGAGTTTAAGTTTTCTGAACTTACTCCTTACAACATTTAGACTCTCAGTTTTCTGTAATGTTGGCATCCAGTGGACTCTTAGGAGTATGTGGCTAGCTAAAATAATAAAATCATAAAATTTTGGAGTTGGAAATAGACTTAGGAAAGTTTAAGCTGTAAAAAAAAAAAAAGAAAAAAGTTTTAGGGATGGGACCTGGTTTAATTTACTTAATCTCTTATCAAATAATTTAAGGTAGATGTAGTTGCCTTGGGTTCGCAGTTTTACCTGTAGACCTGTGCATCTGTGCTCCCATTCCTCAGTGGTTCCCATCCATCATACCCCTATTATGATGGTGTGATGACTTCATCTGTTTTAATGCCACTAAGTTTTAAAATTTTTTTTCTAAAAAAATTCTAGATCATGATCAATAGAGAGGAGCATGTTGGAATTTTCATTGAAATTGTGTTCTTTTGGAGGTAGGAATAAACAAGGGACTAAGGGTAAAGATTCTGGTGGGGTTGGGGGAGGGTTAGTTAGAAACCAAAAGAGCAATTGTGTACTTTAATTGCTTTGGTCATGTGATTGCCCCTTCATGGGTAAAAGGTCGTGATCGGTGGCCTTCAGTGTCTGGGATTAACTTTCAGGGCAGTACATACATAGTTTTGAATTTGTGGTATTTTAGATAAGTTCATGGGATAGAAAGTCTGCTGGAGACTATAAATTCTTAGAATTCTACAGATTATGAGCATTTGTGGGAACATCTGTAATGCAGCTGTAGTAAAGTTTGTTTACTTTATCAGGATTGCTTTAGGGGCTCTTGCTGTGTTGTTTATTGTTGTTTTCAGCATTTTATCCACATAGCCTGAAACAGCATCGACTCCTGGTAGACTTGAGGATCATTCAGTTTTGTAGCCATTCTAATCAGGTTTGGGTTTTGAACTTATGTCCACTTTAGAGCTCTTATGTCTTGGCACAGATGTTGATGGGGAATGCAGGACATTGCAAGATGGAGACTGATTCTGGAATTAACATACTTCCCAGATGTTTGTAGTATAGATTTGTTTTCTGTGCTGCCTTTCATGTGTTATTGTGTGTCTGTCTCTATCTGTGCTTTCCTTTGTTTTCCCTTTCAGAGCCCCTGGGGGAAGGGAGGTATCTGCTTTTTGGATTGGGAAATAGAATAGGTATTAAATTTTTGGTGAAACCTTTTGAGATGGTATTGACATTTCTGTGAGAGAAGCTGCTTTATTTCCACGAGGGAAACTGTTGATGAGGGTGGTGTTGGGGGTGAGACTCTGAAAGTAAGTAGACAGGGACTTCACATCACTAGTGGTTTTCAATTATGAAATGGGCAACTGATGCTCTGAGTCAACAGCCTTTAACCATGCCTGACTGAAGAGACCTTGTGTTTGAAATTCACAGCATCGCCTGGATCCCTGCTGTCTTTTTGTGCCTCCCGCTAACACACAGCTGTTTTTGTTCATATATCATTTTGTGTTCAGCTGCCTGGTTACTTCCTCAGGTCCCTTTTATGATGAATAATGGACACATGGGAGTTTGAACACCCCGAGTGTGTGGCTTTCAAACAGGAAGTCTCAAGGAAGCACAGTAACCTTGTCAGAGGAAAGAAAGATGGGACAGAAAAAGCTATTGATGATTCTAGGCTTCAAACATCTGCAGGAAAATCTGACAGTTCCTGAAATACTGACATTCTGTAGCTTACAAATGAGATGGTTTGTTTATTTGGAACTTGTTCCCTTTAAAAAAAATCAGGGTATTAAACCCTAATCCATAAAATAGAAGTAGAGGGAAGAAAGGGTGTAATGTGGCATCATTAGTGTTAAAAAGAGAGAGAGGCTCTGCCTGTGGAATGACTGGGGTTCAGGAAGAAGGCTGCAGCAGCTCATCTTGACTGAGGGTAACCCTGAGGCTGTGTCCAGGGGTGAGCACACAGGTGGGACTTGACAGAGACTGCTAGAGCTGACGGGATTGGATTAAAAGACGATTTTATGCAGAGCTTTTGATTATTGAGCACTGGAGGAATATGAGATAAAGAAGAATGTAGGTTGCACTTAAAAAGTATACAGTCCAGTGGGAGAGTAAGAATGTGTGTATCAACAAGTACACTCATAGACAAAACATAAAGTGCCGTGAGAGATGGATATGTGACTGCAAAGGAGCTATGACTATAGCAGATCGAAATAAATGACTCCCCAGAATGTTTATCTGGTGACCTTTTAGAATTCCTCTTGACCTTGGGATTCCTTGTTTATATGATGAAGGACTTGCCAGAAATAGTGAAATAAATTTTGATTTTAGATTTAAAAATGCAAGTTAAATCTGGAAGTTAAAGAAGGGGGAGCTCTGGGTTCATCTTTTGATGTCATTTGATGTTTATACGTCATTTATGTCATTGGATGTTTATATGCCCATTCACTTATGAAATCTGGTAAGCATATTGCATACCTAGGATGTGAGGTGTGCTGTATTGTATTGTTTTCTCTCTTTCCCCCATTAGCAGAGTTCATCAAGGATAGGACGAATTCATAGATTGCTTAATTTATTCACTTACAGATATTTATTAAGCACCTGTTATGCAAAAGGTACTGCAAAGTACTAGAGACAGGGCAGAGAAGGCCTAGAGCTTTGGTTCTGGGTGAAAAGCATGCAGTACAAAGGACCTGGCCTACGAAGGATTTCATTGGCTTTCCCCCACTCCCCCCACTGACTTTTATGCCCCTGGTGTACAGCATACCTTATATGGTAGTGGGGGCTCGAAAAAGTTTGCTGAATGGGTGAATTTCTGCTTCTTTGAGGCTGTGGCCACAGAATGCAGATGAGTGCAAGAAACAGCAATTTTGTTTAGGTTTTCTCATGATGGAATTTGCCCTGTAGATGATAGGGTTTTTGAAGTTGGACGGGCAGAATAGAATGGCTAGTATATGGTGTAGTTTCTTTGCCAGCATTGTTAGATAAAGAGGAAGCCACTGTGTCAAAGACCCCCAGTAATAAAGCAGTTTTTAAATCATTGAAGTTTGTTTCTCCTTCAGGTGGTAATTCGGAGGTCAGTGGTTCAGGACAGCAGGGTAGTTCTCCACATTGACATTCTGGGACTCATGAGTGTTTTGTGGAAATAATCTGGCATCCTTTAGGATATCATTCTTATGTGAATGGTTGAAGCCGGGTGATAGGCCCCTGTGATTTCCAATTGAGAAGATACTGAAGAATGTGTGCCTATATCTTAAGACTTGAAAATCTTAACTCTCAAAAGTGCTATAACACCTGGAAGTGTATTATCTGCCACCAGAGAGAGCTTAGTCACTTGACCACCTCATAAACACAGTAGAGGCTGGGGAATGCAGTCTAGCTGGTGGTCTTGTGCCTGGCCACAGATCTATTACAGTGATGGACGGGTTGGTGGGGAGAGAACAGGTTTCTGTCAGACAGCTCTTCCATGCCAACTCCTGTGCTGAAGAATCTGGTTTCTCCCAAGTTTTGGTCCTTCTGGAGAGTCTTCAGGGGTTCCCATTCGGTGGCTGGCAGTTTCAGGGAGTGGATCTAGAAAAATAGTGACCATGCTCACTGTGGATCCTCACAAACCTTAGCTTTTCAGGAAAAGAGCCTCTGAGGAAAGGGTGTGTACTCATTCTGCTCTTCTCACTGCTCAGCCTTCACTCCCTGCCTTTGCAGAATTGGTTTATTCTTTAACCTTTTCAGTGTTCACACCCTCAGCTCTCTCCTGGCGCTGAGATTCCGCTGTACCTTCTTGGTGTTGTGTGCTTACACTGATGGGCTCCGTATGGATCTGCCTTGGGGGAGCACATCCCACGTAGGCATGATCTCAGTTTACTTGATGCAGCTGATGGTGTTTACCTTCAGCTGTGACAGACAAATCAGAGCTGTTTTAAAATCCAGATGTCTTTTAGGAATGAGAGTTCCAGAAGTGATACATGAATGCTTTTTGTGACTTGAATGTACAGTTTTGTTGTGGAATCTTCTTAAACATGTATTTATTTTTTTCTTCAGTGTGAGTTCATTGAAGGCAGGAACCATGTTTTAACCATTAATTAGATCTGCAACTTAGAGTAGGGTACTTATGATTTAGTAGATTTAGGAAGATGAGCGTATGTTACATAACACCCTCAGCAGTACCCACCTTCTCCAAACAATTGAATATATCTGCATTAAAATGAATTCACACAAAATAGGCTGATGAAAGGCTATCAGCCTCACAGTAGGTCATGTTTTGTTGTCACACATGAAAGTCTTCTGCTGTTTAGGGCTTTTTAAATTTAGAATCACAGGTGAAGGATTATGGACTTATATCACATTTGATTATACAAGTTACATCACTTTTATAGATAGTGATAAAACTAAAGACTATATAAAATATGAGCAATAGGCATCTGGTAAATTGGTTATCTAAATAAGCAGATAAAGTTGAATAGGAAATTTCATTGAAAGGGTAAATTTTGACATGTTCTAAGAATCTGATTGGGTTATTAAATTATGGTAACAATATTTAGAACTACAAATAGGGGATTAAATAAATGTTTAAAAGAAGAAAAGAAATACGTTTGAATGCTGATAAAATGTGACCTATTAGAAAAGTATTTCTATTCCTCTACGGACAGTTCAATTTTTGTTGTCGCTTGATTGTTTTTTGTACAAAGGCATTGTCTTTTAAAAATCTTTTAAAAAATACAGCGTCATCTTTAATGACACTACTATTCATAGTTTTGTTAGAAACCTGGCTATGTTAAAACCATTTCATTTGAGATACGTTTTGAATTAGAAATTATTCTGTTATCCTTGTTCTCAGAAGCAAGGTAATTTTGGTGATGTCTGTGTCCTTGTCTGCTGTTTATCTGTTTACCTACCTGCTTAACACAACTTTCTTTCTGTCCAGTTTTTTTTAATCCTTAGTAAATCGGTGTCTAGGAATCTTTAAATATAATTACTCGATTTTGAGGATGACTGTGTAAATGGTTACAAATGATTGCTTTTGCCTGTTGTGTTCTGTCAGCTTGGTTTTTGCTTTCTAAAAGATTACAGTCTCCTTGAATTGATGTCTTTCTTTTTTCTTTTTCTTTTCTTTTTTTTTTTTTTTTTTTTTTTTTTTTTTTTTTTTTTTTTTTTTTTTTTTTAAAGTCAAATTCATTCCTTTTATTTGTGCAAAGTCCTTTGCCCAAAATACATCATGTTGTCCTCTGGGCTTTATTGTCCCAGTTTCTTTTGGAAGAAAAATGCCTTCTCTATAAATTCTTCCTACATCCTAGAAGTATCATACAGCAGTGCTGACTGTATCACTCACTGGTCACTTGGCCATACCATCTTCTTTGGGATTCTTTTTTGTTTATTTATTTATTTTCATATGCGCCCAGCATGGGAACCATGTTTTGAACCATGTTTTAAACCATTAGGTCAGTAACATAGAGCTTGGTACTTGACTCGTAAAATGATAGGCATTTAAGTATTCTTTGGCTCTCTTGATGAATCAGAAGACTCAGCTCTAAACTGACAGAGAAGCATAAGACTACATTAAACAAATATGTCCAGACTATGGCTTTGGAAGGGTGTTTGAAAGAGCTGTGTCCACTAATCATTGGAGAGAGGCCATGAAGCTATTCTCTCAAGATTTAAGACATCCCCCTTGTTGTGGACAGTAATAATAGAAGTCCTGTCTGTTCTGTTGAACTTTCCTTTAGGAACTGGAAAATAGCTGAAACCAACCATAAAATTGTTTCTTTTTAAGAAGTGTTGCCTTCCTTTCCAGGATTCACAATGCCAAGTTAAATACCTTTCTTTTTTTAGGGTAGCAGAGTTTCTCATACTGAGACTTTTAAACATTTCTGTTTTACTAACTATAAAGTCCCATGAAGTTGGTGTCTAAATGCTTTTTTTTTAAAAAAAGTAAAGATCTACTAAAGCCTCCTCCTTGTCATTTAAAGGTTATTGAAATATAATACTTCCCTTGTAAATTCTTAATACTGATTGCCAGTGAACCCAGGGATTATTTCTCAGAGAAGAAATTCCATTGTCACCTAGGCTAATAATTACCAAGTGTTCACCAGTAACAAATAGACTCTTCTCAGTAGGGTTTTTTGTTTTGTTTTGTTTTGTTTTGTTTTGTTTTGTTTTTTGTTTTATATACACCACACCTGTAATCCCAGCACTTTGGGAGGCCGAGGTGGGTGGATCACAAGGTCAGGAATTCGAGACCAGCCTGGCCAACATGGTGAAACCCTGTCTCTACTAAAAATACAAAAATTAGCTGGGCGTAGAGACACGTGCCCTTAATCCCAGCTACTTGGGAGGCTGAGGCAGGAGAAACCCTTGAACCTGGGAGGTGGAGGTTGCAGTGAACCGAGATCGCACCACTGCACTCCAGTCTGACGATAGAGCAAGACTCCATCTCGAAAGAAAAAAAAATATATATGGCCAGTTGTTGATTAGTTACAGGTCAATACAAGGTAAAATAGATAATTGTTTATGTAGCCAAGTATTCTGTTTTAGTGCAAATAAATATGAAATAGAAATAAAAGCTTCCTTATGAAATAGATTAGTAACTGTAGGAACATTTCTTCCAATTTTCCTCAACCCAGGTATCTATTACTGTGGATTTGTGTTTTAGTCTTTTGCTTTTAAAAGAAAATAGTTTTATAATTCCTAAACAATGTATTGTTTGTTTTTGAGCTTTGTAAAAATAGCATTCTATATATGGTAACTGGCAACTTGCCGACTGAAAAAAGTTCAGTACATTTCTAAAGTGTAGCTGTAGTTCATTCATTTGCATTTCTGCCTGGTTAAGCTTATACGACAGCTAAATTTTTTATTATCTTGCTGATGGATTTTTTTTTTTCTGATTGTTTTACAAATAGAATGCTTCTATGAGCATTCTTACACATGTCTCCCGATGCCTGTGTGTGAAATTCTCTCTACCTGGGTTTCTGGGTCATAACATAGTTTTTCAACGTTATAAAATAATCCAAATTGTTTATCAGAGTGATCGTGCTAGTTTCGTTGCTCACCCAGCAGTGTTAACAGGCCTCTTGATCCGTGCTGGGTATTGTGAGAATTCTCAAATTTTGACCATTTGGTATCTAAGTGGTTTTATTGTAAAGGATAGTATCTTTTCATGTATTTATTGGTCTTTAATATTTCCTTTCTGCAAAATGTTTCTTCATGTTTTCTTTCCCATATTGATGTATAGAATTCTTCATATATTCTTGGAGTCTAGCTGTTGGAGATGGAGTCTAGCTCTGTTGCTCAGGCTGCAGTGCAGTGGTGTGATCTTGGCTCACTGCGACCTCTACCTCCTGGGTTCAAGTGATTCTCCTGCCTCAGCCTCCCAAGTAGCTGGGATTGCAGGCACACGCCACTACACCCAGCTGATTTTTGTATTTTTAGTAGAGACGGGGTTTCACCATGTTGGCCAGGTTGGTCTTGATCTCCTTACCTTGTGATCTGCCCACCTTGGCCTCCCAAAGTGCTGGGATTACTGCGTGAGTCACCACGCCCAGCCCATATGTTCTTTATACTAATCTTTTATCAATTATGTGTTTTCCTTATCTTCCAGTGTGTCCAACATATTATTCGTCTTTTACATTTTTTCTATGATATCGTTTGAAGAAAATTTCTTAATTTTAATGCGATCAGATTTGTGGGTACTTTTTCTGCTAGTTAGCCCTTTTGGGTCTTATGTAAGAAATCTTTTCTTATATTTTCTTTTAAGGATCTTCTAAAATTTAGCCTTTCTACATTTAAGTTTATCTGGAGTTGATTTATGTGCATTGTCTTTATCTTCTAGGACAATTTCCTTTCCAACTTATTCTTCCATTTTAGAAATATCTTAGCTATGTTTAGGCCTCTGCTTGTCCATGTGAAATTTAGAATCAGGTTGTCAAGTTCCTCAGTAAGCTTTTTGCATCTCGACTGAAGTTGCATTGACTTTGTATATGCATTTGTATAGAATCAACATCTGTGTTATTTTTTTTCTCCACGAATATGGCATAATTTATATATTCTATATTGAATTTCAATAATGTTTAATAGTTTTCTCCTCATGAACCTTGCTCTTTTCCTGATGGATTTATTCCTAGATACAATTTAGTTTTTGTTGCTATTATAATTTTTTCTAAATTACACTTTCTAACTCTTCTGTCACTGGTATATAAAAATATAACTTTTTTTGTACATTGATCTTGCAACCACTTGCTTGTCTTATTCTAATAATCTGTCTTTAGCTTCTCTTGGGTTTATATGTTGGTAGTCATCTATAATGACAGTTTTGTTTCTGTGTACCAAGCCTTAACTCTTACTTTTTTCTTTGTTGATTAGAACAATGTACAAAATATATTTTTTAAAATTCCCTTTAAATATGGTTTTACAAAGCTCTGCTAATTCGATAGGTGAGAAATTTTTTTAAGTTTATTTCTTTTATAATTGTGAAGGCCATTTTTAATTCTGTTGCATAATATTTATTTCTATAAGCTACCTCACTTTCTTTTTTTTGTAAGAGATATGATATGAAAACATTTTCTTTCAGCTTAGTTTTCAACTTCTTTTCCTGTGAAAACATTTTAAGAAATGTGTTGGGTACAGTTTTCAGTGAATTAAAATAGTTCTAAAATAACAAATTAGGCAGTATATAGATACTATTCAACTCTTTGGTAAAATTAGCTTCCAAATTAGTTGCTGTTCATACTGTTTGAGGCAGTAAGTGGTAATTTGGAAAATGGAAACATTTCTGTTCATAAAATTCACTGGAGATTTGATTATACATGTATTTCCCTAAAAAACAAAGCAAACTGAACCAGTGGTAACTTGAGGAAGCATTGATAGAGGGACTTGGGTTGTTTTGGTCTTCGTAACTAACATCACTCTTGATTACAGAGTGTGATAAATTTCTCAAGCTTCTGAGATGTTTTAGGCCAGTCTTGATATTTTCGTGTCAGTACTGTGAACTTTAAGGTCTTTTTTCTCTTTCTCTTTAAAGCTGTCTAACACCCTCTGAAATCTTATTTATAATCTGAGAAAGGATTGCATTTGAAAGACTTGGAACAAAGAGAGTTAAATGTATGGGACTTGTTAAAATGTTGTCTTGTAAAATGTGATAGATAAGAGTCTTTGAAGTTTTGGGACTAGATAGGCCCATGTGTTATAAATCTGTAAATGCTGCAGAAGTAGTTCTGAAATGAATGTGGTACTGCCCCATAAGGGTATTTATTGGACAGGAGGGGGTTGTGGGGAATTAGAGGGTATGGGAGACAGTCCCATACAACCAAGAATTGCCCAAATCCTGCCTAACTTTTGGATTTCTCACAGGACATTTGTGCTGTTAAAAAAACTGATTATAAATATCTGAGCGTAGAATATAACTTAGTCTTTAGAAAAAACACATAAACAGTTTTTTTCATAACTATTCTACATAATTTCCCGTGAATACCACTACCATGTAAATAAATATTTTTTTAGCTTACCAAGAGCAGTTCACCAATAAGGAAAGCCACATCTCTGCCAACACTGCCTTTCATGGTATTCAGGCTGCCTGTACAACATGTATGTAAATCAGTCTGCTTTTGTAGCAACCAGAGTGAATCTGTATACAAATATGTATATTCTTAGCCTCTTTTTTTAAAATATCAAATGTAAGTAAAAGTGTCGATAGTAGTTGAAATTTTGAAATTTACTTTCAATCAGCTTTTCCTAAATGTGAATAGCTATTATGGTGTCTACCCTGCTTCTTCTTATGGAACAATGAAATCACTAAGGGTAAGTGAACATTTTACAAGGAAAACATGCTGATAAAGTTGGCAGAAATACGTCATTGTTCCTCATGTTCTTTACTCTGACAGCCTGTAATTTGTTCTGACCTGTTATACCTACTCAGTTAAAATGTAGTTCTGTTTATCTTAAAACATGCAGGAAAATCTGCTGGTGCTACTTTTCCCAACACTGATTTTTATTGCAGTGTCCATCTTTACCTCTGCCTTTTCATTTCCTGTATGCCTTGTACAGAATGACATCCAATTCGGTTTTTTTTTTTATTTCTTTTTTTTTTTTTTTGAGGCGGAGTTTCACTCTTGGTGACCACCTGACAATTCGGTTTTTAAAGGTATAAACTTGTTGTTATAAATACATACAAATGTCTGATAGCTTTGGTATGCCTTCTAGTATAGTAATCCCTGAGCTATTACTTATTAAAAGGCATATATTTCCTTTTAACTTCTGCTTTATGTTATAGTTAGAGCTATACACACTTACACCACACACCCCACTTGCAAGTTACATATGTTGTAGATTATATAATTCATGAGTTTTATTTTGGGATGGTAAAAGAAAAGCATTACGAAGTATTTGTTTAAGCAGTGGGGGCATGAGTCTGTCAGGATTGAAAATTTTCGCCATGCAGCTCCTCATCCTCACACATGTAGTATTCTAAATAGTCTCTTGCCTATGTATTCTCTCTTCCCTCCACTCTTGTACACAGGAAGCCAAAGCCATCTCTAAAATACCAGCTATGGCTTTCCCAATTCAGATTCTAGCCAACTTGTTCCCTGGTATTAACATTTTGGTGTATATATTGTCTCACCAACTGGAGACATGAAGGCAGGGACTACAGCTTACATTTCTTAATATCTCCATTACTAACATAGTTCGTTGCATCTAAAGTATACTCCAGAAATATTTGCTGACATTTTTAGTCTACTTTCCCACCCTTATAGAGGAAACTATATTTGGAGCAAATTCTCCAAGTTTGCTTACTAAATCTTCATATTTGTTGTATACCACTGCTCTTTGAATGGGTCTCAGCAATATAATCTTAATATTTTTCTTGATAAAATGCTATCTATAGCATCCTCAGATGTAGAGAAGATATATAGAAATGGAAAGGCTTTGCTACTGGTCTGATTGTAATGTTAGAATAAGTTGTGGCAGAAGTATTTTTAAAAAATTGTTTAATTGTGGTAAAATAAATCTAATTTTTAAAATTTATCTAAAAAGGTTGTGTCAGTACCATATCCTTGATTTATTTTTTTGTAATTATTTTCTCCAATTTGGAATTCTTTTTTTTTTTTT
>NW_016107348.1:3986636-3988284 GCF_001604975.1 Cebus imitator
CCCAGGCTGAAGTACAGTGGTGTGATCTCAGCTCATTGCAACCTCTGCCTTCTGGGTTCAAATGATTCTCTTGCCTCAGCCTCCCCTGTAGCTGGGATTATAATTGATACTGCCCATACCTTTCCTTTTATGCCCAGGTGTGTAATCCTGGCTACAGGGGAGGTGGAGGCAGGAGAATCACCTGCTAATTTTTGTAATTAACAGGCTAATTACATGCCTGGCTAATTTTTGTAATTTTAGTAGTGACAGGGTTTCACCATGTTAGCCAGGCTGGCCTCAAACTCCTGACCTCAAGTGATCTGCCCACCTCGGCCTCACAAAGTGCTGGGATTATAGGTGTGATCCACTGTGCCTGGCCTGGAATTCAATTAATTTTGTCTGTTTTGTTTGTATTTCTCTGTGAGAGAAACAAAAATGTCTGTTTTGTTTTGTTCTATTTTATTTTATTCATTTTTGAGATGGAGTCTCACTCTGTCACGCAGGCTGGAATGCAATGGCGCAATCCTGGCTCACTGCAACCTTCACCTCCCGGGTTCAAGTGATTCTCCTCCCTCAGCCTCCTGAGTAGCTGGGATTACATGTGCACACCACCACACCCGGCTAATTTTTTGTATGTTTAATAGAAACAGGGTTTCACCATATTGGTCAGTCTAGTCTCAAACTCTTGACCTCAAGGAATTCACCCACCTTGCCCTCCCAAAGTGCTGGAACTACAGGCGTGAGGCAGGCCGCCAAGCCAAAAGTGTCTGTTTTCTTATCTCCTTAAATACCATAGTCTCCCATTCTCACCAAATTAGAATGAAACAAACAAAAAAAATCATTGTGGATTTCTTCCTTTGCGTCAATTGTGTTCATTTATGTATTTGTCTATTTATATATTTACTCTTTTTTTCTAAGACAGAGTTTGGCTCTTGTTGCCCAGGCTGGGGTGCAATGATGGGATCTTGGCTCACTGCAGCCTCCACCTCCTGGGTTCAAGCGATTCTCCTGCCTCAGCCTCCTGAGTAGCTGAGATTACAGGCAGGTGCCACCATGCCTGGCTAATTTTGTATTTTTAGTAGAGATGGGGTTTCTCCATGTTGGTCAAACTGGTCTTGAACTCCTGACCTCAGGTGATCGTCCACCTCGCCTCCCAAAGTGCTGGGATTACAGGTGTGAGCCATCATGCCTAGCCTGTGTTCTTTATTTTTTAACCTGGGCATAATAGGAACAGTTTAGGCAGTATCAATAGTAAATCATATCTGTCATAGATAGCATTTCACATGTGTTTCTGTGCATTATTTTTTTCAAATTCAGTCTCCTTGCATAATACACTTGGAATCTTATGTGCTAAAGATGTATTTCCCACTAGATAATACTGTCTGCCAGTTGACCATTATCAATCAGATTTCAGAGTTGCTGTTGGTTACACTGTGTAGATTTTTATTACCTGTTTACTCTCCATGTGAGCTTTATTATGTTGTTTAGTCACTTTTTGAAAGATACTTTTGTCTCAATAACACTATCTCTTATTAGAAATTACTTCTACATTGTGACTGTTGTAATAGTTCTTTGATATATTTACCTCATTTTATCTACCTTTCTGGTTGTTTTCTCAGATTCTTTTTTTTTTTTTTTTTTTTTTTTTTTTTTTTTTTTTTTTTTTTTT
>NW_016107348.1:3988494-4019343 GCF_001604975.1 Cebus imitator
TGGTCTCGATCTCTTGACCTCGTGATCCACCGGCCTCGGCCTCCCAAAGTGCTGGGATTACAGGCGTGAGCCACCGCGCCCGGCTCAGATTCTTAAAGATAGAATCACTGGGCCAGGCTCAGTGGTTCACACCTGTAATCCCAGCACTTCGGGAGGCCGAGGTGGTGGATCACATGAGGTCAGGAGTTCGAGACCAGCCTGACCAACATGGTAAAACCCCATCTCTACTAAAAATACAAAATTAGCTGGGCCTGATGGTGCATGCCTGTAATCTTAGCTACCTGGGCAGCTGAGGCAGGAGAATTGCTTGAACCTGGGAGGCGCAGGTTGCAGTGAGCCAAGATTGTACCATTGCAGTCCAGCCTGGGCAACAAGAGCGAAACTTCATCTCAAAAAAAAGATAAAATTATTGAATTAAAAGACATGGATACATTTAAGGCCTTTAGATGTTTCAGTCTTAAACTCTGAT
This sequence comes from Cebus imitator, assembly GCF_001604975.1. Classification (NCBI taxonomy): domain Eukaryota; kingdom Metazoa; phylum Chordata; class Mammalia; order Primates; family Cebidae; genus Cebus; species Cebus imitator. Next base: position 3,988,964 of record NW_016107348.1, read on the forward strand.
TTAGCAGGTTAGGAGAGTATTTGTTGCTCTGAGAATTAACTTTCCTGTTCTCTTTTCAAATTATTATTATTTTTTTGTCTGAGGTGTTTAATTTTCAGTATTCAGTAGTTAGTAAATCATGGCTGTCTAGGATGCAACTCTGATTTTCATTGAGTGTCAAAGCATTTGTGGTCATCTTTATGATGGATTAAAGATGACCACAAATGCTTTGACACTCCTCCTTTGAGTGTGGACTGGGCTGCGACTGCTTTAACCGATATGGATAGTATACGTGACGATATGGCGGTTCTAGGCTTAGCCTTTGAGAGGATGGGCAGCTTCCACCTGCCTTTTGGAACCTGAGCTGCCATGTAGAAGTTGAACTACCCTGAGGCCACCATATCTGAGAGTATGGGCAGACATTTCTGGTGAGTATTCCTAGCTGTGTCCAGCCTTTCCTTCATTTCCATCAAGGCAGCAGGCATAATCAGCCTGCCTGCCAGCTGAATACCACTGAGTGACTTCACTCAGTACCCTGTGGAGCACAAGAATCACCCAGCTGAGCCCTTCCCAAATTCTTGACTCTCAAATCATGAGATAAAAATGGTGGTTGTTTTAAGCCACTGAGCTTTGGAGTAGCTTGCTGTGCAGCAGTAGGTAACTGGAACACTTGCTGAATCTCTGGGGTTATTGAGTTGGAGCGCTTACGCTGTTCTTCCCCAAGGGGAGTCAGCCTTCATTCCTTCGTGGAATGGTTGCGTAGAAGAACCTGTGGAAGCCCAGCGGAAGTTACACTTTTCTTTGGCTTTAACTAGAGAGCAATGGGAGAGGAGCCAGAAGTGTCCTGAGGCTATGCATTTCAGAGTTCTAACTGAAGCCTGGCAGAAATTTTAAAACCAAGTTATCACAGGGATCTTGGGTCTAAAGAGGAATTTTTTTTCTGGTCAGTATCCCTGTGTGTCTAATGAATGGGAGACAGGTGCAGGGACCCACATTCAGGGTGTTCTCCAGGGGAGCCATAAATGTAACAGTAAGAAAACAAGCTGTGTTCATATTCTTGGTTTCTGCTCATTTCTCTGACAAAAAAAAATCATTCCTTTCATTAGTTTCTGCTTGTTCCTGTGATTAAAAAAAATCATTCTTTTGTTACCTGTCAAAACACACAGTCCCTGATTGCAGCTGTATAACTATCATTTCAGCTTCCACCATTTCTTGCATGTGTTGGCTGGCTACCTATCCATTTTTGTGATCTCATCCCTTTTTCTTTCTACTCTGTGTTTCAAAGGGACGCCACTTTCCACTCCTCATCCCATCTCTCCCAAATTGTACTAAGCCATACTAAAAGGCTAATCTATCTTCTCTCTCTTTCTCTCCCTCACTTTCTTGACAGTGCCTTGCTCTATTGCCCAGGCTGGAGTGCAGTGGCATGATCTCAGCTCACTGTAACCTCCACCTCCCGGGTTCCATCAGTTATCATGCCTCAGCCTTCAGTGTAGCTGGGATTACAGGCATGTGCCACCACACCCAGTTAATTTTTATATTTTTAGTTGAGATGGGGCTTCACCATGTTGGCCAGGCTAGACTCTTACTCCTGACCTCAGGTGATCCGCCTGCCTTGGCCTCCCAAAGTGCTGAGATTACAGGCGTGAGCCACCGTGCCTGGCCACTTACTTTCTTTTTCTTAAATTTTCATTTCTTTATCCCTCCTACTCATGCCCCTCCCTCTTCCTCACCTTAAGCACAGCCTGCTTGGATTTTGGGGCATGTGTCTTGCCATAATGTATCACTTAGTAAATTATATGCATCTTGAGGATAGAGAAGGTCTTTTTTATCCATAATACATAAGAGTATTCATCAAATTATTTGGATTAAACAAAAACCTTTTCTCCATTTCCATTTTCTTCTGCATACTGAAAAAAGGTGCACTCATGTTCTCTAGGGGTGATGTGCATAGAGCATGGGAACTTAAAGAATTGTTGTCCTAAAAGTATATGGGTTTTCTTATCCAAACACAGGTAAATGAGGCAAGAGACTTACACAGTGTTTACTCTGTTCTTCCTAGTGTTGGTTGGAGTTATCTGTAATTCTGCTTCATGTCCAAGGAGGGAGAGATCAGTCATTCTGAATTTATTTGTTTGAATTTATGGGACAAAAATGCTATACATCAAATCTCTTGTTAAGGTTTTCCAGCGCATTAAATGTAAAAACTTGAACAATTTGCTGAAAAACTTGGTTTCCGTGTCCATTTTTAATAGATCATGTTTTCCTCAGATATTTTCAGCTATAGCCATTATAAGAAATATATTTTATGTTGCTACCTAGTCAGTGCATATACAAGTTTCTCAAAGTCTAACCATTATTTCCTATATTGTACTCTGATACTTTCCATTCGTTTCTAATTCTTTTTAAAAAATACTTGTCTGGATCTGTTTTTCATTTTTTCTTTTCTTCATTTCAAACTAATGGGTTGTTACTTTCCATTTGTTTCTAATTCTTTTAAAAAAATGCTTGTCTGGATCTGTTTTTTATTTTTTCTTTTCTTCATTTCAAACTAATGGTTGTTTCTTTTCTTCATTTCAAACTAAAACTACTAAAGTACTGAGTTGCATAGTAGGAGCTTGAATGGTAAGAGTCTGAGTCTGAGGCTCATCAGCTCTCCTGGGAGAATTGGCTTCTTAGACTGCATTGGTGGATGAATCTGATCAGAACATTTACATTTTGTGAAGATCTTGTATAATTCAAAACATTCATAATGAAAATAGGTTTTTGTTTTTGTTTTTTGAGACAGAATCTTGCTCTGTCACCTAGACTGGAGTGCAGTGGTGTGAACTCAGCTCACTGCAGTCTCCGCCTCCTGGGTTCAAACAATTCTCTTGCTTCAGCCTCCTGAGTAGGTGGGATTACAGGTGCGCACCATCACACCCAGCTAATTTTTAGTATTTTAGTAGAGACAGGATATTTCCATATTGCTCAGGCTGGTCTCAAACTCCTGAGCTCAGGCAGTCTGCCCACCTCAGCCTCCCAGAGTGCTAGGATTACAGGTATGGGCCACTGCTCCTGGCCAAAGATAGGTTTTATTATTGAGAAAAGGTGTTAAGGTAGGTGAAATCTATAGTGTTTGCTCAAATGTTACTTTTCATTTTCTAAGCATCATCACTAGTGTTTTGCAGAATGCTCTCAACAAATAGTACTGCCTATTGAGATGGGTTGGTTTGTTGTTCTAAATGGCTCTGTCACTTGCAATTTCATTGATTTTCAGGTGCATTTGTAAGACTAGTATTATTAATATTAGCACTTAATAGCTAACATTCGTTAAGTACCTACTATGTGCTAGGCATAGTGTTGAGTGCTTTTCTTAGATTAATTTAATCCTCAGCACAACACAGTGCTGATGAAGCACCCTCCCAGTTTACGGAAGAGAAAGCACATGGAGGTCACACACCAATTTATGGGGAGTCAGGCTGTGTTCTGATTATAGAGGCTGTTGTCTGAATCACACTGTACCTGCCACAGAATAAAATATCTCCTATACAATGTGACTATAATTAACAACTTTTGGGGGCTGGTACCACTTGTTACTCTTTCCTAAATTTGTGGGTCATTTCCAGTATTCTCATGGCAACAATGCTGTAACACAGTCCCTAGGATACTGATTGATATTCTATTATATTGAGGAAAAATCAGGGGTGAAGAAAATCTTTTGACATGTTAATGAACTGATTGTTTAGGGTTTCATGATTAACCTACTCCGTATATTGCAAGGTTGCTTCTCTTAGCCTGAAGTTTACTTAGATGAAAAACGTAGAACATTTTATTTCTTTAGTGTCTACTTTATACTAGACACTATAACTGGCTCAGAGACCACAAAACTCAATGTGGGAACATTTGGCTCTGATTAAGAGGAAGTCAGTAATTATTCATAGACTCCTACGACTACAGCCTTCCTAGAGCCTTAGAGACTTTTCCCACTTAACCCCCTCTTCTACTGAAGAGGAGCAGGTCTGGAGGTGAGTGGTTCCTCATAGTATCAGGATTTCTTCTTTGTGCTCTACTGCGTTGCCTTTTCTTCTGCCATCTTATTCCTTTTATTAGTGAGAACTTTGTGCATCCTTTCTTTTTTCTGAGATGGAGTTTTGCTCTTGTTGCCTAGGCTGCAGTGCAATGGCATAATCTTGGCTCATTGCAACCTCTACCTCCTGGGTTCAAGCGATTCTCCTGCCTCAGCCTCCCAAGTAGCTGGGATTACAGGCGCCCGCCACTACATCCAGCTGATTTTTTGTATTTTTAGTAGAGACAATGTTTCACCATATTGGTCAGGCTGGTCCTGAACTCCAGACCTCAGGTAATCCACCTGCCTTGGCCTCCCAAAGTGCTGGGATTACAGGCATGAGCCACAGCACCTGGCCACATCCTTCATCATTTTCTCTACCTAGTGTGTGAAATGTGGTAATAGATGTTTATAACCAGTTACTAGGGATTGACTCAGCTATGAACTTGACACCTGCTTAGTTAGGGTGACTTATTTAACCTCTTGAAGCCTCAGTTTTCTTGTTTGTAAAAAACAGGGTAATGATAGTACCTACTTTTTAGGATTTATGTGAGGATTTAATGAAATAAAGGCATTAGTAGTGTTTATGTGGTGTTTGGTGCAAAGCAAACATACAATCGATGATGATTTTCATGAGCTTAATAAAACTGAGGGTCTAACTAGGGACGTTTTTTGGAAGAGAGGTATTATAGAGTTACTGTTGCATTAAAAAGTCTCCTGTGGGGAGGTGGGGTGGCTCAGGCCAGTTGTCTTGGCGCATGAGGACGCGAGGTCAGGCATTTGAGGCTGTCCTGGGCAGTGCATGAACCTCTGATCCATTAAAAAAAAAGTCTCTTGTGTATGGAATGAGCATCAAGTGGCATTTTTATATTTTTATATTTCAGTCCTCTTACTTTAGTAAGGATGGAGCAGAACTGGCCCAGACCCCTCTGCTGCTCCCCAGTGCTTCTGAAAGGGCAGTGTGGTGCAGGGGTTAGAGCATGGCCGTGGAGGCAGATGGATCTCAGGCCAGCTGTGCTTCAGCTGCCTGCCACCATGTGACAGGCTTCCTTGGTTATAGCATTCCATAATTTCCTCTGGTATTAAAAGTGAACCATAGTGTTTCCCTTATGGGACTGTAAGGATTAAATGGAATGGTGAACATAGAGCAGCCAGTGCAGCACCCACCCCATGATCAATCCACACTCTGCTTCCTTGTCCTTTTCTGTGATACTTAACACTTGCCATATATGGGCTTCTCTTGCTCCCGGTTTCTGTTTCTTCCCTGTATGACCTTACCAAATCTGGTCTGGGACTAGACGAGTCCCACTGTCTTTCAAGGCCTGACCTGAGCTGTCTTCTTCCTTGAAGAGTTCTTCCACCACTTCCCGCCCACCAACTCATTGATCTGTCCTTAATTTTTCCAGTAATACCCGTTTGGCATTTAACAAGTCCATGAGGGGGCATAAAAGGACCTTGTAGACCTTGGAAGTCATTTAGCCGACCACCCTCATTATGCAGGTGAGGAAGCTGAGGTCCAGGGAGATAGCTATTGCCTAAGATTAGGTTTCCCACTTCTAGACTAGTGCTCTCTCCACCACCCTATGTACTGTCTCTGTTTTTGAGCCTGTGAAACAACAAACAAATACCAGAATAAACACAGAAACCTGGAAATAGGAGATTATATATGCAGACTTGCACTTCATGGGACAGAGAGCTGCTTCTGGATTTGTACTCTGTTCACCAGCTATATGCCTGTTTTACTTTAGTTGTTAGGTATAATATATGAGTAATTCCATTTTATTTAAAATTGTAAGACATGAATTAATAAATGTACACTTACTAAGCATGTCCTGTATACAAACCTTTGAGGACTGTGAGCTTCATAAAAGAGTCTGTGCTTTCAGGGGGTTCACAGCCTATTGGGCTGTTGAAAAGCTGTGGGGATAAGGAAAACTCAAGCAGTGTGAGGTTCTTGAGCTTTCCAAAGTGTTGTTTCCCCACCAGAACAAAGACGAAACAGATTCAGAGAAACATAGATTGGTCTTCTTACCTTGTTCTCTCCTGTACCCTCTCCAAGAAAAGGTATTTGGTAGTGGCAGGTATATTTATTTATATTTCAAAGGCACAATGATGTCTGCTTCACAGCCTTCTGAATGTGGTGAGGGACTTGATTTGGTCAGCCCTCATTCCTTACCACTCCCTTTGCTATCTTTGATGGGTAAGCAGATTTCATGAGGTAGGCCAGTCTCTCGTTTCAGCAGGTTGCCTGTCTCTCTGAAAACTTCCTGAACTATACCAAACTATAAAGAAAAAAATATACTTTTGGGATGGAGTCTTGTTCTGTCACCCAGGCTGGAGTGCAGTGGCACAATCTCATTTCAGTGTAACCTCTGCCTCCTGGGTTCGAGTGATCCTCCTGCCTCAGCCTCCCAAGTAGCTGGGATTACAGGCATATACCACCACACCCAGCTAATTGTTGTGTTTTTAGTTTCACAATGTTGGCTAGGCTGGTCTTGAACTCCTGACCTCAGTGAGCCACCATGCCTAGCCAAACCATATAGAAATTTATTTTAAAATTTTGACAGCTGGCTGGGTGCAGTGGCTTATGCCTGTAATCCCAGCATTTTGGGAGCCCAAGGCGGGTGAATCACCTGAGGTCAGGGGTTCGAGACCATCTTGGCCAACATGGTGAAACCCACCATTTCCACTAAAAATACAAAAATTAGCCAGACATGGTGGTGAGCACCTATAATCCCAGCTAATTGGGAGGCTGAGGCAGGAGAATTGCTTAAGTCTGGGGAGGTTGCAGTGAGCCAAGATCACACCATTGCACTCCAGCCTGGGTGACAAAGCAAGAATCTATCTCAAAAAAAAAAATTTTTTTTTGACAGCTGTCAAACTGTGGCCTAAGCCTGAAGAGTTGGGAAGTTGAAAATATATGTTGTGTATTTCACCCTCATTTAATTTCTATTGAAGATGTTCTTTTTTTCCTTCTTACACAAATATATGCTCTAACTGAAGATATATTTTTATGTGCATTTCAGTACATAAGGAATTGAATCATAATTGGAAGTCCTCTTTAGAAGGATTTGCTGGTTTGACAAATAATAGCAGACTTCATCTCTTTCTAAAAATAAACTGTCAGTTTATGTCATTGAATATATTTGACCCTTCTAAAAAGAGGTTCTCTCTCATTCTCTTTTTTAACATTAGAGGATATTTATTTTTTGTCTATGATGTAGTTTTCTAAAAGTTCGTCTCTATTGGCTGCTTCATTTCTGTTCTAAATATAGTAAGTTCTTGGAAGTGTATTTAAAGAGGCAATTTAAGGATTTTATCTCAAGTCTGCCGACTGTAGTTGAGTGGATGCTAGTTTTTGGTCAGTTGTTGTATTTCATATCTGTAACATAAGGATATTGAGGGTGACTAAATTTTACAATGCTTTGCAATTTTATACCTCTTTGTATCTGTCTGCTTCTTGAAATCATTGCTTTTTGTGATAAAGACTCCTCTGTGGTTATTTCAATTTGCTTGGCAGGTTTCGTTTCTTCTAGACAGTTACTGGATAATAGAGTTTCATATTGTTGTCTATCTCCAGTAAATATTCACTGAAATGAAGAATGATGGATTTGGTGATTTGGGAGTCTGGTGTGTGAATGAATCATTAGAAAACACATCTTAAAAGATTTGGGTTTAAGTTCTCTGGTTATTATAAATGGTTCCCATTTTTCTGTAATGTCTTCTTATGTGTCAATATGTAAATATTTTGTCTTATACTAATGTTTCTTGTTAACCAAATTATCTCCTAGGACTGTTTATGTAGACTTGAAGTATTTCTTCTGTCTGTGGGTGTGGGTGTTCCAAGTACCTTTCCAAAAACGTGGGAATTTTGGCCCACCTACTTGGTTTCCCTGGAGCATGAGAGAAGGTGATTAATAGGGGAAAAAAAAAAAACTCACAAAAAGCCACTAACAAAAAGCTACCTACATGTTTACGTGTATTTTAAAGGAAAAACCCGTCAGCTGCAATCAAAGCAGCAAGGGCTCTCTTCAAGTAATAGCTACATATTGTTCTATTTTATAACATGTAAAATTTTCTCCCCTTGGAAAAAAAGTCTCACAGAAGATTTTCTTGAACGGTAACTATGATATAACAGGCTCTGTTTTTGTTATGCATAGGCAATTGCTTCTATTGTGTTCCCTGCAGCCTAGTGCATGTGTATTTTCTTAGCCTCATCTGGTAGTGAAGTGGCCTCTAGCTCAGGCATTCACAGGCAGAACATCCATGCTTAGAGGAGGCTGTGTTAGCAAAATTAAAAACCTACTCAGAGATAAGGGAGAGGCTTCATTGTTGATGATATTGTTAACTCAGGCTCAGTTTCCTTGTTTGAAAGATGTTCTGAATGCATATTGATGGATGGGCTATTAATAAGTTACATTATGATGTAACTTGGCATCCCAGATTGGATAAGCCCACTTGCCCTGATATATGCCAGCATTTGTGATTTGTACTAATAACCCTGTAATCTCAACTCCTTGGGAGGCTGAGGCAGGAGAATTGCTTGAATCTGGGAGGTGGAGGTTGGAGTGAGCCCAGATCATGCCGTTGCACTCCAGCCTAGGCAACAAGAGTGAAACTCTGGCTCAAAACAAAATAAAACCCTGCTTGTGTGGCAGGAGATAGTGGAAATGGTCTGAGAGGTACCTAATTTCAGTTAAGAAACTAGCCAAGGTAAGTGACTTGCTCAGTGTAAGTCTACAACTAATTTGTGGCAGCTCTGGACATTGAACTGGGTCTGGTAGCAAATTATAACAAACAGAAGGGACACAGATGTGGAATAGTGAGAGGTTGAAGAGAGTGCAATTCAAGCTGGGATCATGTGTAGCATATTTGGAGGAGACCACAGAATCTGAAGTTAGGTTTGGGTGCCATTAACCACTTACAAACTATGTGCATTAGAGCAAGACATTTAATTACTCTGACTGTAGGTTCCTTAATTACAGAGATGTTATAAGGATTAAATGAGATGACATGTCAGAAGTGTCTGGCACTGTGTGGTGGGCATCATGTGTTCCATGATGGCAGAAGTTATTATTCTGGTAACTGAAGTGGGAAGGGGAGCAAGGAAGGAGACATGAGCATTGTGATAGTAGGGAGGGCTCTGTTGATTTTGAAAGGAGAGTCCTTTCAAAGCAAGCCTTTAAAAACCTCACCTCTGATCATGTCACTCTCTGCTTAGAAATCACCCTCATCATGTAGCTAGACCCCTTCATCATGTAGCCAGACTTTTAAGTCCTTGTGAATGTCCCTTTCCCACTTGCTCCTTGCATTCCACTTATGCTCTCTCTCTGGCAGTTCCTGGAATATGCTGTGCATTTTCATGTTTATCTAAAGTAGTCTGGCATGTACCAATAGTTCCAGCTACTCAGGAGGCTGAGGCAGGAGGATTGCTTGAGCCCAGGAGTTCAAGGCCAGCCTGGGCTACATAGCAAGACCCCATCTCAGAAAAAAAAAAAAAAAAAAAGGAATTACCACTTTACCTTGTCCGTCTTTCCTGCTTTCATCATCCTTTAAGACTCAATTCAAACTTCGTTTCCACTGTGAAGTCTCTTGGGCCAGGCTCTCCTCACATCTTACTTTCTCTTGCAGTGAATCACTATGCCTGTTGTGTTTCCATAGTACCCTGTACACAGTGTTACAGTGGTTACTACACCGTGTCCTAACGATTTGTTTACATGTCTGACTCATTTAATTATCATTATATTCCCTGGGGACAAGAGCTAGATCTTAGTCATCTTTGTATTCCTAGCACTAGGTTGATTCCAAACACACAGTAGGCACTTATTAGATGCTTATATGACCGAATGAATGGGTGAAAAGCAGAAATACAGAAGTTATCTTAAGTTGGTATAACAGTACGAGCAAAATATGGATGCAAAATTAGTGTTATTGTGATGGCAAGAATGAGACAGTTTGAGAAAAGATTGAGAAGTACTGTAGGTTTGTGTAAAATAGAGGAAGGAAGATATGATCACTTCATAGAAGGCTTTGAATGTGAAAGCAGACCAATTGAGATGTGTTAGGAAGGGGAGCCGTTTTAGTTTTTTTGTTGGAAGTGACATGGTTAGATAGCAGCGTTGTAGGAAGATTAATCTAGTGGCTTGAAAGAGGCAAAGTTTGGATCCTGGAATACTAGGTTAAGTTAATGTAGCAATCTAGATGTGAGTTAATGAGGGGGGTGGGACTAGGGTGATGCCAATCAGGAAGGCAAAAGGAGAGACACTGAAAACAGCAAACCACAAAACTCTGGCAAACCAGTTCACTTGTAGGTTTCTCACATTTTGGTGTGCCAAGATTCCCAGCCTCCATACCCCCTTCAAAAATAAAGTCCTTCCATTTGAGTCTTTGGTTATTAGTGTCTAAAAACTCTGCCCACATCCTGATCTTTCTACTCTGATTTGTCAAAGGAAGAGTTCTTTCAGTATTAATTTTTGTCTTCAGATTTTTTTTTTCTTCCCCTAGGCTCATCTCTGTTGGGCTGTGAGCCCAGAAGGAAAGTTGGGAAATAATTTGTCAGTTGTCTTTGGCGTTTACAAGATGTTCCTATAGTCTCATTATAACATGGTTTCCTGACATTTTGTTATGGTTGTTGTTGTTGATAGTGCTTACTGGAAAACACCACCTATATATTTGTTTTTGTAAAAGTGCCTATATCTTTTAAGTTTTGTGTTACTTTGAGATATTCCTATAAAGTCTTTTGTTCATAGATTATGAAAAATGTCAAAAGGAACTCTAATCAGAAATCAGTTTTGCTCTATGAATTTGCACATTGAAATATATATGATCTAATTGATACATTCTCTTATTTTCATTTAATATTGAGGTAAATGCACACAGGCCATATAAGAAGGGAATAACTAATCTGTCCCACTCGTAGGCTTCACAGACATCATTTCTATTGAAGGCTCACAATGCCTCATAAAGTAAATATTAATAATCTATTAAAGAAATTAAGGCTTTGGGCAATTAATTTGTCTTACTGTACATCATTGGGACATGGCAGAGAAGGAGGCCTATGTCTTTTTTCTGAATATAGTACCAGTTGACTCTGCACATTTGCATACAGCAGTTCTCAGATCTTCTTGGTAACAGAATCCTTTATCCCATAAAATCAGACTCCTAATATATAAAACGGATAAGAATATTGTTCATTTATATGCATTTTTTGCATTTGATACATTGAATTTCAGGTGGAAAGTTGGTTTCATCTTATGACTTATTTCTATATATTTTGTTTGCAAAATTTAAAAAGTTAAAAGTTTCAAAGATATGAAGATTCTAATAGCTTTTTTACTGCATCAATACTGTTATTATTTTCTTGTCAGACCATGATAAAAATTACAATGTGGATCTTTAATAGCTTTTTAAATAGCTTGTCTTGCAGTTTCAGTGCACCGTTTGATTATATGGGTGCAGAAAACTTGAGAAATAATTAGGAGGAAATTTTGTTTTAAAGTTGTATTAGCTGAGGCGGGCGGATCATCTGGTCAAGAGTTCAAGATCACCTGGCCAACATGGTGAAACCCCATCTCTACTAAAACTATAAAAATTAGCTGGCTGTGTTGAGGCATGCCTGTAATCCCAGCTACTCAGGAGGCTGAGGCGTGAGAATCGCTTGGACCCAGGAGGCAGAGGTTGCAGTGAGCCGAAATTGCACCACGACACTCCAGCCTGGGTGATAGAGCGAGACTCTGTCTCAAAAAATAAAAGTTAAAAAAAAAAAAGCAGTATTATGAATCATATTTAGTGATATTCACAGTAATTTATCAGTTAAGTACATTTTGAGGGCAGGAAGGGAGTTAGTGAATGTCTCCACATCCAACTTTAATATTCATTGTTTGGCAGAAAAACAGTTTTTGAATGTACCTTGTAATATTTTAAGATGTTACTTTAAACAGTCAGAAACCTGTCAGCTTTTTACTCAAAGTTCCAGAATAGTCAAATTTCTTTTGTTTTACTTAAGTCTAAATGAATACTTTTCTGCAGTCCTTAGTGTAGTAAGATTGGAGCTTGTTCAGCAAGATAGGCAAGTTCATGCCTATGTGGTTTATTTTAGAGATAGGTAATTAACATAATTTATCAACCAAAGTGGTTTATTTAAAAAACACCTCATTAAAATACTTAGATCAGCACATTGCCACAAAGCAAATGAAAAGACGTTGGAATTTGGAGTTGTAATGTATGGGTATTGATGCCCTGGAAGTGAGAACTTCCAAGGTGCCTTAGTGAAATTGACAGCTTAGATGGCATTGTCTGTTACTATTTGGAAGATGCTGACATCTGATGTTTGTAATTAACCACTAGAACACGTGTCAGCAGTTGCTTTTGTAGGGGCCATGCTATTCTCTTGGTCTCTTCTATCATTGCTTTAAACAGTACACTGTAATGTCTTATAAAAACCTTCCTTGTATTTTTTCTGCAGAAACAAACACACAGGCAAGATAGAGACACATCTATCTCATCAGTTCAATTTAAATCCTTATAAAAAGTTTAGTCAAATTCATACATCAGATGAACTCATTAAATACAGAGAGTATTCTTGTTTGAAATTTTCCCCAGAGATGGTAATATGAAATAACGCTCTCGATTTTATTTCCATAATAGCTTGCTTATCCATCATACTTCATACGGATCCCCTCAACCCCCCACCTTTGGATAATGTTTACCTGTCACATAGTTTATTCTGGGTTATGGTAATTTACTTTGAATGACAAATTACTTAAATATTTATTGTCAGGTTTTAAGTATAAAAGAGACAGTAAGACCTGAAATTTGAAATCTCTATTAGATATTGTGAAACAAAGTGGGTAAACTTTATTATGTAGAATTGACTCTTAAACTATGGCCAAGTGCAGGCACCAGCCAAGCAGGTGTGTTTGGGCATTCCCTGGCACTGGAGCATGGTACAGGGCAGTAATGATGCAAGTGCTTTTATATATATGTATATATAGACATGCATTGCTTAACAATGGGGTACATTCTGAGAAATGCATCGTTAGGTGATTTTGTCATTGTGTGAATGTCATAGGGTGAACTTAGACAAACTTAGATGGTATAGCCTACTACATACCTAGGCTATATGGGTTGGCCTGTTGGTCCTAGGCTATAAACCTGTACAGCACGTGACTGTATTGACTACTGGAGGCCATTGTAACACATTGGTAAGTACAGTATGTCCTCGCTTAGTGTCTTCAATAGGTTTTTGGTAACTGCTACTTAAAATGAAATGATGTGGGAAAACCAGTTTTGCCATAGGCTTACTGATATAAATGAGTTAAGTTCCTGTGGCATACTTCTGGTAACAGAAATGTAACTAAACATAAACACTTCTAAAACTAAACTTTGAAATCAGCGTGCGTTATATATACATTTTAAAAAGATTGATAAAAACAAGTAGGACAATTATTTACCCAATTTTTGGTGAATCAGTAAGTAACAGTGGCCATAGTGTTGGGGGGTTAAATCAAGGAATACGTTTGCAAAGTAAATTGTAAGGAGCACCTCCTGTTACCATATAATTCAAAAACAAACTAAAAAACCAAAATGAAGTAACAAATATGCACCATGCACTTTTGTACTGCATCATTCATTGTGATGCATATATATGATTACCGTATATGCTGTGAATCTGTAGTTTACAATAATTTGTATTCATTTTCTAACTTATTCTAGTTTAGGGTCATGAGTCGCTGGAGCCTGTTTCAGCAGCTCAGGAACCAACTTTGCTAGGATGCCATTCCACTGCAGGGTGCACTCTCATACACATACCCACACTCACTCAGACTGGGACCATCTAGACATGCCAGTTAACCTAACATGCACATCGTTGGGATGTGGAAGGAAACTGGAATACCTGGAGAAAACCTGCACACATGGGGAGAATGTGCAAACTCCACACGGACAGTGGCCCTGGCTGGGACCTGATTTTTTTTTTCTTATCAGCACTATAACTGAACAGTGTCGAATGAAACAATGTTGAACGAAATGACATTGCTTAAGGACCTGTTGTATTTGTGTATCTAAACATACCAAAAGATAGGAAAAGGTACAGTAAAAATATGGTACTATAATTTTATGGGAACACCATCTTATATGTGGTTCCTCTTTGTCATTGACAATGGAAACATTGTCATGCAGTGCATGACTGTATGTATAGTGAGGGAGAAAGAGACTGTAAATATATATTGAGGGAGATTTTAAGTTATTGACTTTTGTTGTTGTAGGGGCTGGCAAGTCCAAAATCTGTGGGCAGGCCAGTATGCTGCAAATTTGGGTAAGAACTGATGTTGCAGTCTTGAGTTCGAAAGCTGGAAACTCAGCCAAAATTTTTATATTGCAGTTTGGAAGCAGAATTCCCTCTTCTGGAACTTAAATCTGCTATTAAGGCATTTGACATATTGGATGAGGCCCACCCACAATATGGATTTGTTTTACTCAGAGTCTACTGATTTAGATATTAATCATATCTAAAAATGCTTTAAAAGCAATGGCTAGACTGGTGTTTGATCAAGCAGCTGGATACCATAGCCTAGCCAAGATGACACATGAGATTAATCATCACATGTATATTTCTAATTATAATTTTTGAAACATTAACAATATTTTAAAATTAGGTTTGATTCAGTATGAATCTATCTTTGGATATCTGGAGCTCTGAGAAGAATGAAAAGTAGTTGTTTACTTTGAGAGGCAAATGGTATTGAAACAACCAGTGATTTGCAGCTGGGTGATTTGGTTCAAATAAATTCCAGCTATGCCATTTACAGTTTTTGTGACTTTGGTGAGGTTTCTTGAACTTAAGTCTCAATTTCCATATTCATAAAAGAAGGTGTTACTTTATCAAGCTACTTTAATAAGCGAGAGAATGCTTGTAAAACTCCCACTGAAGTGACTAGCATAGAGTGGCATTCAATACATGACTCACTGTTTCATAGTGATTATTATTATAAGCTTAGGTTTATATTGCATTTTAAGGTTTTAAAATTTTCCTTTATATCTTTTAAACTATATCCTTTTACACAAGTGTACTGTACTTTGTATTGTTTATGGGAAAAATTGAATCAAAATCTAGCATTCTTAATTTTAGAATTCTTTTTTCTAAGAATATTGTAATTGAACAGCTAAAAAAAGACAATTGACATTATGCTACCAGAGGGTTGGACGAAGTTAAGTTAACTGAGGTATCCTAAAAAGCATCTGCCACAGATCTTGGGCCAATAAGTTTTGTTTATTGTGTTTTAATCATTGGCATACAACTTTTCTGAAGTTCTGCATTACAGTTAAGTACATTCTAAGAATGCATCATAAGTGTATTTTCTTGTTTTGTTACCAGTGTTTGCTAAAATGGAATGATATGTAGTGATATTCTTACAGATTTTACATCTAGGACTTTGTCTAATTATTGATGATTTACTGAGTAGCTCTGGGATTTTGTTCAGAAATTAAAAATTTTTCATCTGTATGATTTTTCAATTTTGTTTAGAATTCTTTTTTTTGTCAGTGTATTTTTTTTTTTTTAAGTCGGGGTTTCACCATGTTGGTCAGGCTAGTCTTGAACTCCCAACCTCAGGTGACCTGCCCTCCTCGGCCTCCAAAGTGCTTGGATTACAGGCGTGAGCCACCATGCCCGGCCCTTGTCAGTGTATTTTTAAAGCACTCATTTTAATTTAATAAAATGATGAGTGTGTCTCCTAAAGTTGACCACACAACTATAAATTGTATTTTTTGCATTTCTTTGTTGGCGTAGTTTCCTACTGTTTTGTACTTGTCAATATGTTTTTTAAATTTTTTATTTTTAGTTTGCCAGTATTGACCTTAATATTTATAGTTTTGGGGGTATCATAATAGCAGAAAGGACTCAGAAAATCTATTATTAGAGGGCTTCACATGGGTGCTGCTGTAATAAAATGAATGGTGAAAAGAGACTTAACCATTTATAGCTGTTGGTTTCTGATAAATCTCCCAGAAAATAAGTGGATTGGAGTCCATTAACTCAAGCTTCCCATAGCATAATGGGAGATGAGCTTAGGGCCTTTTTCCTAGTAAGTAACCTACTGAGGCTTAGGGGCTGGATCAAAAGTATCTGATAATACTGAGTTTCTTAGTACCAAATTGAAAATGGATTTTTTTTTTTAAAGGCCTTTGTTATGACCTTATTGCCTGAGATGATGTAGCATGTTAATGGATTATCCATTTTGTATTGTTTTTTTTTTGGTTTTTTTTTTTTTTTTTTTGTGGGTGTGTGTGTGTGTGTGTGTGTAAAGAATAATACTGCATACAGTTGTCCCAGTCATCAATGCTGAAATGAATTTGAAATGTAAGCTAACTGTTTTCAAGCACTTAGGATATTATAGTCTAAGGTAAGAAACAGTAAGCTAGTACTCGTTTGTTGTCCTAAGCAAATTACTAATTATTTAGGTGAGAATGAAGAAGAAATCAAAACCAGAAAGGTTTAGGGATATTAATGTTCTTCAAATTAGTTAAGGAAGTTAGCAGTGGCTACTGACTCCTAATGAGGACCTACAATGTGTAAGCTCTGTATTACTATTTTATGTTCATTATCCTCACAAGAACTCAGTGAAATAGATATTAAATTATTGCAGGTCTCAGTCACATATCCAACATTCAGGGCAAAATGTGTTTCACAATTCATGGCTTTTTTAGGTTTTTAGAAAAGTGACACATGGGCCAGGCACAGTGGCTCACACCTGTAATCAACACCAGCACTTTGGGAGGCCGGAGTGGGTGGATTCCAAGATCAGGAGATCAAGACCGTCTTGGCTAACATGGTGAAACCCCATCTCTACTAAAAATACAAAAAATTAGCCTGGCGTGATGGCACATGCCTGTAGTCCCAGCTACTCAGGTGGATGAGGCAGGAGAATCGCTTGAATACAAGAGGCAGAGGTTGCAGTGAGCCGAGATTGCACCACTGCACTCCAGCCTGGGCGACAGAGACCCCATCTCAAAAAAAGAAAAAAAGGGGACACACATACATACTTTATATCAGTAGTCTCCAACCGTTTTGGCACCAGGGGCTGATTTCATGAGGACAGTTTTTCCATAGGCCAGGCAGAGGGATGGTTTGGGATAAAACTGTTCCACCTCAGATCACCAGGCATTAGATTCTCATAAGGAGCGTGCACCCTAGATCCTTGCATGTGCAGTTCACAATATGGTTTGTGCTCCTATGAGAATCTAATTCTGCTGATCTGACAGGTGGCAGAGCTCAGGCGGTAGTGCCTTTACCCTCCACTAACCTCCTACTGTGAGGCCCTGTTCCTAACAGGCCAGGGACCAGTACACTTGCTTTATATTATGTACTCCACCAGCCTCAGCAGTGTTTAACCAAGCACCCTATAATCACACACATTACTAATTTCTCTCTACCTTTTGTTATCATTTCAGTGTCTGATTTTTTAAAAACAATCACTGAATTTCAGACACAGTGTAAGTAAATATTGGCTTTCCCACCTCATTATTTTTCATCTAACTTAATGTGCATTTTGACTCAGTTTTAGTGGAATATTGGGAAATTTCAGTACTGTGAGTGAAATGAGAAGATTTCTAGTCAACATTTTCTACAAGACCCATCATACATTGCCCTTATTCTAACACTTTCAAAAGTATTTTTATAGTTTATAGTCTTAGCTCATAAGAGTGTTGTATTATATTATTTTTCGCTGCCAGCTTTCTATTAACCATCTCTTAAATTTATCTCTTTTTCACAAAATGCAAAAATAGTTTGACAGCAAACTAGTACATGTCTACTAGTTTGTATATAGAAACAACTTAGTGTTTAAGATTTTACTGTTTTTAGGGTTCAAAATATACCTGTTAGTGTTTTCCTTGGGAATTAAATGTATTTAACTGTGATTAGTATTTAGTTTCATGATTTGATTTGAATGGAGAAAACTCAGACTCATGATGTCAGAGAAAAGATTTTGTGGGGCTGGGTGCAGTGGCTCATGCCTGCAATCTCAGCACTTTGGGAGGCCAAGGCAGGAGGATCACTTGAGCCCAGGAGCCCAGGAGTTCAAGACCAGCCTGGGCAACGTGGTGAAATGCCATCTCTACAAAAGACAAAAATTAGCCGGGCATGGTGGCGCACCTGTAAGCCCAGCTACTCTGGAGGCACGAGAATCGCTTGAACCTGGGAGGTGGAGGTTGCTGTGAGCCGAGATGGTGCTATAGTCCGCCTGGGTGACAGAGTAAGACTCCGTCTCAAAAAAAAAAAAAAAAAAAAAAAAAAAAAAAAAAAAGATATTGTGGGCCTTATAGTTTAGCTGAGTTCAAGACCTACTTTCCTTTCAATTACTTAATTACTTTGTTTAAAATGAGGCTGTTAATACTACCTACTTCCAGGGTTGTTAGGAGGATTAAGTGATGAGATTCTTGCAGTAGGTTTAGAACTGTATCGGATACATTGTGAACACTGGATAACTTATTACTGTTATCCCAAGCAAAAGTAAGATTTTAAAATGTTGATGCATTTGAATATTTGTGCTTCAGAAGATAGAAATAGTAACAGATGAAATGCCATTTTCAAGTTGTATTTTTTAAATTCATCAAGTGAGACTAGGAAGTGGCAGGGGTAGAAAGGAGTATTTGCATCTACAATTCTTAAACTTGAGGCTCAAATAATTTTAGAACATTCATTCATTGATTGAGTAGATTGGCTGCAAGACTCCATCTCAAAAAAATTTAAAAAAAGTAATGAAATACTGATAAATGCTCCAACATGGATGTACTTTAAAAACATTTAGTGAAAGAAGCCAGACACAAAAGGCAACATACTGTATGATTCCATTTATATGAAAAATCCAGAATATGCAAATCCATAGAGACAGAAGAGTTGTTGGTAGGGAGAGGAGGGAATGGGGAGTGACTGCTAGTGGATATGGAGTTTCTTTTTGTGGTGATGAAAATGTTCTGGAATTAAATAGCGGTGATGATTGCACAGCCTTTTGAATATGCTACAAACCACTGAGTTGTATACTTTAAATGGGTGAATTTTATGCTATTTGAATTATTAATAAAGTTCTCAGAGAACTTTCACCAGGTATATTACATTTGGCACATTAATCTAAATCTCTTGTGGCTTTATGTTTTAAATGTATACAATAGATACAAAATAAATTCAGATGCCACATCCTAGTTACTCTAGGGAATAAAGAGATGCATCAAAATGCAGATGCCAACATATCTTCTGGTAGTAATGTAACTCCTATTTGTGGAAGAATTTGTCATTTATAAAGAAAGGGTTTACATGTCTTACCTCATTTTATCTGTACTACAGTTGTGTGATTTAAGTAGAACAGAATAAATTGTGTTCTCATCTGTGTTTTCCAAAGTCTTTTTCATTACCTTTTACTATATCCCCTTTCTTTATAACATTCTATCTATTTACCTGTCCTTCTTAAAGCCATTGTTTGTTTGTCCAGCAGGTAATAGGAACTCGATAAATGCTTTATCCCTGTGTTCTAGTTGAGTAGATCAAGGCGGTTTGGGTTGAAGGGGTGTCTGCATGTTCCCACACTAGGCGGGCACATTGCTGTAAGTTGGAGCCTAAGCTATGCTGGGCTGTTGCCATTTTTCCTCACTTGGCCATGTTCAGGTTATGTCCCATGAGGGAAGTGCTGCCAGAGACTTTCTGAGACTTGCCATGAAGGTAGTAGTTTATGGTCTTGAATGGAGGTGGTAAAATTGGGCATTCCTTGTCTTGCTTTTGATTTTAAATAAGCGAATGCTTTTAATGTTTCACTGTTGAACATGGTGTTTGCTGAGGGCTTTTTGTAGATAACTCTGGTTAAGGAAGTTCTGTTCTCACTTGGAGGTACTGGAAGCACTGAAGAAGAAGTGGACTTGTCAGATATTTGTTATTTTTTTTGTCTGTTTCGCTAACCTGGTATCTCAAAACCGTAGCTTACCTAAAATGAGAGATGCACTTGAAGATATAACTTGGATATTACCATCTCAAAGCCCTTATGGTGACTGGAAAATGTTCGAAATGTTCAAGGGAAGTAAAGATCTCAGTATTGTGCTTTTCTTACATTCATGATGCTTGTTCAAGGGATAAAGGTTTTTGAAATTGTGTTTTAAGGGTTTGTCAAAATTTATAGCACAAACTCTAAATGTGGGTTTCGGTAATAGGACAAACCTGAGTAGGTTTCAGTTTGCCACACTGAGAGAGAAAGAAAGGACAGGGTGTTGGGCAGGGACTCAGATACCTAGTCTCTTTCAAGAATGATGTGACCTTGATCTTGAGCTTTTAACCTTTTTAGATCTGAGCTTCCTTAAATCCCCAAAACAAAGTCCTTTCCAGGAGCAGCTTTCCATGAGTATTGTAGTTAACTCTATGATCTTAGGGTATTTGAGATGATATCCAGGTAGTGGTTTGCACTTATTGCTAGAAACCTTATCACTTACTGATTGAGCTTTAGGAAAAATAAATTTGACCTTGAACTGTAAAGTTTTAACAGTACTCCTATTTTAGAGAGTTTAGTACAGAATTACCTGGTGATTTTTTTGTTGTTGTTATTATTTTTTTAATTTAAAAAATTCATTTTTGAAATTTAAAATCAGGTTGAATTCTACCTGGTATATGTGTTTTAAAATTCAATGTGTACCTTCATATTATAGACTTTGTACTGTACCTGCTACATTGTGTATTACAACAACATTTCAACTCAGTGAATAGTTTTAGGTTCATTGTCAGGACTCTGGGTCCTTTATACACTAGCATATAAGCATTTTAACTTGCGTTTCTTGCCATATTTTCAAAACAGCCTTGTGTATGTCTGGGAACAATAAATAGGGAGTTTCATTATCACTGTTGCGCTAATACATGTTCAAAGTTAGATGATTAGCTATTCATCAATATATGTAAAACCTAATTATTAAAAAATGTAATGTCCTGTGTCTGTGCACTGGGGGATCCAGGAAAGGTAAAAGTTAAGTCCTTTTCCTCAAGGAGATTGCAATCTAGTTGGAGGTGTATATTATACTATTTATTCTGTGGTTTCAGTGGAATTTGGAGTGGGAGAGAAAGATATGTTAAACAGAAAGCCTGAAGAGAGGTGTGGTTGTCCAGTGTGTGAGGGAATGCCTCCTCCTTGTAGGATCCAACCAGATTGTTTTGGGAGTTAGAAATATAATGCAGTCAGCCCCCCAACTTACAGAAGTACAACCCAGACCTGCTGGTATGTCATAGTTGTGTGGTAACAGAAGGAAGGAGCATGAGCTGAGTCTGAGGGGAGAGCTGGGTGCTCCTTGCACCTCCCAGGACCTTTGCTGATCTTGTGGTGGTTTCTGAGGAACCTATTTTTAGAATGCTTCTCCAGATAGCCACCCCCAGTGGACCATCATTGAAGTAGGAATGGGAGTTGGAAGAGATAGGGAGGGCATTCCAGGTAGACAGCGTGGACAAGGCACTGAGCCTGAAAAGAGAATGACCCGGTTGAGTAATTTTAAGTAGTTGAGATGGCACAATTCCCGGCACACAGTCTCTTCATAAATGATTACTAAAAGATTGAGTGAGTAGACAGATCAATGAATGGGTTAGCTTGTAGGATGTGTGTGGAATTAGGTAAGAGGTTCTTAGATTTGGCCATAATTGCCTAGTAAATCATCCTTCCATAGCCCCTTTATAAGGTAAATACCTAGTCATAAAGTTCAATCTGCGATTCACTAGTTATATTTGCAAATTGTTTAGTCTCTGGGCCTGTTTCCTGACCTATAAACAAGGTAGTTAGGCTTGGGAATCCTTCTATTCCTCCCACCTTTAGAATAGCTATGATTTTAAGTAAAGGGACAGGAACCAAGCAGTGCTTCTGTTGGGGATTCAGAGTTGAGCCTCTTCTGCTTTCTTGGCTCTCTAGGCATCCCTCTGGCTTGTCACAGAGGTTGGATAACTGGGATGTCTTGTGGATGCCTGGATATCCTGAGATACTCCAGTTTTGTGGGTGATGGTAGTGTCTGTGTGTTCTTCCTTTGTCATCTGGGCCATGATTTAAAGCGTGTACCACTGCCATTTGTATTTATGTCTAGGGTGGTGAGATAAGAGCTCCAATTAGACTTTTATAACTAGAAGTGGAATAAATGCCGTATCTAGTTAATAGGAAAACCTTTCATATTTTTTATTTGGGGCTTACGGAGAAAATAAACTTTAGGTATTTTTTTTTCCTGCTTCAATTCAGTGGGGTCTTTCTCAAAATCTTAAGTAGGGGTTCTCAGTTCCCTTATAATGTCACCCTCAGCAAATTTCTTCTGTTGATATATAAAGTATTGTTGGACAGGTGGTAGGGGTAACCGAGCAGTGGGGAGGGGTGAGTTAAAGGAAGAGAAATCCTACAGATGGTGGTTGATTGGATGATAAAGATGTGGGATTGTGTGCTGATATATTCCCCGTGGTGGTCTGCAAATGTGTGTGGGAGACATTTGTTCTCATTTCCTGTTTCATCACAGCCTGCCACCTGCTGTGTCACTATACAAAGTAACAGTACTTTTAAAGATTGCTGTTTAGGAAATCGTATTATATATGTCAGGAAGCTGGGGTTTTTTTTGTTTGTTTGTTTGTTTTGTTTTTTCTCCAAGTCCCATAAAAGACTGATCCAGGAAACATCTCTGTGTTTGAAAGTTGGTGTATATGTGTGTGTTTGTGTGTATGTTGTCAACTTAGGAAATTGGTGATTGATGCAGAAAGGAAGATAATGAGTAACTTGGGATTGTGCCTGTGTGGATGTTTTGTCTACACGTGGGTGGAGGAAAATACTTGACACTGTGTTCTCTAGCTATTACTCTGTGGAGTTTCTCACTTGAAAATTAAAGCTGTATCCAGATATAGCTGTAATTCAGAATAATAGCAAGCATAGTAGTGTCTTTGTTTTTCTGGACCCTGGGAAAACAAGTCTACAGCTCTTTGAGGTTCCTGTGTAGACAATACACTCAGACCTCATTATTTGTAGGCTTGATATTTGCATGTTTGCCTACTTGCTAAACTTTGTTTGAAACCACAGAAATCAGTCTTTATGGTACTTTTGTGGTGATTTGGGGACATCTACAGAGCAGTGAAAAATGTGAGTCCCCGAAACACATTCTCAGCTGAAGTGAAAGTAGGTGATGGTCTGCCTTCTTGTTTCAGCTGCCCTACTGTAAATAAGTATCATTTTCTCAGTCTATTTAATGCCATATTTTCCCCATTTTTGTCCTTTTCATTGGTGATTTCACTGCCTAACATGACCCTTAAGCATTGTGCTGAAATGCTATCTTATGTTCCCAAACACAAGAAGGTGTGTGCCTTAGGTAGAAGGTCCATGTGATGGGTAAGCTTTGTTCAGACAAAGCACACGGAAAACAAGGTTATGTTCTATCCAGTTGATGAAAATGTTGAGATTGGAGGCTTGCAGATGTCAAATCCTGGAACAATGGTTCTGCATTCTCCAATGCAGTGTTATGTTATGGAAATACAAGTACCATGAACAGTGAAAATTGTGTTTAGAGCAGAAGCTAATTGGTCCTAGTTATGGTTCACATGTCTGGGTAAACATGGGGGAATTTTTATGCCTTGTAAAATATATTTTAAAAGTTACTCTTTGAAATTTAAAGGAACTGTTTGGTTTGGAGCTAAGAACAAATAATAGCACATAGATAGTCTGACTTTCTGAATTCTTTTAAGTCTGCTGTTCAGAGGCACTGCTTGTGATAATGTGACCATAGTGAGCTTCTGAGAATAGGTGAAATCTTGTTACAATAAATTCCAAAGATGGTGAGGCATGGGGACATTTAATTCAAGTGGTCTTGGAGGGTCTGCAGACAGCTCTTTGAATATCTTAAACTCCAAGGGTCCTGGCTGATTTACGCATCTCTGTGGTTTGGCCAGCTTCATCGAGAGCCCTCTTTCCTCAGGTTTACAACATTGTGTTCCTTTTGCAAAGACCCTTCTTTATGGGTGTGGTCATTTCTAGAATGAATGCCTCAGTTGATGCTGGGAAGTGGTGGAAGAGATTTTTTCCATGTTGCCATTACTGGGAGCTGTGAGAGAGTATTGGCTTGTGATTAATGAATGTATTTTTGGTATTGCAGATTAGAGCAGGGGTCACCAACCCCTGGGCCACGAACCGAAACCAGTTTGTGTCCTGTTAGGAACTGGGCTGCATAAGCAGGAACGGAGCAGCAGCAAGCCAGGGAAGCCTCATCTGTATTTATAGCCACTCCCCACTGCTTGCATTACCACCTGAGCTCTGCCTCCTGTCAGGTCAGCTGCAGCATTAGATTCTCATAGGAGCGTGAACCCTATTGTGAAATGTGTACTCGAGGGATCTGGGTTGTGTGCTCCTTATGAGAATCTAATGCCTGATGATCTGTTACTGTCGCCCATCGCCCCCAGATGGGACCATCTAGTTAAAGGAAAACAAGCTAAGAGCACCCACTGATTCTACATTATGGTGAGTTGTATAATTATTTTATAAAGTGCACAATAAATATAATGTGCTTGAATCATCCTGAAACTGGTCCCTGCTGCCAAAAGGTTGGGGACTGCTGGATTAGAGGACAGAGTCAGCTGGACATCATTGTAGCATCATTTCTTGGTGTTTTAGTAGCATTAAGACTGAAGCTTTGGGTTTTAAATTTACTTTTATATGTTGCTAGAGAGGACTTACTTCTGCCTCTGGTAATATCCAATTAGGTTTTTTAGAGTAGCCTTTCTGTGGGACAAAAAAAATTTCAGAAAGCTAACAAAATAGGTAGGGATTTCTGGATATAAACCTAGAAGTTAGGAACCACAGAAGTAAGCCTTGAATGCCTTTTCCAATCTGAAAGAGATAGCTATAAAAACAAAGGTTTTGGCAGCCTTTTAGGGAGACAGAGTCAGAATTCAGGGCCTTTCAAAGATAGGTGGTCTGATAACCCTCCCAAACCTTTCAGCTTGTTCTCTAAAAAGCTTTCATCTTCTGGGTAAAGGGAAACCATTCTGTGAGTAGAGTTGGAGCCAGCTTTGGATCACTTGGGTAACCCAGGGGCACTCAAGACTTGAACTTGTGGTAAGGTCAAGCCAGTTTGGTGTTACTCCCAGGTGTCTGGTATAAGCAATTGCATATTCTTTTGGAGCAAGATACTAGGCCTCAAAGTACTCATATATATGTGTATGAATGTTTTAAAATACAGTGTCCAGCATATAGTCAGATGACTAGGCACATTAAAAAATAGGCTGTAAATGAAAGAAAACCTAGCAAAATAATAGACAAGAGAAGCAGATACCCAAGTTTCAGGTGTAGAAATTTGTGTTTAGTAAGCTCAAAGGAAAAAAGGACAAGTTTAAAGATCGGTCTACTGGAAACAACAAAAAAAGGCATAGATTACATAGATTAGAAAACAACCTTGTTATTCTGGAACTAAAAAAAAATTCATTGCTGGGTATAATTTGCAGGATTTTTACATGTTGACCTGTAATTTTTCTTACTCCTTTCTCCCTTATCTGGTTTGGTATCAAAGTTATACTAGCTTAAGTGAAATGGAAAGCATTCTTTATTTTTCTGTTCTAAAAAAATGAAATTATGCAATTATTCAAATGGAACACATTGTAACATTAGTCACATGTATCTTTTACAGACTGACAGGTTAGTACCACCAAGTAGTCACAAATTTCTGTTCATAGAGTATTTTTATACAGAAAAGCAGTGAATTTAATAGGACTTTTTATGCTTTTGAGTTTTATGGACCTACAACTCAGGAAAGGCTGAGTATTTGGAATCCAAGAATGGCATTTGCATGTGTAAAACAAGTGCTGTTATCTAAAAAATATATCGTAAAAGTTTACCATACAGTGTGTGGTTTACCCTTGGATATGAATAGAAGACAAAAGCAATAAAGCCACTTAGTTGTGGTTTACTAAGCATTCTGCCACTCTTCACAGGGTTCTGATCTAAAGCTGGCACTGTCAGCATGTGAAAGACTGCAGTCCCTAAGAACCTGGGGAAGGGAAGACATATTCTGTATGAACATAATTATGCAGTAATACTGAGCCTGAGTTGCAGGTTCTCGCAGGGAACGCCTTTTCCCTTTATTTTATTATGGGAGATTTTTGACAGTTTATGAGTTATCTTTTTCAGTCTGATCTGTTAGTTTTATATGTTTAATCCCCAGTCGTACTGTGAATTACTGGAAATTTTTTATTTAGTGCTGCAAAAAAAAAAAAAAAAAACTTTATCTGAATACTTGGTAATTGAATAGATGTAACTGAAACCTCTTCCATTTATCTACCTTGGGTATATACATTGGCCTTTATCTCATTTAGTTTTTATTTTCTCCCAAGTTCAAACACAACCTCAATCCCACTTAAGACTAAAAGAATTATACTGAAACAAGATTTCTCCCAATGCTTATATTTTTCTTATCTAACGGGAAATATTTTCCAAGATAGGTTATTAAAATTATAGATACATTTGAGCAAGAATGAAAAAGGAAATGAACTCTCAGGTTACCTCAGAAAAGTTCTGTCTGATGTGGGTTTTTTTTTCTTTTTTCTTTTTTTTTTTTGAGACAGGGTCTTACTCTGTCACCCAGGCTGGAGTATACTGATGTGACCACGGCCCACTGCAGCATCAACCTCTCCAGGCTCCTACCTCAGCCCTGAGTAGCTGAGACTGCTGGTGTGTACCACCACACTCGGCTAATTTTTACAAAGACAGGGTCTTGCCATGTTTCCCAGGCTGTCTCAAACTCCTGGACTCAAGCAATCCACCTGCCTTGGCCTTCCAAAGTGTTGGGAATACCGGCATGAGCCATCGCGTCTGGCCTATCTGATGTTTTTATCGTTTTACAAACATGGGTTCTGAATGGCTATCGGTCCTGTGGTCTCTAAACTTTGATTAAGCCTACTTAGTAGTAAAATAAAGTATTTCTTGGCATACTCCTGTAATGCCTGTATATTGATTTATACTTATAAATAATGCACATATATTGTATGGTAACGTATATATATATATATCATAAGGATAGGAAATAGCTTAGGAGGATGTGACAAAACTAAATACAATGTTTTTAATATTTTCTCACACATCTCAAGGGACCTCTTGTTTACTCGTTTTGGATACTGATGATCTAGACTCCACACACCTCCCAGAAATTGGGAATTTACACTTTCTAGAGTTAGCCCATTTCAAGTGTGGTGTTGGTTTGTATAGTACAGTGATTGGAATGAATAGCCACAAGCATTTGATGGAGCAAAACCCTCATATTCTGGGAGAGTTTTTAAAACGTCATTTCCTTTCAAACAGATCCTGAGTTCTGGGTATTTGAAATGTTTGGTTTGTGACTTTCAACCACCTTCTTTGTGGAGAGGAAGAATAAGAGCTATTACAGTAACAGTTTCTTAATTTCTTGGCACTCTGGGACATGTGAAATCAGTAGATTTGACATTATGTTGTCTGGTCAGTTTCCCTAAATGTTTCTGCAGCTGTCATAAGCAATGGTTCATAAAACCTCATTCTGTCATTTTACTGTATCTTATAGCTGTGGTTACAGAGAGAACTTATTTTTTTTAGCAGTTCTTTTCCAACAGTAAACCTCCACAGTAAAGAAGGATGGAAATGAAGAATTCCATCGCCCTTTGGAAGCTTGTGTGGTTTCCAAGTTTTTTTGTGATTGTGGGACACACTTTATATTCACATCTTCAGCTCCCTTTCATATGCCTTTATCCCTGAGCAGGGAAGAAGGACATTTTGTCTAATTGAGGTTTGTCATTTTTAATTGTTAGCAGTAAGGAACAAAAGGGTGCTGCAATGGGATTTTTTATGAAAAATTAGAAACTCAGGGGAAAGCACCTCAGTGCTTTGCTCCTTTGTTGTTTTCCATGGCTGTTCATTTGTTCATCCTCCTCTACCACCTGTGTCCATCAGCCCAGGGAGGCAGTGGAACCAAGTTGGCTGAGAAGGTAGGAGGGGTTAGCCTCCTTTTTCTCTTCCCTAGTTCTTCCCTCACATATCAGCATATCCTAGCTTTGTAGCCCTTTAGGAAGAGACAGCGTACCCAGACCGTATTTCGTCAAATCTCCTATCGAGACAAAGTCAGTCTGCCACTTGCTTTTCTTCTTTAATGCCATCTGTTGCCAGTCCATCATATGCATATACTCTCTACTGTCGTAGGTTTGACCATTGGTTACTGAAGCTTGGCTATATGTTTGTAGAGAAAATCACTGGCACCCAAAACATTGGTATACATGTAGAAGAAAAATTACTTTTTCTCTTAGAGACTCCACTATGTCTCTCCTTACCATCTAATACCTTGTCCTAAATACTTAAACACAGAAAAATAGTATAACTTTATACCCAGGTACTTAAGGAAGGACTTCTTGATTTTAGTTGTTACCTAGTGATTTTTCGCTACAGTCTCTTGAAGTAGCCAAGATTGCATTTCAAGAGTTCATTTTGGCAACAGATGCGATTAAGAGATACTTTGGAGAACAATGTGGGTTGCTTTTGTCTAATTTAGCGAAAAGCAGAAAAGCACGTATACTTGCTGAAAGTCTTAGGGAAATGATTCCTTTGAAGTACTCGGCAGAATAATTTTATAGCATTTTCATTTTGCATTGTGATCCCAGAGGTAATCCTGTTGAGTAGTTTTGGAGGGGGAAGACTAATGATAGCAGACAATGCTGGCTATTTGCAAGAATGCCTTTCCCAGTGTCCTCTTCCCTGTTGCTTGTTCTACCCTTTGCCCCCCTCCCACCCTTCCCACCAAGTCCCCAAAGTCCATTGTATCATTCGTATGCCGTTGTGTCCTCATAGCTTAGCTCCCACACATCAGTGAGAACATACCATGTTTGGTTTTCCATTCCTGAGTTACTTCACTTAGAATGATAGTCTCCAATCTCATCCAGGTGAGTGCAAATGCCATTAATTCATTTCTTTTTATGGCTGAGTAGTATTTTTATGGCATCGTGTGTGTGTGTGTGTGTGTGTGTGTGTGTGTGTGTGTGTGTGTGTGTGTGTGTGTGTGTGTGTGTGTGTGTGTGTGTGTGTAATACCAGTTTTTTTATCCACTCGTTGATTGATGGGCATTTGGGTTGGTTCCACAATTTTGCAATTGTGAATTGTACTGCCATAAACCTGATGACTAGCCCCCTCCCTTTTTTTTTTTTTTTTTTTTTTGAGGTGGAGTCTCACTGGAGTACAGTGGCTCGATCTCAGCTCACTGCAACCTCTGCCTCCCGGGTTTAGGCAATTCTCCTGCCTCAGCCTCCTGAGTAGCTGGGACTATAGTCATGTGCTACTACACCCAGCTAATTTTTGTATTTTTAGTAGACAAGGGGTTTCACCATGTTGGCCAGGCTGGTCTTGAACTTCTGACTTCGTGATCCACCCGAAGTTTTCATGTTTGTGTGTGTGTGTGTATATGCATTTTAGTGTATTTAATGTTTTGGTTTAGAAAGATTACTCCCAACAAGAATTTTGTCATATTTGATATTCTTGACTAGTTATATATCCTGTTGTTTTCTGCATCTGGAGATAAGGTGTTACCCGAAAAGTTATTTATCACATTGGAATGTTAATTGCTTTTTTAAATGCGCTTAAGGCCCAAAGCTCAGTTAATGAGACAGGATCCTCATATCCCAAAATCTTGAGCTACGTTGAGGGAACTAAACCTTTAATAGATGGAGTAATTTTAACTCATTCTTACATTGTTATTTAAAGGCAACGCTGTGAGATTAAGGGGATCATGACATGTAATTCATGTAAGAAATTATAATAATAGAAGCTTTAATAACACATAAAGAATATTGAGGTGGCCATGGTGGCTCACACTTGTAATCCCAGCGAGGCGTGAGGGATTGGGAGGCTGAGGCAGTTAGATCACTTGAGGTCAGGAGTTCGAGACCTGCCTGGCCAACATGGCAAAACCCCTGTCTCTGCTAAAAATACAAAAATTAGCCGGGCATGGTGGCAGGCGCCTGTAATCCCAGCTGCTCTGGAGGCTAAGGTAGGAGAAACACTTGAACCTGGGAGGTGGAGTTTGCAGTGAGCCGAGATTGCACCACTGCACTCCAGCCTGGGCAACAGAAACTCCATCTCAAAAAAAAGAATATTGGATAAGGAGAGATGAAGAGTGAAAATTTTAATCTCTGTCCTCTCTGGGAGAGAGAGTGCTCTAATTTTAGACAACTGGATATTATTTTTAAACAGCACCATTGTTACAGAAGGGCAGTTTGCCATAATTTGATGGAACTGTTGCCTAAGAATGTTCAACTTTCATTTATTCCAATTCTCTACTTACCAAGCAACTTTCTGATCTCTAATCTGGTCCTTTTTTTTTT
>NW_016107348.1:4020098-4038499 GCF_001604975.1 Cebus imitator
TTTGGCTGGGCTCAGTGGCTCATGCCTATAATCCCAACACTTTGGAAGGCTGAGGTGGGTGGATCAGCTGAGGTCAGGTGCATGAGATCACCCTGGCCAACATGGTGAAACCCCATCTTTACCAAAAATACAAAAAATTAGCTGAGCGTGGTGATGCACATGTGTAATCCCAGCTATTTGGGAGGCTGAGGCAGGTGAATTGCTTGAACCTGGGAAGTGGAGATTGCAGTGAGCTGAGATTGCTCTCTAGCCTGGGTGACGGAATGAGAGACTGTCTCAAAAACAAAAAGTTTTACAGGATCGGGTGGGGTAGAGTGGGGTAAGGTAATGGGTATACCTGGAATCTTCAGAAGTTAAGCCTCACCTTTGTCACTTCCCTTTCTCTCGAAGCTCAGGATTCTCTGTTAGATCTCCTATCTCCTGAGCTTCAGCCTTGGCGCTTAGGACCATTGGTCATAACCCCAGCTCCACTTATTGGTCACTGAGTTGAGTCAGACCTTCTGGGGATCGGAGGTTTTGTTTGTTCCTGTTTATTTTTTCCATACTCAGCAGCTAGTTGAATCTCAACCATTATAGTTTGATGCCAGTGTTTTGAATCCTGTGTTAAATAAGAAACTCTGTTGTGTCATAAGGTTTTAGGTTTTTTTTTTGTTTTTTTTTTTCAACACAATCCTTGACTTTGCTGATTTGCACCTAACAGCTGGTCTTAGGACAACTTTTTGGCAGTACCGATGTTCCGAGATTTAATACTTTTGAATGTAAACTGCCTTTGAAAGGCTATAACACAGTTCATTTGGCTTCTACAACAAGTCTTTTAAAAGAAATTTAGTAATACTCTTTAAAAAATTAATAGCTTTATGACCAGGTATGGTGTCTCACACCTGTAATCCCAGCACTTTGGGAGGCTGAGGCAAATGGATCACTTGAGATCAGGAATTCGAGATCAGCCTGGCCAACGTGGTGAAACCCCATCTCTACTGAAAATAGGAAAATTAGCTGGGCATGGTGGTGCACACCTGTGGTCCCAGCTACAGTGAGCCGAGATTGTGCCATTACATGCCAGCCTGGGCAATAGAGTGAGACTCCATCTCAAAAAAATAAAAATAAAATAACTTTAGAGCATTTTTAGGCTCACAGAAAAATTAAAAGTACAGAAGTCCCACATATTTCCTTCCTGGATCACCACACATGTAGCCTCTGCAGTTGTCAACATTTCCTATCAGAATGACACAGTTGTTATAATCAATCAAACATTAACATATCATTATCCCCTAAAGTCCATAGTTTAGGCTCACTCTTGGTGTTGTGCATTCTATGGATTTGGACAAATGTTTCATGACATGTGCCATTACAGTCTCATTCAAAATAGTTTCACTGCCCTAACAGTTCTCTGCTCTGCCTTTCATCCTCCTCTCCTCCCCCACCTCCAGGCAATCACAGACCCGTTTAGTGTCTTCATAGTTTTTCCTTTCCTAGAATGTCATATAGTTGGAGTCCTACAGTATGTAGCCTTTTCACAGTAGCTTCTTTCATTTACTTATATGCATTTAAGTTTCCTCTGTTATCTTTTTGTGGCTTGATAGCTCATTTTTTAAAATCACTGAATAATACTCCATTGTATGCATGTACTGCAGCTTATCCATTCAATCACTGAAGGACATGTTGGTTGCTTTCAATATGATTTATTCGAGTTTTGTCAATTGTGAATAAAATTTCTATAAACACATCTGTTTACAGATTTTTATGTGGGCATACATTTTCAACTCAGATGAGCAAATTCAAGGAGTGGATTACCATACATTTATCATACAAACTGTGTTTAGTTTTGTAAGAAACTGACTGTCTTTCAAAGCAGCTATACCATTTTGCATTCCCACCAGCAATGAACGAGAGTAGTAATGCTTTTGAATCCTAAAGACATTGTGATGTTAAATGTATTTTTGGTGATTTCCTTGTGGAGATATCCTTATGGCAATGTCCTTATGGCAAAGGACCATGAAGCTTGAAGGGTCAGGGTAAAGGATATGACTGGTGACAGGTGTGTGTGCCTACGTGCAGAGGAGTTGAAGGGCAAGGACTTCCCAATGTTTTCCCATCTCCAAATTACCACAGCTCACCCAGAAACTGTGTCTTACATTTTAGAATCACTGCTGGAAATGGAGTTACATTGTTAATGTGATGATGCACTGATGTGCTTCATTACATTAGTACTGATGATGAAAATATCTCTGTCATTTTAGGCATGTAACTAGGCCTGTAAAGATGTCTTAATTGGGGGTTTATTAGGATTAGTGTCAACCATGTGACAACCATATCCCAGTGCTGGGAGTCAAAGTTAGAACTGTGACTTTGGACAGTGCTCTTTAAGGTCAGGGTAGTTTCCTGTGAGGTTCTGCCAGCCTGAACCTCAATGTGGATAATATCATTTGTAATGTCGTGATATGGTGGAGCAAGAGTTCTCTGGCCTCAGAAAACATAGCTCATGAGAAGTTAGTGAAATGCTTATGCTTCTGCTGTATGTGATACTGAGTTTTTCAACATTTGTGGCCTTTACAGTGACTTGTTCTAGTGGGAGAACGTGGAAGAAGTGAAGAAAGATCAATAATTTTGAATTGGTGCAAATCAGATAAAGAAGAGAAGTGTTGGGCTTTCTTTTACATTATTCTGTTACCATCAAGGGTAGATTCCCTACTTTTGCCATATATAAATGCCCTTTCATTCCACAGGATTAGTGTTGATGATGATCTATCTGCCTTTAAAGGCAGATCTCAACTTTAAAGTTGAGTTTTCTTTTGTAAAGTAAGAGTAAAATGGCAAGCAGATGGAAGCATCTTAAGCAAGGCATCCTTCCATGTGGGTGACTTGTAGCTAATGTCTAGAAACAGTAATAATCACACCTGAAGGAGTGGCCAGCCAGCTGCCCATGTGCTACCTAATATGTGCTGGTATGTCCTGAGACTGAAACTTTGGTTTAGGTACTGCTCAGTTAAATATAGGTCATTCTCACACAGAATCCAATTTGGGATACCATCTTGTTTCTTTTGAATCATAATATTAAATTTACTAAATAAGTGTGTGTAAAATATTAGGCCATTTATCATTTTTCCTTTCCTTTTAAAAGATTTTTTAAAAGGTTTCTGCCAACTTGAAGGTACAAAAATTTTAAGAATATAGGTGAAATAACCAGATGTCTACTTACAAATATTTAATATATTAATTTACAGGTTTCAAATCACATATATACAAAATTGGGATTGTTTTCCACATTCTTACTTTTTATCGGATAATTTTATTCCAATTTTTTTAACATATATCTGATATCCGTAGTTATTAAAGTCACTTTTTAGTCATCAGCATAGCTTCCTGAATCATATTATATTCATTTTCATGAATAAATTGTGATACAGTACTTTTTAAATTGGTGAAAGATTGCTGTCACTAGAAATTTTATCTCAAGCCATGCATAGTTATTTATGTAACATTAGGATAGTTTTTCTCCCCATTTCCCTTATTGGTTTATATGTGGGATCTTTACAATGTAACTACTCACTCTCTTGCCTTAAAGTATTCTTTAAAAAGCATATTATTTACAACATTCAGCACTTTTAAAGCCATACCTCCTAAGAATGATTACATAAATCTGGTTTAATATATTTTTCTCTTAAAAGAAAAAGCAAAAGAAAACGAAACAAAACACTTTACATTATATATCCAAAATAAACTTCTGAAACTTCTATTATTTAAAGTCATTTTAAGCTAATTTGGTTTTTCCACAGTAATTGGTGGTCTAAAATGATGTGATTGGGAAGTTCTGTAAGAACTAGGAGATAAGACAGTTCTCTCTTTTCTGAAAGGACAACTTAGGGGAGAAATTCTTTCATTATATTCAGGCATATATAGTATTTAGAACTAGCCTCTGTCCCTATATGCACATGTATTTGTTTAAGTTCTCTGTGGATTCCTTACAATGAATCCTTTTTTTTTAAATTTTTTTACTAGAAAAAAAAACACAGAGCTTTATTGTTCTCAACACCAGCGGCAGCGGACTCCGTAGGACAGGGGAGTGAGGTCTGTTGACTGACAGGGATAGGTGGCTGCTACTTGCCGGCGATAAGCGGGTTCCGCAGGACCGCGATGACTGAGTCCCCGCGCAGGAACATCTTGGAGATGTCGCGGTCTTTGTTGACTGGCTTGGACTTCTTCTTGCCCTTGCCGCTCTTGGGTACCTCAGTCCACATCTCCTTCACGTTCTCCAGCACCATGTTGCAGTGCCTATCGAAGGCCTTCACGCGGCCCAGGAGTTTCTTATTGTTGCAGCAGTTGATGAGCACTTGGGTGTTGTTTTTGACGGACTGAGTGAGCACAGAGTGGACCCGTGTTAAATTCCTCCTCCTCTCGCTTCTGCAGTTCCTCCGGGGTCATCTCACTCTTGGGCTTGTTGAGGAGGCTCATGTTGGTCACTAAGCTCTCGGTTCACTCCGGTTTCCTCCGTGTTGCCATGAATCCTTTTTTTATTGTGGCATTAAGAGTGACAATGCCAGGCACTTTACTCAATGTGAATATTCTTAAAATTCCCTTTGGAAACATCAGGAGAAGTCCTGAAAGCAAATGTACTTGAGGGTGTATATTTTATTGGTCCATTGTGTCAAAACCATCCATTCGTATTTTATTACTTATTAAGAAGAAGAAATGTAAATTTGATGGTAACTGCTTTTTAAAAGTTTATGAAATCATTCATTTGGGCTCAGTTTTTCCTGTTTGTACCTTTGCTAATTCTTAGCACAAATGCTAATGCTTTGCTAATGCTTAGCTCTGCTCTGTGTTGCTCCCTGATTGTTAGTTTCACTAAATTGTACCCTTTTTTTTTTTGAGTGAGGGTCTTGCTGTATCTCCCACGCTGGAGTGCAGTGGTGTGAACATGGCTCACTGCAGCCTGGACTTCCCAGGCTCAAGGGATCCTCCCACCTTAGCCACCTGAGTAACTAGGACCACAGGTGCACGCCACCATGCTTGGCTAATTTTTGTATTTTTTTTCTGTAGAGATGAGGTTTCACCATTGTTTCCCAGGCTTGTCTCCAATACTTGGGGTCAGGCGATCTGCCCACCTTGGCCTCCCAAATTGCTAGGATTGCAGACAGGAGCCAGTGTCCCCGGCTGTATGCTTTTTGAGGGTAGGGAACACATTTGTCCTTATTGAGGCTCCATTACTGTAAACATTTAGTACTGCTTGAAAATTAAATTAGAAAGTAAGTGCCACTTTAAAAGTTTATAAATATGCTTTATAAATTCTAAAGGTGTGGAAAATTGGTCATGATTGGCTTAGCCTTACCATTCTGTTGCTCTTGTTTTCTACCACTTAGCTCTTTTTCTCCTTCTTATATGCCTTTCATTTTTCATACTATTAATTTTCTTTTTCACTTATCACTGTACATTTAAGAACTTGGAGTGCTTGATCCTTAGCATACAGTTGTGTCCACTTAGGTCTTTTAGGGGAGCCCTAGAAGGGTTGGGAACAACAATAACTGTAAGCAGGCAATAAAAACTGGAATGCCTGTATCTATATATCATCTATATATCTATCTATATATATGAGGCCTATATGTATATGTGTATATATATACAGGTCTCATTTATGCTAAATTACACAATTATACTGTATAGTAGACTTGAAATTATATTGTGGAAAGAGGGAAAGTAGGGAGACAAATCTAGAGAAGGCTGCCTTGACTTAATAGGGCAGAAACACTGTGCAGTAATGTGCTACATGGCCGCATTGCAATTCTAATCCGCCTACATGCATAAGTCAATGAGGTCTTTGTTCCAAACTTGTGGAAGCATGAATGAGCCAGGCAGTGGTGGGAGTCCAGCTTAGTTCCACTGTTTTGTAAATTGAGCTAATTTTCAAATGGATTCAGACATTTACCTTTTCAGGTGATAGAAGCAAGAGCAGAGAATTCATTCTTTCTTGCTACTAAAGAATTTATTCTAAAACATTACATGTCACTTGTCCCTCGTGGCTAGATATGGGCAGAGATGTTGGATTATTTGTTTGGAGCCTGCAGATTGCACTGCTTCATCTTTTGTAGACATAGAAATCAAGAATTACTTTTTTCTTCCAAAGAGGGAAACAACTATTTGAGAACCCTATCATTAGAAAATTTTAAGCCTTTAAAATAGAACCTTGTCTTCTGTTATTCATTGCAAATTATTTAATATAAACTTACCTGCAGCTGGGCATATAGGACTCGACTGAGTACAGAATATTGGCAAAAGCATTGTAGAGGGTCAGAAAATTACTGAAGTCTGAACTTGATTGGAAATCAGCTGATGTTTCATGTCTCTGATGTCCTTCATCTTTGCAAAATCAGTTCCTGTGGCATTTTAGCATTTCTCTAAAACGTTACTATGAGAAAGGGGAAAGTATTGAAAATATCTAGTTATAGAGATATTCTGAGAAATCTAACAGATAAGATTGTATAGTCAGGCTCTTTGGAGCTAGATGTATACATTAAAGTTCATCTTGTATAAACTCTTTATTTTACACTTGAGAAAATTGACATATGATTGCTCCATACTCCCAAGTACAATACTTCTCTCACTGTGTGTCTTAATTATTTGTATTTATCTCGTCTGTCATATGGAATTCATTTAGGGCAGGGACTCGCCCTTATTTTATGTATGTATCTTCAGTACCCAACGTCTTGCCTGGCACACAGTAAGTTTCAGAATATGTTTGTAAATTGAATGAATCATTGACTGAATTAATCAAACAACAAGTCAGACTCATCTGGGTTCACTCTCTTTCTCCTATTGGGTTGCTGCTTGTTTTACGAGTCAGACAATTCTCTCCCTGTAAAAAACAACAACAAAAACATACCTCGAAATAAAGAGATAGCAGGGGATAAGAGTTCTGGCCCTCAAAAGCTTACATTCTTATGTGTGTATGTGTGTGACATATAATTAAAACATGTAAAAAATAAAGGGGATAATTCCAGGTACTGATCATACCGTGAAAAAAGTGTCATGAGCATGAGACAGTAATTATCCAGATGTCTCCTTTTTAGTAGAAATCTAACCTTACGCACTGGGCCTCAGTCTGTCCATCTCACAGAGAAGAAATCCTTGCTGTTATCATGAAAGCTTATCACATGCTGATGGCTGAAGGGGTTCTTCTGGAAAGCCAGAGCTGCTAAAAGGAACCTCGGGGACTCATTCCTAAGTTCCTGTAAGATCCCTTAGAGGGCTAGAAGCTTCTTGCCCTCTTGGGGACGCCATGTTAATGAATGGAATTTTTGCTACTTAGCTTTAGGAAAAGGGTATTTTCAGACGGAGTTTCACTGTTGTTGCCCAGGCCAGAGTACAGTGGCGCAATCTTGGCTCACTGCAACCTCCGCCTCCCGGTTCAAGCGATTCTCCTGCTTCAGCCTCTGGAGTAGCTGGGATTACAGTCATGTGCCACCACGCCCGGCTAATTTTGTATAGAGACAGAGTTTCTCCATTTTGGTCAGGCTGGTCTTGAACCCCTGACCTCAGGTAATCCACCTGCCTCAGCCTCCCAAAGTGCTGGGATTAAAGGCATGAGCCACGGAGCCCAGCCAGAAAATGATATTTTATCTTGTTAAAGGCTGCCATGTACAATGGTTTTCTTTTAATGTTGATTTGTTTTTAAAATATGGAAGAAAGCCTTGAAAGGCATCATCATAAGCTTTATAGCAATATCCAGAAAATCTCATCTTGCTTTAGAATTCTAGCCTGTTTTGTTTGGTAGATGAGTCAGTCTACTATAAATAAATATTTATTGAGCACTTGTTTTGTGCCAAGCACAGTGTCCTAGGGATTGTAGTGTTTTTCAAATTGTGCATCCCAGTTCTCTAACGTCATAAAATCAATTCAGTGAGCTATAACCAGCATATTCAAGGAAATGGAATGAAAAAATAGAATATCAGATTGCATCATGGATAGTATTGTATTGTTTTATCAAACATGAGTTTCAATTGTGTATGTATGTGTGTGTTAAAGGTTGCAATGTAAAGTATCTTTTTTACTTGCATCATTGTTAGAAAAGCTTGAAAAACGCTGTTATAGAGCCCACTCAAAAGTATATATTCCTTGCTTTTGAATAAGTTAAACTCTTATTGGGGCAAAGAAATACAAAAGAATAAACACTCAAGTAGCGAAATAAATGCTATGTGTTCAGAAAAGTAAGATGATAACACAACTTGAAAGTGGCATGGATATGGTGGAACTTGAACCAAACCTGAAAAGATTGATAGGGCGTGGAAGGAGTGAAGACTAGAGAATGGCTTAGAGGTGAGAAGTGGCGTGTGGATGATAAAGACGGCAAGACTGGAACAGCGGTTTCAGTTTACATTAGAGAATTGTAGGATATGGTTTGGAGATAGAAAATGAAGCACAGTTGTCTAGACTTATGGATGCCTTGTGATAACATGCCTGAGGAGTGTGCATTAGATCAAGTTAGCTACATAGATACTTAAGCTGGGGAGTGATATGATATAGGGTGGGTGAGTTTATAGATTACTTTCCATCTTTTTCTTAACTCCTCTTTAGTCATGGAGCTCATAAGGGAATTTCTTCTACGTAGGTGTTGGATACCAAGTTTCTGGCATCAGATCAAAGAGCCAGAAAGGACTTTGGCTGTTCTCCAGAATGTAAATAGAAAGGTAGAACAAGTCCCTTTGTGGGTGCATATGAAATACTACCATGGAGGAGAACTGCAGTGCTGTATGAAATATGGCAAAGAGTGGATTGAAGAACATTTCTTCTGATATCACTGTTTAATGTTTGCTCTCAATGTAGAGGGAAGAGCAGATTAAAGGGTCCATGTTTTTGAAGTACTGGGAACCGGACTGACCTACCTGTAATATGCGATGTAAATAATTTGTCATGTGACCTCCTTACCCTCAAGACACCTTCACTGAATATGCTATATACATACTTTATAAAACAATTTCAAACATGATTGCAAAAAGTTTCTCCTCATTGTAAAGGGACATTTGATATTTATTTGCCAAACTCTTTACTACTTTCCAATTAAAGATAAATTTAAAACAAAGAAATTTCTGAAATGAGAATGTGCTTTAAAGGGAAGGTGATTTAACTAGAAAGAAGCTTTTTAAAAAATGACTAATGTATAACACTTAATACACCAATAATTCAGATTGACTTCTGATTGAAACTATTCTTTGTTGTGGCAGATTATCAAATGTTCTAAATTGAGGCTGTTCTAGGACATAAGTTTTTAATCTAAGTCATGTTAAATAAAATTTATGAGGGCCCATTGTTTTAGACTAGCCTCCTGCACTAGACCCCAGTAGACCAGACTAAACTAGAATGGAGTTGTTCATTCTAGATGCCACATAATTAAACTGAATCCTGAAACAGGCCTGATTTGTTTAAATAACCGGAAGATTCACAACAACCAATCAAAAGGGGCCCAGTTTACCTGGGCATGATAAGACGTCTCCTCTGTTTTAACCCTAAAAGGAAAGTAACTTTTGAAGCAACCAATCTGCTTTTTGTTCCGTTTCTGCTTTTCTCAGACCTTTTTTGTCTATAAAACCAGTTCCTCTGCCCAGCTCATTGAAACACTCATTCTATTTTACAGAGTAAGATGTTGCCCAATTCTGGAATCAGAAAGCCAATTAAGACCTTTACATTTGTTGTGATTTGGTCTCATAACAGTCATTAGAAAAAATAAGCAGATGCATCTAGGAGTGCAAGATTATTTACATGTAGTCCAGGGAGATTGCATACATTTTAACCATTTTGTGGAAGGTATAATTTAATCAGGAACACAATAGCAAGTTCAAGCACAGCACATGAGAGATGAAGGGATAGGAAGAACACTAACTTTGGTTTCCAAAGGAGAGTGTGTAGAGTGTACATTCTTATTCCTCTGCAAAAGGGGGTGAATGAATGAAAAATGAAGAAGGGGGTGTATTCGTTTATACTTATGAAGGCATCTGCTCACAATCAGTCACTTGTAGAGAGAGTGCCAGCTGGCAGGGCACTTTCTTGATGTAAATTGTCCATCCGCTCAGAAGAGCAGAAGTACAAGGAGGCCTTGTGCGAAGGGCTGAATTCCTACCCAGAGGACAAGGGAGGGAGGTTCTTGTGGAGATCTAAATGAGATCTACTTGCATTTTCCACTTTATCTGCAGTTTTTAACATGTCATTTTTCCTACTGTCCCAGCTATGATTGCTGTTTGACTTGAGTAATCAGTTTCCCCCCTTCACTGCAACTACTGCTTATTACGCTTCTGCCTGGGGAAGGGGGGGGTGGGTATAGGAGAGCACACTGCTGGAAAAATGGTGTCACTTTTTCCGAGAGTGTTGTTTTCTTTGTCTTTCTGCTTCACTGGTTCATTTTTGTGAGCTGTATAAGAGCTAAAGGATATTATTACATATTCGATTTTTTGAAATGCATCAAATCCCTATCCCCTCCCCTACCTGCTAATCTTTTTGCTTGTCGAGAAAAGAAAGTGCTTCTTTCTGTGAAATCATAGGTAATTCTAGGG
Source organism: Cebus imitator (assembly GCF_001604975.1). Lineage (NCBI taxonomy): Eukaryota > Metazoa > Chordata > Mammalia > Primates > Cebidae > Cebus > Cebus imitator. Next base: position 4,030,637 of record NW_016107348.1, read on the forward strand.
ATATCAAATGTAATTGAATTAAATCTTGTAAAATTTCTGAGTATACTTCTTTCTACTTTTTTTTTTTTTTTTTTTTGAGACGGAGTTTCACTCATGTTACCCAGGCTGGAGTGCAATGGCGCGATCTCGGCTCACCGCAACCTCCGCCTCCTAGGTTCAGGCAGCTCTCTTGCCTCAGCCTCCTGGGTAGCTGGGGTTACAGGCACGTGCCACCATGCCCAGCTAATTTTTTGTATTTTTAGTAGAGATGGGGTTTCACCATGTTGACCAGGATGGTCTCGATCTCTTGACCTCGTGATCCACCCGCCTTGGCCTCCCAAAGTGCCGGGATTACAGGCTTGAGCCACCGCGCCCGGCCTTTTTTTTTTTTTTTTTTTTTTTTTTTTTTTTTTTTTAATGACAGTAAAGGAAAAATTCAAACTTCCTTGGACCAAATTTTAAAACAGTATGCCCTGCAGAAGAGAGGTAGAAGAGGTTTTAGTAGAAATCTTTGTTTTTATATTCTTTGATTTCTTAGATCAGGGATCACCAAAGCTTTTCTGTAAAAGGACATATAGTAAATATTTTAGGCTTTGCTGGCCATGCAGGGTCTCCGCAATTGCCCAACCCTGCCCTTGGAGCCAGAAAAGCAGTGATAAACAGTGTGCAAACACATGAGCATAGCTTTATTTCAGTAAAGCTTTGTTTACAAAAATAGGTGTTGGGCTAGATTTGATCTGCCAGCTATGGTTTGCCAGCCTCTGTCTTAGATTCCAAGCTACTTGAAGTGTGTCTTAAGGCTTGAGTCTGGGAGGAGGCGGAATCAGTGACCCAAAGAATTTCTAAAATGAAAAGAAAGCATGCCCTATAGCTTAGCTGTACATGTTGTGTGATAATTTAAAATCCAGGGTATCAAGTCTGGACTTTTAGAGTGTTTTTATAATTCTTTAATCTTACTTTGTCCCCATTCTCTCACTCATCTTTTCCCTCCCTCCTCCCTTTCCTTCCCCTTCCTTCTTCCTCTCCCTCTCTAATTACTGTATGAACATCTGGCACTTTGGACTTAAGCGCCCCTTTTAATGTATATTTTTTAAATACCTAAAATTTCTTCTCTGAAAAATAAATGTTCCTATGCTAGTCTGTAGCCAACAGAATGTAACACCCTCCCTGAAAATGCCAACACTGCCCGACACAGACTGGGATTAAACAAGTCTAGGCTTCTAGACAAAGAAGAAAAAGTGTTTTCTTATCATTTTGAGTGTACTGAAGCAGAAATTAACTCTTTGCTTTCAGTTGTATCCCTTACCATTGAGAATTACTGGTGGTCCTGTGTTATTTTATTATAGGAAGGACGCACAGATGCCAGTGGGTAGGGAATTTGGTTTATAGGGAGTCTTGACCAATACCTGCCTATAAAGGATATATCCACTGTGAAATCCTCAGCAGTAGACAGGTTTTCTAAAAAAATCAAGTGTGTATTTCTACTTGCCTAGGATTTAGGGCCTTGTGAATGCAAGTTAAATGATAGAGGAAATTGGCATGGAGGAAAATGTTGGGGAATTTGGGTTCAGATGGTGCAGTCACCCCCAGACTTCCTTGGATGTGGAGTGAGTATCCCTGTTGACTTTAACATCTGTGTGTGTCTTAAAGAAGATAGACTGCTATTACCCTGGCTTACTGCTTATGCCTATAGTTGATATGTGGAATAAATTGCAACCTTGAAATGTCTGACATGTGAAAATCAGGAGAGCTTAAGTTCATTCCACAGTGCAACACCGGGGTCAGAAACCTTTTGTTACCTGAATCTTTAAAGGCTGAGAACCAGGATGCAGAACAGTTTACAGCAGGGAAGTATTTCTCAATTGTAATTGTACATAAAAATTGCCTGTGGTGCTTTAAAAAATACAGAGTCTGGGGGCACATGTTCTCAGGATCTCCTAAGGGCTGTGTCACAGACCATAAAGTTTAAAAAAGAAAAAAAAAAAAAAATACAGAGTTTGAGACCTCACCCAAAACCTACAAGAATGGAACTTGTGGAGATGAGGCTCAACAGTTTGTATTTTCAGAAGCTCTCTGGGTGATTCTAATAGCCAGTATGGTACCTTATTGTAGGCCAGATTATGGGAACTACTAGCAGCAAGGCACAGAACAGGACTGGCTCAAATGGGAAGAGGCCTTCCGGAGCTCCTGTAGGTTTTGAACTGTTTGGGTACCGGATAGGTCTTTTTAGCCTGGATGCTTACAGTGATCCTGGAAATGTATATTATACCTTTTCTCTTTAGGAAATCTTTGGGAAGGCTTTTTTAGTGAGCATCTTTGTGGAAAAAAGGGGCTCTCTTAGACTCACTCTAATCCAGTGGGAGGATTGCTTGCGGCCAGGAATTCAAGTTTGCAGTGAGCCGTGATAGTACCATTGCACTCCAGCCTGGGTGATAGAGCTCTTCCCCTGTCCCTAAAAGCAAATAAATGAGAAAAATTACTTGGAAAATTGTTTTTATTACCTGTCTCCAATCTATGTATATCCACTCCCTAGTTGTCTTCCTCTAATCCCATGGCTTTGAATACCGATTGTATGCTGATGACTTCCAGATTTCTCTCTCCTGCTGTGGCTTCCTCCAGACGTGTATATCTTAACTGCTGACTTGATATTTTCTCTTAGAGGTTTCATGGGCATCTTCAACTTACTATATCTAAAACTGAACTCCCAGTTTCTTGCTCTCCATCCCCCCCATGGCTGCTTCATCTTTCCAGTTGTATAAACAAAGCTACTACCCCACATCCAGTCCATCAGTAAAACTTGTTTGTTCCACCCTCGTAATATGTCCAAAATACCATTATTTGTTAGCTGTATTACTGCAAAACTCCCCTAACTCATCTTGTTTCTCTATCATCCCCTCTGTAGTCTTTTGTCAGTACAGCAACCGGAGTCATCCTTTTGAAATACTAGTCAGAGCCTGTTATTCCTTTGTATAAAATTCTCCAGTGGGGTTTCATCTCATTCAGAGTAGAAACCAAGTCTCACAGTGACCTACAGAGCTCTCCATATTGTATTCCCTCCCTCTCTCAGCTTCTCTCACCTCATCTCCTGATACTTTCCACCTTACTCGCTGCTGCTGCTTCAGCCCAACTGGCCTCCTCACCGCTCCCTGGAACTTGCCAGCATGCACCTGCCTCAGGGTATTGCACTTGCTGTTCCTGGAATGCTCTTCCCCCAGATGTTGCACGGTTTTACTTCGTCAGGGCTCTGCTCAGATATCATATTATCCATGTCATGATACCATCTGTGATAATGCTGAATTAAATAGCCTCCCCACACGCTTTCTATTCCCACTTGTTTTTTCTCTGTTATCTGACACACAGAATTTTTATTTTTATTTTAAAATCTTATCCCTTACCCAAGCATGCTCCCTACTTTACTATAAGTTCTACATGGTTGAGACCTTGTGTTATTCTCTGGTATAGCCCCAGTGCCTAAAACAGGGACCGGCACATAGTAGGTTTTCAGCAAGTATTTGTTGAATGAATAGAACAATTTGGACTTAAGCAATTATCAAGACCAGTCATAACTGTTAACCTTGACCTAATGGGTGGCTGTGGCAAGAAATTAATAAGAAATTGTGAAAATTGAGGAGGCCATTTTATTATGTAAGCTATTTTATGGTATTTGTAATTATTTCCTCTTTTGAGGACAGATGCAAATACTACATGATCTAGGGAAATTAGGGACCAAGTTTACTAGGAATGAAACTAAAGAATAAAAGGCATTCAAGCAAAATGAAGGATTGGAGTATTTGAAATAGCACGTCACAGTGGACTTTTAAGTTTACTTAGCAAATAGTTGTTGAATAAAAAAGTGCGCTATTGGTCAACTTTTTGTGACTTTGTGGGATTATTGGAGTTGACCTTAGTCTGTTACTATACCATTGTGACTAGGTATTAGAACTTGTTTTTCTAATTAGATTGTTTTCTCACTTTTAAAAAAAAAACTATTTTTTTTTACCCTTCTGTTATAGATAAAAGCCAAACTATAGCCAGCTCTCAATAGTATATGAATATCACAGAATAAGAAATTGCTTCCCATAAAATTATGGTGTCTTTTTCATATCTTAACAATTACATATATCTAAAATATGAATTTTACTTATGTAGCTTATATTTAATTGCTTTTTTGTTTCTTTAGTGTTATAATTAACTTAGTTGCCTTCTTTGTGACTCCGTTAAATCTCATGTTAGTCAAATCCCTGTAGTGGGAACTTTGTTCAGCAGAGTGAGTGGATTTTTTGCCTCAGCTTGCACGAGTGGGGGTGAATGCTGGCCTTGTTCCTTTAGCCCCGCTCAAGGACTTATTCATGCCTGTGGTCTACCATCATGAATTAGGTCTGGTATTGAGTCTCAGAAACATGGGGTTTAGGTTAATAAGGCATATTCCCCAGTTCTTGGCTTAAAATTTCTCTTGGGAATCTTATCTTTTTTGATGAGAAATCAAATAAAATGGCAAAGATATGCAGATTAGGATGAATTGATCATATGTTTTGATAGTGGAAAATGTACCCTCTAACAGTGATTTGCACTTATTTGAAATTATTCTCCAAGGGTGCTTGACATTCTTGTTAGTGTTAAGAATTCTCTCTCTATTCATGTAATGGTTGTTTTATGATGTAAGTTAAATCAATTTTGGCCCTTCAGTTTACTGAAGTATATATGGCATTTTGGGGCATTGCAATTAGATAATGCAAGCAGAAAGATTTTATTTTTGAGAACTTCTACATCAGGTTAGTGCTATGATCTTATTTAACCATAGCACCAAGTAATATTTTGAGGGTGATAGGGAAAGAGAATTGTCTTTTTTGGCTTAAACTTTAAATTTGATACTTCATGGAAAAATCTAATTTCCATGGAGATTATGGGTTTATCTTCTCCAAAATCATACCATCTATTTTAAAACTTTTGTTTCCCTCTTAGCTCCATAATGATAATCATACCACTGCTTTTATAAATAGAATTCTGTTAGCTTTAAAAAGTTCTAAAATGATATCTTCTGTTTTACCTGCTGCTTTGTTATATTTCATTGTGGCAGCGTAGAATTGAGACTTTCCGTATTCCATCTCTGCTCATCTTAGTGTGTCTGTTCGTCATTAACAGTGGCCCAAGTGTGATAGGAAGTGCTTATTGCCTGTACTCAGAAAACATGACTATTGAAGCTCTTTGTTCATTCATTTAAAAGGGATGCTTTCTCAAATTGTAATTTCCATTGCATTTGTTGTCATAAATTTAGTTAGGAATTGCTATTTTATACAAAGCTGTAAGGTTACTTGTCCCCATTTGTAAGTTGTGCTGATCTAAATATACTTTCTAAGAGCTTGTCCCCTTGCACGGTCGGCATTTGGCTGGTTGACAAGAGGGAGACCAGAAAAGGGAGTACAGAAATTTAGGGGAAAGGAACAGGAAAATAAGTTTTTAAAAACAAACCATTTCGAAGATGAGTTTTAGTCAATAGAAACTAGCCCTTCAACAGGACTGGATTTTTCCGCAGCTGGAGTGACTGCATTGTACCAGATCATCTTGTTATATTCCGAAAGTGCTTAGTTGTTCTGTAGTGCTTTCCAATCGCCTGCCCATGTCTGCTTCAGAATCCCACAGTCAGTATTAACTTGGCCCTGGGTCGTCTTAATTGGTGAGGCCCTATTTGTGCGATCCATCCTCTGAGGTGGAACAGTAACAGCTGGTGTGCAGCTGGATACGTTGTCCTGGGAACTCTTGTTTCAGCCAGCAGTTTTGCTAACAAGATTGAAAACGTTTTCAAATAGTTGCTTTCTGTGACTACTGTTTGTGTTAACTGTTTGGAGAATCCCATTTAGTAGCCTAAACACACCCCATCTCTAATTGACTTTGTGCTACAACTTTATTAAAGTTTTATATTCCTAAGATCAAGTCTGGCTTCAAGGAGAGCATTCATTTTCTGACTTCCAAAGAGTTAACACATAAGAACAGTAGGGAACCAGTGACTCCTAATTTGATACTTTAGAATAAACTAGTTTTCTTTTTCTAATTCAAGCTGTGGAAGTGCATTTTACAATTTTGTAAAATTCTGTATGGCCATTGTCATTCATTACTAAACTCCAAAGGAGGTTGTTTCACAAGATCCTTAAGGAATTTTTCTGAGCAGCACATAACAGAGAAGCATTTATGTTCCCCAGCAGTCAGTACTTGAATCCAATTCTAAGACAAGAAGAGTTTCTCCCCTACTCAGAGAGATTAGAAATACTTCACCACGTAGGAGGCTTAAGCAGAATTCCTTGGCTTGATCCTGTGTGAACAAAGGCTGGATTCTCATTGTTGAGGCAGCCTGCTCCCCTCCTTTCATTCCCTCAGCCAACATGAACTGTAGGACCCAGAGCAGGAAGTATTGGTTAATTTTGTGTGCTTCATTCTAAACATCTGCCCTTGAGTTTTTTGTTTATGGAAGGGATATGGCGGGGGAGGGAGAGGGACAGTAGAGTACTCAGAAGCTAAACATTTTCCTGGTAGTGTGTATAATCCATGGTTCGTCTTCGTGTGCATGAATGTGAGGTAAGGAGTAGAAGATGTTCTGGTTGAATAGTTGCTGGAATACCTCCAGAAATGCACTTAACTGTTTTCCTTAATCGTTTGGCTTGGCTATTTTACCTTAAAGTCATACTGTCTACTTTCACTTGGTCTCACAGCATGATAATAATCTAGTAGCATCATTGGACTGGAAATTAGAAGACCTGGTCCTGGCCGGGCACGGTGGCTCACACCTGTAATCCCAGCACTTTGGGAGGCCAAGGTGGGCAGATTGCAGGTCAGGAGTTCAAGACCAGCCTGACCAACATGGTAAAACCCTCGTCTCTAATAAAAAATACAAAGATTAGCTGGACATGGTGGTGTGCACCTGTGATCCCAGCTGCTCAGGAGGCTGAGGCAGAAGAATTGCTTGAACCAGGGAGGCAGAGGTTGCAGTGAGCCAAGATTGCGCCACTGCACTCCAGCCTGAGTGACAGAGCCAGACTCCATTTGAGGAAAAAAAAAAAAAAAAAAAAAAAAAAAAAAAAACTGTTCTTGTTTTTTGTTCATATGTCTCTTAACTGGATCTTATTTGTCAATTGTGAAATAAATAGGATGGACAGAGTAGGGAAGTATGGTGACAGAGAGGACATGGTAACCCTCAGGTGGAGCTGTTTAACTGAATAAAAAGCCCTTTATTGTTCCAGTTCTGCTTATAGTTAATTCCTGATAACACACATACCTTCCACCTTGATCCCGCTATTCCATTTTCTGTATTTGCTTTCTTATTTATCCAGACTGGATTCCAAATTCCTTGAAGCAACTTTAGTCCCCTAGACTTGTCCTTCTGTTACATCGGTGGAGGGGATGCTGAATGGTGCAGTAGAAATCACACCTCCACTTAGATGTCCATACAAAGGCATGGCCTCCTGTTCTCTTCTCAGCTGCCTGGTCTCTGCCTAGCAAGCCTTCCTTTTTCTAGTCAGCAGCTGTCATTGCTGGTCTTTACAGTGGCTATTACAGCGTTTCTACACTCTTCAGATATTCCCCAGCCAACATTACTCCCTGGCTTTGCCATCAGTCTTTAGCAGGTATCCTTGACTTTCAGCACACAGAAAAAGTCATCAGTAAAACTCAAATTTCATCTTCTGTCCCTTAAAACCTACAGAGTCACTTTTCATGTGCATCCAGACAGAGAGCAGAGAGGCAGGTTTCCCTCTGCAGAGAACCAATCTCCCAACAAACACGGAATCTCATTCTTGTTTTCCAACTTGTATTTTTTACCTTTCCCTCTCTGCTGACTCAAGTACAATAGCATTTAATACACGTTCGTCTCTACTATCAGGAAAAAAAAAAAAA
>NW_016107348.1:4038674-4044512 GCF_001604975.1 Cebus imitator
GGCTGGAGTACAGTGGCACAACCTTGGCTCACTGCAACCTCCGCCTCCTGGGTTCCAGCGATTCTCCCATCTCAGCCTTCTGAATAGCTGGGATTACAGGCACGTATCACCACACCTGGCTAATTTTTTGTATTTTTAGTAGAGATGGGGTTTCACCATGTTGGCCAGGCTAATCTTGAACTCCTGATCTCAAGTGATCTGCCTGCCTCAGCCTCCCAAAATGCTGGAATTCCAGGCATGAGCCACCATACCCGGCCCATTGTCAATTCCAACCATTGCCATCCTGCCCCTGGAACTGCTTTTGGTGCAGCCATGACCTCTGTGACTTGAAGTGGATGGACACTTCTTAGTCATTATCTTACCTAGCACTCTCCTAGCAGATTTGAACCCTGTTGACTCCTCCCTCCTGAAAAGCCCCTTTCCTGGGCTTCTGTGACATTTTTATTCTCTACTTGCCCTCCTCCTGCTGGCTGCCCCTTCATAGCCTACTGTCATCTCCCGCTGTGTGTGCTGTGAATGTTTGTGCTCCTCAGGGTGGTCTCAGAAGTCAGGCTCTCACGCAACAGTCTTGCCCCATGGGCTTCATCTGTACTCAAGTCTCCAGTGTCCATCTACATAGTGAGTCCCAAGACTCTCCCTCTAACTCACACATCTCTCTTGGCCCTTCAGACTGCTCACATCCAGCTCCCTACAGACATTTCCTCGTCTAGATGACTTGCAGGCATCTCGAAACTAGCATATCTGAAACTGAATTCATCTTTGCACCCTGCCCCTGCCACCACCTCCAGTCCTGCACACCCTCCTCTGTTCTCTATTTTGGTGAATGGTACTACCCTCCACCTGGTTCATTTTAAACTAGAAAACTGAATGTTATTCTTAATCCTCCCACTCATGGAATGGGAAAAAGCAGCTTTGACAATGAAACAGGGTACTAACAGGTACAAGTAGAGGAGACTTTGAGAACAGCTCCCAGTCACCCTTGCAGTGCGTCAGTTACCAAGTTACTAGTGATAACGGCTTCCTACACCTCACTCAGATCCATTCATTGCTCTCCATTCCTCTGTTCCCAGTCATAGTTCAGCCTTTTTTGTCTCTCCTGATTATTGCCACATCTTCTTGACCTCCCTGTCTTCGTTCCTGTCCTTTCCAGCCTAATCTCCATGCTAATCTTCCTAAAAATCAAACCTGATTATGTATTTCCTGGTTTAAAGCCTACAGTGGCTGGCCATTGCACTTAAGCTCAAGTTGCTCCTTAACATGACTGTAGCCTGGTGTACTCTGCTTCTTGTTTGCCTCATCTCCAGCCACTTCTCTAGTTCTAGCTACCCTAGACAACTCTAATTCCTCCAGTGAGCACTCCTCTGTGTTCTCTGGGCTTTCATACATGGCATTTCATACATGCCTGGACTATGGGTGCCTGTTTGGTTAGCTCATTCTAAGCATTCCTCATGTCTTGGACTTAGATACCACTTCCTCTAGGAAGCATTTCTTGAACTCACAGATCTGGGTTAGGTGACCTTCTCCATGCTTTCCAAACATGATGCCCTTCCCCTGTCATGGAATTGTCTCATGATGATTTGTAAATTGTAGTTATCCATATGCACTGTGGGGCTGACTGCAACTGAGGGCAGTGCACATGGCTCTCGTGTCATGGAGGTATGTGAACCTCCATACAGACTGCCACAGAGCTCCCTTATTTCCAGCTGTGGCTGTAGGTTGGCATGAAAAAGGTGGCCCTGCAAATGAAGCTGAATGCCAGCAAGGCCAGGCCAGCACCTGTAAGTAGACTGCATCCGAGTTTAATGCTAGTGTAATTGCTTTCTGGACATTTTGCTACTTATGGCTCTGTGTCTGTGGCTGCAGCAATAGACATTTGCCTGATTCTTTCAGAGTATGGCTCTGTAGTACAGATGTTGATTGAAACATAGGATGGCTTGATTTATTTTACCTTCTGTCCTTTGGCCCAGTCTGCTATTGTTGGGCTGCTAAAGAACAATGAGATATCAGAAAGCTAGAGAGAACATAGAGAAGCAAGGATAATCTGTAATCCACAGACCAGTGAGTGAGCCTTTGAACAGTCCAGGCCACCTACTCATGAGTAAAACCATATTATTTAACCATTTTGGAATGTCTTAGATAGTCTCTGGAATGCCACAGATAACTGTACTATAACCTTGCCCTTATTCAAAGGTGACATCTTGACATTTTTGACACAATGAAGAGATGCAGGTAAAACTTGCATTCTTTTAACAGGAGATATGTAAACTGTATTTGTGTGACCTGAATCTAGGCAAAATGCCTGCATCCTAGGTAGAATATTCATATTTGTACTGTACCAGGAACAGTCAGGACCTTTTGTGTGAACATATTCAGAATCCTAGTTCAGGAATTTTCTTTATAAACCCTATTGTTGTAATGCCTTATATTGTTATATAGTTTTATAATAGTCAAGCATGTGTGGATCTTAGTTTGACCTTCCAACAGCTTTCGAAGTAGGTAGGGCAGGGATTATCATCATTTTTACAAAGAGAAAATGGCAGAGCAGAAATCATATGGTTAATAAAGGAGGGAGTTAGGACCTGAACTCAGGTCTCAAAATGACCAGTCCTGTGTTCTTTCCGTCATGCCACATGACTTTGTGTTGAAGCTTGTGTGTGTGCCAAGTATGTCTCATGTATGTGGGGGACAGTTAATCCAACCTCTTCTAAGATCTGGGCCAGTTGAGAAATAGTCAGATATGGCTCATCCTATCAGTTTTATTATAGTGAACGCTCAGTTGAAGAATGTGGCCTGGACACATAGCTTGCATGGACTTTCTGCTCTTTTCCTCCCTGAATTGACTTCATCCACTTAGTCCCAGATCCAGCAGCAGGACAGCAGCAGGCTGCACCCCATATCGAGGCAGAACCCCACTGTATTGCACTGAGTGCAGGAGGGGAGAGAGGGGAACTCCGGCCAGCAGCCAGAGAGAGACAAAGCAGAGTCCAGGCCACACATGAGGAATCGCTTCTTGTCTCAGGGACTAGTGGGTATGAGGAACTGAGAGTGGCAGAAGTCTCTTCTCAACACTTCTGAGAGCACAGAAGTTGCTGTTCTGTGGGTTTTGTAGGAAAGAGTTAGGATGGTTCTTGAGTTAATTGGCTTAGGGAGAAAAAACTGTAAGCTCCTTGAGTACAAGGATCCCTGTGTCTAACAATTCTCTCCCCCGATTTATGTAGCACAGAGCCAAGCACAGAGTAGTGCCCAACAAATGCTTGTTGACCAAACTGTGATCTTCACTATAACAACAGAAGTAGGAAAGTATAGATATTGTTAGAGATGGCAAGACCCAATGTGTGGCTGAATGGTGATTATTTCTTTTACTCATGTGAAAACTTATACTGGCTGGCAACCAAGCCATCCTGACCATAAGACCATACTCTGCTTTTGCAGGGAACTGTCTTCCCCAGCGACCACTCTCTTTTCCTCTCTGCTCAGAGTTCATTTCTCATATATTCTCTTTTGAACATATTCAAACAACCTCTTTAAACCTCCTTTCTCCCTTCTCTTTTTCCCCCCATTTCATTGTTCATCTACTGAAGGAAATTTTTTTTCCTCTTTCTTATTCTACTCCCTGCTACATCTTGCAAACACTGTCTTTCTCCCTTCTTCAAATGTCTGTATCTTAACTTGGTAGATAAGTAGAAGAATAGTGCTGATGATATTCTTCCTGCGTCAGAAGTGATGCTACAGTTAATAGAGAATGAGGTTTTTTCCAAAGTCTTGAAGTTCCTGGAGATCCATTTAGAAAGTCAGCATATATTTACTTTTGTATCTTTTATTTAAGCTTTTGCTGAAGTACCAGCATTAAGAATAAATGTGCTTTTTATTCCATTTTAGTTTTAATTAATAGTATAAGTACAGTACTAACATATGCCGCCAGATTTCATTGCACTTAAAATTTCCACAATGCATGTCACGAACAGGCCTTTATGAGCCCACTTACGGACCCAACTGTAATTTGTCATTTTATGGGAAAATAGGTAGTTTCCTGTTTTAGAATAGCTGTTGGACACAACTAATATGCTGTTTGTTCTGATGTCTTCTTAATTTAATGTGTATAAGGTGATTTGTATCTTTTGTCAAGTTCCAAACTTAGGTGGGAATAGAGGGGATTTTTTTTGCTTCATACATATAACTTACGACCTTTGATGTGTTTGTCCCACAGGGAAAGCTTTTGACATCACCTATGTGCGTCTCAAGTTCCACACCAGCCGCCCAGAGAGCTTTGCCATTTACAAGCGCACGCGGGAAGACGGGCCCTGGATTCCTTACCAGTACTACAGTGGTTCCTGCGAGAACACCTACTTGAAGGCAAACCGCGGCTTCATCAGGACAGGAGGGGACGAGCAGCAGGCCTTGTGTACTGATGAGTTCAGTGACATTTCTCCCCTCACCGGGGGCAACGTGGCTTTTTCTACCCTGGAAGGAAGGCCCAGTGCCTATAACTTTGACAATAGCCCTGTGCTGCAGGTAAGTTCTCCCAGGTTGGCTTGAAGCCAGCTAGTTTTACAACATGCAAGATGCAGGAAAGATTATTGTAGCAGGGCCTGTGGCCCCATCTCTGAGGTACAGGGTCAGAGTAGACTTCTTCAGCAACACAGACAGCTGGATTTTATTCTGCTCTCTGTGTGCTATGAATAAGTGAAGGGAAGTAGTTTTGTTCCTGCTGCCTGGTTGATGTTTGTTCTTATGCCCTTGCAAGGTCTATTCTGGGATGTAAACTTTACACATTTTTTTAAAAAGTCAAACAATTTTAACTTTAATCTCTGTACCTGAGGTGGAAACACTTTCCTTCTGACCTTTTGAAGAGAACATTTGACCTAATAACCCAGTTTTCTTGGATCTTTTTTGATTTGACAAAATAAAAAGTATTTTTTTTTTAATTAGCAGAGGGAAACAGTTGAAGCAAGATATTTGAGAATGCCATCTTCTTTCATTTTTACACAAGAAAATTTTGATTAGGTTTGTCTGGCACCATTGCTGATCATTAAAGAAACTCCTCATCACCTCAAAGGATGGGTGTTAGCATTTAGGTACCCATGGCATTGTACTTAAACATCCTGATAGAAACTAAACCCTGTTTGAGAAAGATTTTTTTCTCATGAATTCTACATGCGTATTCCTTATACACCGTAATATTGAATTCTTACGTGTTGCTCAGATTTCTGCGAACTTTTCATATGTCCTGGCTGTTTGATTATGGAAAAGCTGGTGAGCCGCATGCCGTACTCAGCACCTTAACACAGAATTGGAGATGCTGCTGTCATGTGGCTGAAGTCAGCAACCACATGGGGACAGCCTATATCAGTTGACTGAAATAAGAAAGACTAATAATAGGCTTTCAAATGCTGTGTACATTATATGAAAAGCGATTGTGATTTTTAAATAGGAAATACACTGTCTTTCTGGGGTTTCTACTTTTGTATCTTCTTGTTCTTTCTCTCTGGAATCCATTATTATGTTCAAGGGCTCTCTTTCTAATTTGATTGGTTTTGGACAGTGACATAAGAATATATTTTTCTGGGGGTCCAATTGCCCCCCTCTTCCATTGTATTTCCGTACGTTGCTGGGAGAGCATGAACATGAAAGCTCTTGGTAAATTCCGAGGTTATGGTGAGTAGTGAGTGTGCTTGCCAAGGCCTTGCAAAAAAGTGTTTCTTGCAATGGATATAAGTTGTGTTTAAAATCAATGGCAGAGAGAATAGCTGATTTTGATAGATGAAAAAGCAGGGCCAGGTGCGGTGGCTCATGCCTGTAATCAGCACTTTGGGAGGCCGAGGCAGGTGGATCACTTGA
>NW_016107348.1:4044709-4079029 GCF_001604975.1 Cebus imitator
AAAAAAAAAAAAAAAAAGAAAAAGAAAAGAAAAAGCAGAAGACCGAATACCCAGGGGAAAGGTGACCTACAAATACTCTTTAAGTTGATTAGCTAGCAAACATTTGCCTGACTTCTTTCTTTCCTACAGCAAATTATTACATTTTCCTGTCCTGATGAGGCAACAATAGAAAGAACAGTGGAGTCAGTAGGAAAATGCAGTGATACAAAGTTGTAACTGTGGCTTTCTGGCATCTTTGGTAACTGTACACCTGGTCAGCCTGTCTTGAGCCATTACCCCAATTGTAGGAATTGTGATGTTTGTTGCGCATTATGCCATAGAAACTAGAGAGACTACATGTGGTAATGAGACTACGTGTGGTAAAAATGTTATGAATTATGACCTGGCATTAAAAAAAACGTCATGGGTATCTGCATAGACATGGTCAGTCAGTTTTATTAGGCAGTAACATTAATTGTGTGTCTCTGGATGTAAGAGCTCTGGCTCTGATATCCAGTTGCCAAGGAGGTTGGGCTAATTTGACTTTTAACTGATCTAACAATGAGGAGAGAGAACTCCTGCCTCTCTCCCTCTCTTCATTGCTCCCTGAACCTCCCTGAAGAACCTGAAATCTCCCAGATGGGGAAGGAAACCCTTCCTAGTTTCACTATATTGTAAGTATTACTATACATACATTGATTTACGATAATAATTTACATTTACTAAAGCACTTACTGTGGTGTACTATAATGTGACAAGCACTGTTCTAAGCCCTTTAATTTTTCAGCTCAGTTAACCTTCACAGTAACTCTGTAAGGGAGATACTTTTATTGTCTCCGTTTTACAGATGAGGAATCAGAGGCCCAGAAAGAATATAACTTGCCCCAAATCACACAGTTTAAGTGGCAGAACTGGGATTCAAAGCATTCAAGGTCGAGCTCCAGGGTCTGTTCTTTAAAGATGCCCATTAGGAAGAAAAATGGCTTAGCTTTTTGAGAAGCTTTTATTCAAAGAGAGCTGTGATAAGGATGAAGCCTGTAGAAGACATAATAAGCATTAAACAGAGATATGTTTAGCTATTTACATTACAGACCACTGAAAGATTCCTACCGTTGTGGCCATGAGTAGGAGTTGTTATTGGAGTTCCAAGTTTGGATATGGTGAAATCATCGTCTCTTCTCCTTTCTAATTATGCTTGAAGGCTTCGCGGAGATTAGCTTTTATGAGCTCTCCGTGTTGTTTTATATGCCAGGTATTTGGTGTGGCTTAAGGCAGTGGTTCTAAATCAGGGGTGTGCCTCCCAGACTCACCTGGAGCCTTCTGAAAACATAGACGTCTGTACCTCTGCACGTTTGTTATGTCTCCAAAGGTGATTTTGTTGTGCAGTCCCTAGCAAAAACTTAAAATGGAAATGCTATCTTTGAGTGGTTATATGTAATACACCACCCCAAAACCTAATGGTTTTAGATAACTGTGATTTGTTATTTCTCATGATTCTTTGTTAGCATGGGTCACTCACCTGGCAGGTTAGCTGCAGCCTGGGTCTCTGTCTCCCTGTGGTCCTTTGTCATCAGGAGGCTAGACTGGGCTTTACACCACAGTGGAAGTGATCTGGGAGGGTGAGTCCCTGTGCACAAGTACTTATCAAGCCTCTGCTTATGTCACATTTTCTGGTGTACCCTCTGCCAAAAACAGTCACACACCCAAACCTAGAGTCAGCATAGAAAGAGACTGTACTGGGTGTGGGCCCTAGCAAACATGATTCACTGGGATCATTAGTATAGCATTCTACCACACATGTAAACATCTGCCTAAAATTAGCTCCAAGTAAGGACTTAGATCTCATAAAACCCAGGGAAAAACTGTATAGCCCCCCTTCTTGTCTTCTGCTATTACGGTACACCTACCAACTTGATCAGTTGTGGTTTTTTCAAATTCATTCATTCACTTACCAAATAATAGTTTGCATACCTACTGCATGCTAGGGAAATCGCAGTGAACAAAACAAAAATTTCCTACCCTCATGGCACTTACAGTACGGTGGGAAGGGGAGGGTGTGTGTGTGAAAAAAGACAATGTAAATAAAATAAGAGTGGAAAATAGGGAGTTGGGGAGGGGTAGCAATGTTAGATGAGTGGCCAGGGAAGGCCTCAGAGAGAAGGTGATATTGCGGGGAGGGACAAGACAAACACAACATCCAACTGGTTCAAGCCGAGGTAATAATTTATTAGCAAGTACTTGGGCATCTTCCCCAGATCTGTCAGTATTGGGGATTGGGTTGGCAGGGAGAAATAGATGCTACAAAATGGGCAGGCACAGGCAATGAGCAGCATCTCTGATCCAAGTGCAGTGCCCCATGAGCTCTGAGCTGTTCCCCCCGACTGGATTTGGGTTGCAGATGCAGGATGGAGGGAAGGGACATGTGTATTGAGTCCCTAATGTATGCTGCACATTATATTTTATTTAAGCCTCTCAGCAGCCTTGCAAAGAAATTAGTTATCCTCCTTGCTTTTTGAGACTCTGAGCGGTAAAGTAACAAATCACAGAAGGGAAGAGTCAGAAAGGAGAAAACTATTAGAAAATTATAGAAGTCATTGAGTATTACAATAAGAGTTAGTGCCAGAAGAGGACATAAGTTAAATGATAAGTTAGCGATTTAGAACACTTTGTCACATTTAGATCACATTTTCAGGCCCTCCACTTCTCTTTTATGTTTCTGTTTTTGCTTCCTGACAGGAATGGGTAACTGCCACTGACATCAGAGTAACTCTTAATCGCCTGAACACTTTTGGAGATGAAGTGTTTAACGATCCCAAAGTTCTCAAATCCTATTATTATGCGATCTCTGATTTTGCTGTGGGTGGCAGGTAAGTAAAGTATTAAATTAGTCTTGAAAGCATTGGAGCTTTGGCATAGAGGTGAATCCAGCAACTTGTTTACAACTATGTTAATACCGTTGTTAGATGTTTTTTCCACCAAGAATAGGAGTGGCATTCCTTCTTATGTGATAATGCTTAACTGGCTGGAAAGACAGACAGCAGCCTAGGATATTTTCACTGTCAGATCTTCTCGTTGTTCTGGGAACTAAGCAAAACCTTGTCAAATCAACACACTTAGTGAATTCTTAGTGACAATTTAAGTGCAAAGGCACTGTGAAGCACCTGAGGAAGGGTAAGACTCACCTTATCCTACTGAGAAGTCCTCACCTTCTTGGATCTTACAAATGAACAGGGTATGCAGTGTATGAATATGTGAAAACTAAAATACTGGTAGTCACCTGTCTTTAAAAAATAGATAAAGCAGCAGTAGAAAAGATGCCACATATCAAGAATGATCCAAAACTGCCAGGCTAGGGAAGCAGATGGCATCTGAGCTGGGTCTTGAAGGCTTTGGATAAGGAAGGAGAGAATGCCTGGGTTGGATACAAGGGGATGGACATGTCATGAGCAGAAGTTTAGAGATGGTAGAGTATAAACCCACATATCAAGAATGATCCAAAACTGCCAGGCTAGGGAAGCAGATGGCATCTGAGCTGGGTCTTGAAGGCTTTGGATAAGGAAGGAGAGAATGCCTGGGTTGGATACAAGGGGATGGACATGTCATGAGCAGAAGTTTAGAGATGGTAGAGTATAACTGAAGGACAATCTCTTATGAATTTGTAGAGTTGTAAACCAGAAAGATAGTTTGGTAGCCAGAGACCGAACTTAAACAGCCGGTGAAGAATCTTGGACTTACTTTCTCTGTATTAGACCATGATATCCCAAGAGCAGAAAATTTACTTTTGCTTACATTGTTCCAGGTATGAGATTGGTGCTTAGTGAAAGTTGATAGGACCTGTAACCAATGAGAAATCAGGCAGAATTTTTGGCGTAGGGCTGTGATAAGAAAACAGTGGGCCAGGAGGATTAATGTGTAAAGAGGGTAAAAGTAGTGTACAATTGAGGGAATTCATATTCCTGATACGATGCTGGGTTAGGCAACAAATACATGACATTAGGCTGGTGGCAACAGAATAGAAAGGAACATATATGTGCATTTTATTGTGAAGGAAAAATTACCAGGACTTTAGTCAAAGGTGCTTTTAAGGTTTAGTGATCAGGAGAATGGTGATGCCATTAATAAAATGAAGATGAGCTAACTGATGAGTTTGGTTATAGATATGTAAAATTTCATGTCATGGGGGCATCAAAGTTTGTGTAGCAGTCAAGGATAAGAGCTTGAGAGAAGATGAGAGCAACATTACTATTCCACGGTGCACATTAGTATTCATGGGAATTTCCATGAGTCCTTAGTTTATTATCATACTTGCATCTAGGGGTTCCTTCAAGGAATATTGCTCCAGACAGCCTGGGAGATACTAGTCTGACTACCAGACATCCATCTGGTGGTGAGTTATCTAATGTGTCTCACCACATTTAGGTCGGAATACTTTAAAATCATTATGGCAGATAATTGCTGATGTTCGACTTATTTTGTGCTTGTGCAATCCTGAGCATGTTAATAAAGCACTCCTTGATCTTCCCAATAACCTTATGAAATAGGCATTATCATCATCCCTGTTTTACAGGTGAGGCACAGAAGTTAAGTTACACTTGTAAGTGACAGGGGAGGGTTTCAAACCCAGCCAGCCTGGCTTCAGAGTTTATGCTTTTCTGAACCACTACACTCTGCTGTTCTTGACCCACAGGTTTGACTTCAGGAATACATCCTACAGATATCCTCAGAAATTATTATGGACTTTGTTTTCATGTCTGGTTAATCCCCACCCCTGCTAAGTAAAGCTACCTTGTTTAATTTTTTTTCATCCTTGAAAATTCAGACAGCCATTACTTAATCTTTCTTAGTTCCTCAGTTTACACTTTTGAATGGTAAAACTCAAAAGCATTCATAGGTTGTTTTTAGTTCTCTGTGTACTTAGTTTTTTTGTGTGCATTTTTGGGATTTTGCAGCCGTTCCATTTTTTGGAGTGTCTCTTCTCTCCCCAGATGTAAATGTAATGGACACGCAAGTGAGTGTATGAAAAATGAATTTGATAAGCTGGTGTGTAATTGCAAACATAACACATATGGAGTAGACTGTGAAAAGTGTCTTCCTTTCTTCAATGACCGGCCGTGGAGGAGGGCAACTGCAGAAAGTGCCAGTGAATGCCTGCGTGAGTGCCCCTTGGCGTCAGTCTGTCCATTGGCTTGAGGACTTCCAAGGGTGGAAGAAGGAATGGGTGACTTCCTTTTATTCCTTTTTGAAAGGAAAGCTCTGAAAGGCCATGCTTTTCTTTAATTTGAGAGACTAGAACAGTAAACTGTATTCAATCAGAGGAAAGTCATAGATGAGGGCAATTCACTGTAAAGGCAAACTGAGGGTTTTGTTTCCTTCATGAGCACATGTGCCAGAGATGGAGCAGCATCTGCAAGATTTAGAAATTTGCTTAGATCCAAATACTGGGCCAGTGTAGGCTCTCCAAAATACGGTTTCTCTAGTTTTCTTTGTTCCCCTTTAAAATAGTCTTATTTTTATCAGTGCTCAGGCAGTCAAGGTAGTTGATTAACATATATTAAATATGATGAGTTCTAGGCTAAGATGGCCATTCCAAGATTATTTCCTTTTTTTGAGAACTAGTCTCACTCTGTTACCCAGGCTAGAGTGCAGTGGCTTGATTTCAACTCACTGCAATTCCCAGGGTTTAAGTGATTCTCCTGCCTCAGCCTCCTGAGTAGCTGGAATTACAGGTGCACACCACCATGCTTGGCTAATTTTTGTTTTCCATAGAGACAGGGTTTTGCCATGTTGGCCAGGCTGGTCTTGAACTCTTGACCTCAGGTGATCCACCCACCTGGGCCTCCCAAAGTACTGGGATTACAGGCATGAGCCGCTGCCCACAGCCGCACAAGATTATTTCTCACAACTGTTTTTTCTTTATCTCACCAAAGAGTACAACAGGGAGAATTTTCCCACTTCCCCAGTGGAGAGGTGGGTAGCTTTGGGATGAATAGGCCCTAGTATTCCTAGAAGAAGGTAAAATTTAGAAACTTAAAACATTGTTTATCCCTTCATAATGTTGTGGTTTATTCTGAACAGATAGAGAAAGAAATGTCAGGAGAAGGAAACCTTGTAATCATGATTTTAAAGCAGCAATAATTTTCTTATGTCCTTACAAATATTCTTTATCACAGTCTCGTAAGAATAGAGAATAAGAAAGAAGACACTCTTAACTGGCAGAAATTATTGGCAGGGGCTGGGAGCGGTGGCTCACGCTTGTAATCTCAGCAGTTTGGGAGGCCAAGTGGGGAGGGTCACCAGACACCAGGAGTTTGAGACTTGCCTGGCCAACATGGTGAAACGCCACCTCTACTAAAAATGCAAAAATTAGCCAGGCATGGTGGCACATGACTGTAATCACAGCTACTCACTTGGGAGGCTGAGGCAGGAGAATTGCTTGACCTGAGAGGTGGAGCTTGCGGTGAGTCAAGATGGCACCATTGCACTCTAGCCTGAGCAACAGAGCAAAACTCCATCTAAAAAAAAAAAAAAAATTATTATTGGCAGAAACCCTTAGAAGGTACCACTATCTTAACTCATGACAGTTTACACTGAGCTGCCCAGAGGAGATTTTCTTACTCGTCTTTTCAACAAATCCTAAGATTTGCAAATAAAATTTAACAGCCTCCTCTAACTTTTGTAAGCACTTGCTTAAGCTTCTTTAATTCCGTCACTGAACTGTAATATTCAGTGTTGGAAGCTATACAATAAAGGCTGGTATAAGAATGAAATATTCATAAGATGTGGCATCTAAATAAATTGACATGTGTGCTTGAAAAGCATTCTGCTGAATAATGTATGTTCAGTCTATCCAGGAAATTACTTAAAAAAACCAAACATTGCCAGTTCACCTCTAGCAAATGAACTTAGTACTGTAGCTAAATGACTTTGATGAGGAACTAAGTTAATTTGCTTTTCTCCTTGGTCCCTTCAGTACTGTGACACCTCAAAGAGTGAAGTTTCTGGATGTCGTGACAATACTGCATTATTGTCAGGATGCTGGGGCTAGGAAAGAGAACTACCTTCTCTGAAGGCGGGAGCTGTGGCATCTGCTTTAGCTGTGGGTTGGGACAGTGTGGACAGGGGTGTTATTCTGCTTCACAGTTTCAGAACATCAGATCTTCAGGTGGGCTGGGCTTGGTTAATTGAAGGATAAGTTAAGGCAGCTTGAGGGAAGAGAAATAGCTAATGAAGAAGGAAAAGGGCACTATAAAACTAACAACAGAACTCTAATTTTTGGTGGCAGTAACAAGTTTTTACAAAAGTTTTCTATTGGCCAGGCGCAGTGGCTCATGCCTGTAATCCCAGCACTTTGGGAGCCAAGGCGGGTGGATCATGAGGTCAAGAGATCCAGACCATCTTGGCTAACATGGTGAAACCCTGTCTTTGCTAAAAATTCAAAAATTAGCTGGGTGTGGTGGCGAGCTGCTGTAGTCCCAGCTACTCAGGAGACTGAGGCAGGAGAATCTCTTGAACCCAGGAGGCAGAGGTTGCAGTGAGCTGAGATCACGATACTGTACTCCAGTCTGGCAACAGAGCAAGACTCCATCTCAAAAAAAAAAAAAAAAAAAAAAGAAAAAAGTTTTCTGTTATAATACTGTACTATAAAAAACTGATCATAAGAGAGAAAAAGAACAAAAGGGGCCGGGTATGGTGGCTCATACCTGTAATTCCAGCACTTTGGGAGGCCAAGGTGGGAGACCCATTTGCCTCCAACCTGGGCAATATAGTGAGACCCTGTCTCTGCAAAAATAAAAAATAAAATTAGCCAGGCATGGTGGCACATGCTTGTATTCTTAGCTACTTGGGAGGTCGAGGCAGGAGGATCACTTGAGCCTGGGAGTTTGAGACCAGCCTGAGCAACATGGCAAGAACTTGTCCCTACAAAATTTTTTTAAAAAACTAGCTGAGTATAGTGGCACACACTTGTAGTCCCAGCTGGGACTACTAAGGTAGGAGGAGGATCACTTGAGCCCAGGAGTTGGAGGCTGCAATGAGTTATGGTGACATCACTGCGCTCCAGAGTGAGACCCTATCTCCAGCAAACAAACAAATCAAAATATATTTGTGGTTTTGGTTGGAAGAAGTCTGTGTTAGAAAAGAAAGATTATTCAAAAAAAGATTAATTCAAATATTTTTTAAAACAACATCCTGTTCTATTGGAAACCAAATAAAACTTCTTTTTATTTACTATTCAAGATATGGTCTGTATTTTAGGAAGAATCAATAACTCAGAAAAAAAAAATCTTGTTATTATAAATGTAGTAAGGAATTTCTGTGACTGCAGATACTTGGTCTTAAAATATGGTTGTGCTCTGCAGAGAATATAGCTACTTAACTGACCACCCATTTGGAGTTGAGGCTTCCCTGTACATGGATGTTTCTGGAGGACCTAGACTTCTCTTTAATTCTCCTTTCATCTGAAGAGGCACTAATTTTAACCTGCTGCCAGCTAACTGCTCATATACAAGTAAAAGTCAAGTCAAATTACAATTATCCTGAATCTTTAGCCTTTATTCAGTATCAACTCCAAAAACAAGGTGGCATTTTATATGCAGGTTTTAATTTACCTTAACTTTTTAGGCCTCAGATGAGTCAAAGACACTAACTTCCAAAGTGCCAGATTATTTATATATCTAGACTGGGGTAACCTGAGACATATGATCTTTTGTTTGTTTTTGAGACAGAGTTTTGTGCTTGTCACCCAGGCTGGAATGCAGTGGCACGATCACAGCTCACTGCAACCTCTGCCTCTTAGGCTCAAGCGATTCTCTTGCCTCAGCCTCCCAAGTAGCTGGGATTACAGGTGCCTGCCACCACACCTAGCTGATTTTTTGTGTTTTTCGTAGAGACTGGGTTTCACCATGTTGGCCAGGCTGGTCTCGAACTCGTGACCTCAGGTGATCTGCCTGCCTCAGTCTCCCAAAGTGCTGGGATTACAGGTGTGAGCCGCTGCACCCGGCCTTCTTGTTGTTAATGAACAACAAGATGACTACCAGTGCATCTGGTAGTCATTCTTAGTCTACCACCATCTGTCTCTCTCGGAGATGTGGGAAATTATGTTTGCATTTCAGTCTTAAAATGCTGTTCTTAAAGGCACCCAGATCTGGTGTAACTCATGTGTTTTGACTGACAGCCTGTGACTGCAATGGTCGATCCCAGGAATGCTACTTTGACCCTGAACTATATCGTTCTACTGGCCATGGGGGCCACTGTACCAACTGCCAGGATAACACAGATGGCGCCCACTGTGAGAGGTGCCGGGAGAACTTCTTTCGCCTTGGAAACAATGAAGCCTGCTCTCCGTGCCACTGTAGTCCTGTGGGTAAGTGACAGGAAGATGGATTAAAAGACAAAATGATGGTTGGTTCCCTGGACCCCCAGAAAGGAAAGCTTTGTTTCCTAGGCATTTGCACAGCTAAGTGTGGCGGTGTATACATTATTGTAACACAGAAATGAGCCAAGATCTGTCTCTACACCATGCCTCCGCCTTTTTTAACCAAGTTGAACTTGAGATGAGTTTCTGGTGTGTAAGACAGGGGTGGTAGCCTGAGTAATGGTTCTGTAAATAATTAGCGACAGGATCATAGAGACCGTTTGAACTTCGACTGTAAAAGGTTAACTGCTTTGTGAGTTCTTCCTTGTTAACAATTTTGTTTAGTCTAATCTCCTTAGAGTGCTGAACTATTCTAAGCATGTTGGTGTGTGTACAAAGATGCACAGCATTCTTAGTCCATCCCGTTCTACTTTTTCAAGAGTTTGACCTTTATTTTTGTCATTTAGGCCTATCTATACTTAAATTCTAGACACAGGCCTTAAGGGTCTGTGATTGCCCGCAGAGAACTAACTGGTCTTGTGTACAGTGTTCCACTGGGTACAAAGTGATTTGTGTTTTTCAATATTAATGAGTAGGTTCATCCTAGGGTGTATCTGGAAACTTAAAATCCCATAGCTTAAAAGGGTGTGATTTTGAGAAAGTTCTGATTTAAAATTTGGTCTTTATTCTGTCTGTGACCATCAGGAGATTGCATACCTGTTCTCAGGTATTGCTTTTAGTTACCAGTTATCTTTCTTTAGCACATTGATTTTACTTAAGTATCTGGCCGAATTTGTGTTTGACAATAAGCTCTTTCCATTTTAGGCTCCCTGAGCACACAGTGTGATAGCTACGGCAGATGCAGCTGTAAGCCAGGAGTGATGGGGGACAAGTGTGACCGTTGCCGGCCTGGATTCCATTCTCTTACTGAGGCAGGATGCAGGTAAAATATTTTCAAAACCAGAAGAAGGGGGCAGAATCTATATATAGTCAACACATATTAATAGATCTGTGGCTTATTGGCAGCCGGGTAACATTTTTCCCATAATAACTGTCAACAAGACTAAGGACTAGCTGTAATGGTGAGCCACAAGGGATTTGGTTTGTACAGAGAGTAAGCAGAGTTTTAATGAGATGACTATCTTAGACTAAAACCAATATAAAAATGACTTTAGGGTCCATTTTGTTCTATATGTATTTCTTTTTAAAAAACATCTGTTAACATGTAAAACAAAAGGTTGACTTTAAGAGTAGAATTTTTCTCCCATCTCTGATTGTTTTATCCGTTTTCCATTGAATAGGTCATGCTCTTGTGATACCTCTGGCAGCATAGATGAATGTAATGTTGAAACAGGAAGATGCGTATGCAAAGACAACGTGGAAGGCTTCAATTGTGAAAGGCACTGCATTCTTTCTCTAGCTGCATTGTGTTTTCTCTGTTATCATATTTCAAGTAAATAAAAGTAACTGATGCTGTCTTAATCTTTTCCAGATGCAAACCTGGATTTTTTAATCTGGAATCATCTAATCCTAGGGGTTGTACACCCTGCTTCTGCTTTGGGCATTCATCTGTCTGTACAAATGCTGTTGGCTACAGTGCATATTCCATCTCCTCTACCTTTCAGATTGGTAATTTAGACCTCATCCCCCAACCTGTTAGAACTGTGAGACTACACTTAGAATATTTTTAAAAATAACACCAGTAACTCTTTAAGGGCATTTTGATGGTTGGCAATACCTTATGTTATTTAACATGCATGGTTTTTTTAGTTTAGCCTTTTAATTTAATGAAAATGTACTTTTGGCTTTAGAATGTATTGTGATGAATAGTGATTGCAAATGTTATATAAATAGTAATAAAGTAAAATCTAGTTCGAGTGGCATAGCATATGTAGGTACTTCGTAGGATCTATTTATTCAAAAACGTTTCCTGGCCAGGTATGGTGGCTCATGCCTATAATCCCAGCACTTTGGGAGGCCGAGGTGGGTGGATCATGAGGTCAAGAGATTGAGATCATCCTGACCAACACGGCGAAACCCCGTCTCTACTAAAAATACAAAAATTAGCTGGGCATAGTGGTGCCGCACCTGTAGTCCTGGCTACTCAGGAGGCTGAGACAGGAGAATCGCTTGAACCTGGGAGGCGGAGGTTGCAGAGAGCTGATACCACACCACTGCACTTCAGCCTGGTGACAGAATGAGACTCTGTCTCAAAAACAAACAAACAAACAAAAAAGGTTTATTGATGCCTTTCTGTATACAAGGTGTGGTCTTACACATTTTTATGGTACATAGAGGACGAATTCACGACGCTTACAGTATGAAGTGCTTGTGTTTTCCTTCTGTGCCTGCAGATGAAGATGGGTGGCGTGTGGAACAGAGAGATGGCTCTGAAGCATCTCTTGAGTGGTCCTCTGAGAGGCAAGATATTGCCGTGATCTCAGACAGCTACTTTCCTAGGTACTTCATTGCTCCAGGTAAGTAAGGCTAGAAAGCAATCTGATTTGCTGTGTGCTTCTGTTTAATCTCAGTGTCACATTCTTGCCCACCTTTGTGTCTGCATTTCAGCAAAGTTCTTGGGCAAGCAGGTGTTGAGTTATGGTCAGAACCTCTCCTTCTCCTTTCGAGTGGACAGGCGAGATACTCGTCTCTCTGCAGAAGACGTTGTGCTTGAGGGAGCTGGCTTAAGAGTATCTGTGCCCTTGATCGCTCAGGGCAATTCCTATCCAAGTGAGACCACTGTGAAGTATGTCTTCAGGTAAGATAGCCTTTGTAAACTGAGACTTGACAAACATTGTGAAAGTGGTATCTTTAAGTTTACTGGCCTCTAGATAAACATGAAAGAAAAACTTGTGGGTTATCATGCTGATTTAGTAAAGGGGAGCATTCCTTCATTTACTTTTGTCCTTTCCAGTTGTACTACCAAACCAATAGTCTCATTTCTGATTTGATTTGTCAGAGCGTTGCATTGTTGGTGGAAAAAATGAAGGAAAAATGTTTCCCCAACATCCAGAATTATCCTTACAGAGGTTAATGTGGCCCTTTCTTTCTCTCCAGGCTCCATGAAGCAACAGATTACCCTTGGAGGCCTGCTCTTACCCCTTTTGAATTTCAGAAGCTCCTAAACAACTTGACCTCTATCAAGATCCGTGGGACGTATAGTGAGAGAAGTAAGTTATATAATTTAGGAGAGTTGTTTAAAAAGATGATTGGGTAGAAAGATTCACGATAATGCAAAAGTTTCTCTCTCCTAATGCTATAACACTGCGAAGTACATAACGACCACATTATACATGAATTATACATAAGAACAATGCACTTTTAAACTGCTTTCAAGGACCTGGAGCAAATTTGGTAAAATTAGTAAATAGCATTATTTTATAATCGGTAGGTCAATTAAGGTTGCCTTGTATATAAACAGATTTTGTTTAAAAAAATACCTAATTATAGGCCGAGCTCAGTTGCATACACCTGTAATCCCAGCACTTTGAGAGGCTGAGGCAAGCAGATCACTTCAGGCAAAGAATTTGAGACCAGCCTGACCAACATGGTGAAACTCTGTCTCTGTTAAAAATACAAAAATTAGCCAAGTGGAATGGCGCAAGCCTGTCATCCCAGCTACTTGGGTGGCTGAGGCATAAGAATCGCTTAAACCCAAGAGGCAGAGGTTGCAGTGACCTGAGATCATGCCACTGCACTCCAGCCTGGGCAACAGAATGAGAATCTGCCTCAGAAAAAAAAAAAAAATCTAATTATAATTCTGCTAGCTCAAGTTGCCTCATCTTCATTTCTTTTTATTTACAGTTATATAATTATAATTTGTGTCATTGGTTACCTTACTGAAAATCATAAATTATTAAATGAATATTTGTTATAACTTTAGGTAAATAAGAATTTAAGACTTAAAAAAAAAATTTTTTTTGAGACAGAATTTTGCTCTGTTGCCCAGGCTGGAGTGCAGTGGCACAGTCTCAACTCACTGCAGTCTCTGCCTCCTGGGTTCATGCTATTCTCCTGCCTCAGCCTCCCGAGTAGCTGGGATTACAGGCACATGCCACCACACCTGGCTAATTTTTGTGTATTTAGTAGAGATGGGGTTTCACCATGTTGACCAGGCTGGTCTTGAACTCCTTACCTCGGGTGATCCACCCGCCTCAGCCTCCCAAAGTGCTGGGATTACAAGTGTGAGCCACTGTGCCCGGCCAAAATTTTTTTTCTTAAGAAAATGTTTTAAACGAGGACCTTTTTCTTTAGCAAGGTACAGCTATTTGGGAGGTGGAATTAGTGATGATGTGGTATTGGGAGAGGCATTTGTGGCTTAGATGTGTTGATTTTTAAGATGCCTGTGTGAATACCCAGATAAAAGTGTCTTATAAGTAGTTAGAAATATGAATCTGGGGCTTAGGAAGAGATTAGGACCAGAGATCCAGATTTAGAAGGTTGTCAACATATGGGCAATAATTTTTAAACTTGGAAATATGACAGAAAATATAGAAGGGAAAGAAGGATGGAATCCTGGAAACAGTTAGTTAAGGTCCATGTGCTAAGACCCAAGGGCAACATGGCAAAACCCCATCTCTGCTAAAAAATACAAAAATGAGTGGATTATGGTGGAGCACACCTGTAGTCCCAGCTTCTCAGGAAGCTGAGGTGAGAAGACCACGTGAGCCCGGGAGATCAATGCCGCAGTGAGTGGTAATTGTGCCACTGCACTTTGGACAATGGAGTGAGAACCTGCCTCAAAAAAAGTACAATAAATAAATAAATAAGACCCAAGGGAGAAAAAGATTGTAAGGAAGAGAAACAATAAGTTTAGGAAGCTAGCATCATTGGGTTTTGGACTGGATGATTCCTTAATCATTAGTGAGTTGTTGTTTTTAAGAAGTGTTAAAACCATCCAGGCGTGGTGGCTTATGGCTTACAGGCCTCCCAAAGTGCCTGTAATTCCAGCAGCTGAGGCAGGACGATTGCTTGAGGGCAGCTGTTCAAGACCAGCTTGGGCAACATAACAAGATTCTGTCTCTATAAAAAAATCATACAAATTAGCTAGGCATGGTGGCACATACCTGTGGTCCTAGCCACCCAGAAGGCTGAGGGCAGAAGGATGCATGAGCCCAAGAGGTTGAGCCTACAGTGAGCTATAATCATGCCATTGCACGCCAGCCTGAGTTACAGAGGGAGATTTATCTCAAAAAAAAAAAAAAAAAAAAGCAACAAGTGTGTTGGGACTGAAAGATCACAGTGCTTTAAAAAGTAATTTGAAGTTGAGGAAGTAAAATAAAGAATGTTCTGTTAAGAAGTTTGGCTATAAGGAAAAGACATGGGCTATAATTTGGAAATAGGAACAAGGTTGAAGAAAAAGTATTTTTAGAATGGGGAGACTTAAGGATGTTTAGAGTTGAAAGCACAGTAACCAGTAAAGCCGTATCTTATGATCTAACTGGGCAAGATAAACCTGTAAACACACCAAAGTGCCTATGCCTTGAATAGGCAGTAATAAGAGGTGTCCTTCAGCCTTAGGTGGTCAATTTTCAAATGAATTTTATAAACAGCAAGTGCTATTTCATGACATGAAAAAGATACTTTAAGCATAAGACTGCAAAACACTGGAGTAGAATGGAGATTACAGGGAAATATGTCAATGTTACTGAGGCCTGCCTGTCTGATAAACTACTGTTCCTGCTGGTGCTTGTATCAAGGGCACCACTGGTTTAAATGAACCATTGGTCTAAGGCAGTATAAGGTTTCGTCTGTTTTCTTATAGGAATGGAAAAGCATTGGGCTTTTTGGTAATTGTGACTCGAAAGAAGTAACCCTGAGTTTTAGAAATTTACTTGAGGAATTTTTTTTTTTTTTTTTTTTTTTTTTTTTTTTTGTGGTTTTTTTTTTTTTTTTTTTTTTTTTTTTTTGCAGAGGGCAGAAATTATATAACCTGAGTATTACCTGTTGACAGGTGCTTTCCCTTCTGTCTTATCCTTGAACTCTGTAGTCATTTCCTGCTTTTGTAGCAAAAGAACGAAAACACTGCTTAATGGCTGTAGATTTAAACCCTTCTTTTTCCCCACACTCTTGCTCATATCTCGTCTCACCCCAAATGATTGTCTGATGCTTTTCGTTTTTCACACTGGTGAGGACTGTAAAATTCACTAAATCTAGGGGTATGTGTGTGTGTTTTAAAAATAAAACTTGGGCTGGGTATGGGGGCTCACACCTGTAATCCCAGCACTTTGGGAGGCCCGGGTGGGTGGATCACTTGAGGTCAGGAGTTCAATGCCAGCCTGGCCAACATGGTGAAACACTGTCTCTATTTTTAAAAATAAAAAAATTAGCTGGGCATGGTGGCACATGTCTGTAATTCCAGCTACTTGGGAGGCTGAGGCAGGAGAATTGCTTGAACCTGGGAGGCAGAGGTTGCAGTGAGCCGAGATCACACCACTGCACTCCAGCCTGGGAGACAGAGCGAGACTCCATCTCAAAAAAAAAAGTAAATAAATAAATAAAAGTTTGCCATACCATCACTCCAGATACTTAGCACCCAGCACCACATGATTGTTCTAAATGCTATTTTGTAATTATCTTCTCCAGTGGATAGAAGTGGATGTGTTCTTCAGTTTATCAGAGCCCAATTAAGCTAAGGGCTGGTTTTCTCTGGAATTTCGTGTCTGGTTACTTTTTAGTGTTACTGACCTTACACAGGGTTTTGGAAAACAATCCAGTTTGGTGATTTTCTCTTCCTCACCATTCACAGGTGCTGGGTATTTGGATGATGTCACCCTGGCAAGTGCTCGTCCTGGGCCTGGAGTCCCTGCAACTTGGGTGGAGTCCTGTACCTGTCCTGTGGGATATGGAGGGCAATTTTGTGAGATGTGCCTCTCAGGTTACAGAAGAGAAACTCCGAGTCTTGGACCATACAGTCCATGTGTTCTTTGCACCTGCAATGGACACAGTGAGACCTGTGACCCTGAGACAGGTGAGATGATCTTTGGCAGCTCTTAGACCTAAGTGCTTTTTAGCAGCTGGTTAGAAAGTGCTCACTGTCTTACTCACTTGCCTGTTTTCTCACACCTACCCTCCAAACAGGTGTTTGTAACTGCAGAGACAATACAGCTGGCCCACACTGTGAGAAATGTAGTGATGGGTACTATGGAGATTCCACTGCAGGCACCTCCTCTGATTGCCAACCCTGTCCGTGTCCTGGAGGCTCAAGTTGTGCTGTTGTCCCTAAGACAAAGGAGGTGGTGTGTACCAACTGTCCTACTGGCACCACTGGTAAGTCTGCTCCATCCACCTGCTTTCAGTGTTCCATCCTATGAAAAGACCTGGGAAAAGGGGCTTTGGGGTTGTTTAGGATATTTGTGTTTGGTTCAGTTTCAGTGGTTATGATTTTTCCTAATAGGAAGCTGAGGCTCACTCTCCTTGTTTCCTTCTCTCTCTCTTTTGGTTATCCGCTGATTGCCTCGGTTTCTCAACCAAGGGCTTTCATGCCACCTTGATTTACCGTTTTCCCCTTAGGTATCAAATCGTGTCTTGAGGCTTCAAAAGCCTTTCTCCATCTGTGACAGCTAAGTTTGTATTTCCAGCCCTGGCACCTCTCCTGATCTACCTACAGACCATCTCCACTTGGGTGGTGGGCTAGAAGCCTTCTACTTGCCTCTCCACACCCCTGTTCACCTTTCTCCAGCCTGACTGAGACTTGCATACACTGCATCAAATGCTCCATTTGAGTTCAGACAGCAGGAAGTACGTACAGGAGCTCACCGAGAAGGAGGAGGGCGAGGACAGAGTATTTATTCCATGGCCCCTTCTTTATGGGGTTCTGTGGATTGATGACCCCAAATCAAAGTTCTCAGCGTATGGCAGGCCTTCTCCAAACAGCCCTTTTTACCTTTAGGTTCTGCTAGGTGCTCCGCCCACCACCTGAGGCCCAGGGTATGGAGCCTGCCTCAAGTGCCACACTCTCCTTGGAGTTTCCCTACACTCCATGCTAATTTGATTGTGTCAGCCGTTTTCTGCTGTGATCTTGATTCACATAGCTAAAGGAACTCAAACAAACCCAAATTAAATATTTGATTTCCTCCCTTTTTCTTCAACCCTTTGTTTCTCCTCCAATCTTGTTCATCTTAGTAAATATGCTACCATTAGCTCAAGCTGAAACCTTAGGACTTATACTTGATTTATCTTTCTTTCATGTCCTAAAAACAGTCAGCAAATCTTACTGATTTTATCTCAGATCTGACCACTTTTCACCACTTCCACTGTCGCCACCCTGGTTCAAACCTCTTATCTTCCACCTGGAATTGCCTAATTGCCTTCCCTGCTTCACCTGCTCCTCTACAAGGGATCCATTCTCCTTATGAAAGCCAAAATGGTCCTTTAAAAATGTGCATCAGATTATACCACTTTTAAACCCTGCCATAGCTTCTTGATGCACTTACATTTAAAACCAGATCCGTTACTGTGACCTCCATGGTCCTACATGGGTTTGAACTACTTCTATGGCTAACAAACAAAACAGTTTGTCTGAAACTTTCTTCCCTTAGATATTATCCTGGCTGGTCTCTTCTGTGTCTTTCTGTTGCCATCCCAATGTCTCCTTCTTATAGAGGCTTTCCTTACCCACCGATACAAAGTAGCCCTCACCTTCATCCCATCATGCCGCTGTATTTTGTTTAAATTTTTTATGCTTATCCCTATCTGAAGTAATCTTGTTTATTTGTATGTCTGTGTATTCGTCTTCACCAATCACTGTATAAGCTTCATGAGAGCAGAGACCTTGGCCACCTTGCTCATATCATCCTAATGACCTAGAACAGTGCTGGTATATGGTAGATGCTCAGCAAATGCTTGTCGAATGAATTAATAAATCTTAGATTCACCAGAAATTTTAGGCTAGTTCAGACCCTACTGGTTACAAAGAAATCAAGAGCCCAACTTGAGCTAATCATGGTAGGAAAGTGGAAAAGGAAAGATGAGGAGTGGTGAGTTTACTACAGTGCAAAGAGCCCTGGATTCTAGCTCTCCCTCTGCCTGTCAGTTCTTTGGTTGCAGGCAAGTTATTTACCCTCTCTGTTCCCTGAACTATAATATTTAATTATCAGTTAAATGCAGGCAGCAACTGATGATTTCTAAGTTCTCTTCTAACATGCCCTGATTCTGTACCAATTGATACTGATTAACAAGGATTCGCACGTGCCTCTTACATTTTAAGAGAATGGTTCTGCTCACCCTGATGTGTGGGAAACTTATGGTGTCAAGAGTGGCACTTCAACTTTTTTAATATCATCTGCCAAAACAACGTATATGAATGTGCCATCCTTTGAGACTGGAGAGGTTTATAAATCTTGGGCTTGATTTACAAAGCACTTCTAATACATGATTTGGGTTGATTGTCACGACAGTTGAAGTGAAGTAGTCAGACCAGGTGCTTCCTTTTCTAGTGAGGAAGTAGTGATGTGCTCAAGGTCACTCTGTTGGTCTGGCCCAGGGCCAGGGCTATAGCCCAGGTCCTCTGCTCTCCACTGCACCGTCGTCTTTTCATGCGATGATTACATTAGCCTATCTGTAGTCAGTGGTAATCTGGCACCAAAAATGTCTAAAGCGTTTCTTTCGCAACATCAGAACGTCTCATCCCCAGGTAAGAGATGTGAGCTCTGTGATGATGGCTACTTTGGAGACCCCCTGGGTAGAAACGGCCCTGTGAGACTTTGCCGCCTATGCCAGTGCAATGACAACATCGATCCCAACGCAGTTGGAAATTGCAATCGCTTGACTGGAGAATGCCTGAAGTGCATCTATAACACTGCTGGCTTCTATTGCGACCGGTGCAAAGGCGGATTTTTTGGAAATCCCCTGGCTCCCAATCCAGCAGACAAATGCAAAGGTAATCAGCCTTTGACCAGATTTTGTCACAGTCATGCCCCTTTATTGTGAGAATTCTTGTATTCTCTTAAAATACTTACAGTTGTTTAGTCCACTAGAAATACACCGTGAACCGCTTATGTCATTTAAAATTTTCTAGTTACGACATTAAAAAAGTATAAAGAAGGACAGTCATGGTGGCTTACACCTGTGGTCCTGTAAAAAGAAACAAGCGAAATGAATACTAATATGTTTTATTTAATATGTCCAACATATTATTTCAATAAGTAATCAGTGAAAACTATTAATGAAACATATGTTCTTTCGCACGCTAAGCCTTCAAAATCCGGTGTGTACCTCACATAGCACATCTCAATTCAGACTAGCTGGCCACATTTAAAGTGCCCAGTAGCCACATGTGACCAGCAGCTACCATCACAAGTCTAAAGAATCTCTTTGGATCGCTTTTATTTTATTATTTCTCTCAGGTGATTTGTGTCTTTTGCTATCTCTGTCTTCCTGCCTTAGCCTGCAATTGCATTCCACATGGAACAGTGAAGCAGCAGAGCAGCTGTAACCCTGTGACGGGGCAGTGTGAATGTCTGCCTCATGTGACTGGCCGGGACTGTGGTGCTTGCGACCCTGGATTCTACAACCTGCAGAGTGGGCAAGGCTGTGAGAGGTGAGACATAGGTGCCTTTGGTGGAAGTAATCTTTGCTTTTTCTACTGTAAAAAAGTGAATTTTTGTAAGTTACATTTAATAGCTGACTGTTCAGAAATTACTGGAGTGCCTAACGTAGGCAAGACATCCTTCAGGGGCAACGCTGGAGAATTGTAATAAAGCTAATGAAAGAAAGGAGTGGAGCACAGTGGCCCCAGCTTTGCCAGAATAACCTGAGTAACCTTTAAAAGTACAAATTGCCGGGTCCTTTCTGAGGCTCTTAGAATCAGACCCTTCAGGGATGCAGCCTGGGAACTTCTGTTGTCAAAACTCCTACTTAGTGTCCATACAGTCCCAGGTTGAAGAGCACTGGTAGCAGTTAAGTTAGGAAAAGAGGCTCTGAATAGCACTCATGAAAATTACTGGAACCTTAGGGGCTTAATAACCCTTACCTAAATTCCATCTTAGTAACCCTTACCATTCAATTTTCTGATGCAAGTTACAAATTACATCAGTGCTATACTAAAAAAAAAAAAAAAAAGGTTTGCTTAAAGTCTGTTTTCCTTGCCTGAGAAATGTTCTGTGTTCATTTTCAGGTGTGACTGCCACCCCTTGGGCTCCACCAATGGGCAGTGTGACATCCGCACCGGCCAGTGTGAGTGCCAGCCTGGCATCACTGGTCAGCACTGTGAGCGCTGTGAGGTCAACCACTTTGGGTTTGGACCTGAAGGCTGCAAACGTAAGGAGTGTTGGTGGCATACAACTCTAAGCCTCCCCTAATTCCAGTTAGTATCTTAAGGCCAGAAAAGACTTTGACAGCCTCAGTCTAGCCACTTGGCCCATAGTCAAGGCTATACCTAAGTCATCGTAGATGCTTTATTTGGTGAATATTATCCATTTCTAAAACTCTGCAGATCAAAGCCTTCTCCGGTTTCTTTGCAGCCACCTTATGTTATGTTTTCTTTTATAGCATTTCTGATTCTTCCTTTTTCCAATCTTTTATTTTTTCCAAGGAAGTCTTCCTTTGATTACGCAGCTTTCCCACTGTGGTTAATGAAACTTCTTTATTGATTGCATTCTTAGTGCAGATAATGAAATAGTGGAGGATTCTGTTCACAATGTGTTTGTTGACTTACTGGCTGTAGTTGCTTCCCACCCTTGGGGCCCTTTTGGTATGATTACGTATAAACATCTGCTCCTCCTTGGCATAAACACTTGCCTGGAATTGGGCCTCAGAACAGACTGGCTTTTGCTTTCTGAATTCCTTCATTTCTCCTGTGGAATGCAGCATAAGTAACTGACTCAGTTCAGAGAACACAGTGAATAAACAAACTATAAAATAATGCAAAAGAAGCATTAGCATTTGGGTTTTCTAGTTCCTTAGAGAAATTAATTAAACAGTGGAGAACTGAATTATTGAAGTGCATGAAAAGAGCACTGATAGTTTTATAACTTCTCTAATTACTAAGTAACCTGAAGTGTGTCCCAAAGGTTGCACATTTTACTTAAAAGCTCATTCTGACTTTAAAAATGTCAGTTTTCTCTGCTAAACAGACTTAACCATGTAAAATCTCATAAATGGTCCTGTTTTGTCAAAAAAATTATAATGGTAGTATAGTCAGCTTATTGTTATCAGTCTGAATTAAGA
Organism: Cebus imitator; assembly: GCF_001604975.1. Lineage (NCBI taxonomy): Eukaryota > Metazoa > Chordata > Mammalia > Primates > Cebidae > Cebus > Cebus imitator. The sequence continues at coordinate 4,066,209 of NW_016107348.1, forward strand.
GATATGCTCTTCCTTCTTTTGCTAATTATGCATTATTTTCTCCTTATTCTGCAGCCTGTGACTGTCATCCTGAGGGGTCTCTTTCACTCCAGTGCAAAGATGATGGTCGCTGCGAATGCAGAGAAGGCTTTGTAGGAAGTCGCTGTGACCAGTGTGAAGAAAACTATTTCTACAATCGATCTTGGCCTGGCTGCCAGGAATGTCCGGCTTGTTACCGGCTAGTAAAGGATAAGGTAAGCTGTCAATAATGCATTCATTCATTCATCCAGCAGACACTGAGTGGAAACTTACTGTGCACTAACTCTATAGAAAAAGTGGTGAACAAGATAGATGTGGTCCCTGTTCTTAAAGACTTATGTTCCATTTGGGAGGCAAATAATAAAAAATAAATAAGTAAATAAAACAAATACTGATGTAAGTGCCAGGAAGAATACAAATGGAGAATATCTGGAGGAAACTACTTTATATAAGGCCTCTCTACAGAATTCATCTAAGGTGAGATCTAATGGATACGAAGGAATGAGCCAAGTGAAAAGTAATGGTAGGTTTGTTGCAGATAGAAGGAACCTGGTGTACAGAGGCCTGGGAGCTGGAGAGTGGCTGGAGCCTGCTGAGTGCAGAGCGTATGGTTCTATGATAAGACTGATAAGACTGGAGACAGGCTCTATAGGACCGTGATGACCATAGTAAGAAGTTTAGATTTTATCTCAAATCCAATAAGAATGCATTGAAGAAACTCTTAAAATCTAGGAAATCCAGATTATGTTTTAAGAGGAGCACTCTGACTGCTGTGTGAAGAATGATGGTTAGGAATGGGCCTTAATGGGAAGCGTCAATTGGATCTGATAAATATACGTGTCTGGGGACAGGATAGGGAAAGAGAAGAATAAGGTTGTGTCTTGGGTTTTTTGCTTAAGGTAGCTGGAGGTCTTATTTACTGAGATGGAGATTCCACAGGGAGAGTAGAGGTAAGAGGTATAATTTTGGATGTTAAGTTTGAGATACTTATCAGAGAGCTACGTGGAGATATCATGAAGGTAATCTGACACTCAAGGGAGAGGTCAGAGCTGAAGAATCATCAGCATGCAGTGTTTAAAATCAAAGGAATGGCTCTGAAGGTTTTCTTTTGAAGCTAGAAAAATAAAGAAAAACTAGCCATGTCTTCTCTTTAGAAGTAGACATGCATGGAGTGGGTAGACCTACATATTCATAGAGCGCCCATGATTCCTGCAGGAAGTATGATTGAGTTCTTCAAGAATACTTGTGTGTCCTAATTTTCCCTTTTCTTTTTTCCTTATGTTTAGGTTGCTGATCATCGAGGGAAGCTCCAGGAGTTAGAGAGTCTCATAGCAAACCTTGGAACTGGGGATGAGATGGTGACAGATCAAGCCTTTGAGGATAGACTAAAGGAAGCAGAGAGGGAAGTTATGGACCTCCTTCGTGAGGCCCAGGATGTCAAAGGTACGCATGATCGAATAATGCGTGACTTCTGTGAGATGGGCCAATCTTTAGATGTGGCTCCTAAAGCAAGGTTAATTAGTATGGTTTTATAAAATTATTTCTCAATTTTTAAACTACTTGTAAACGATAAATCATTTCATTTTTTAAACACTAATTCAAAAAACAACCTGACAAATATGCTGCTTTAAGATATAGTAAGCATAGGGTGATTTTCCAACACATAAAAAATGACTTGATATTCAAATTTCAAGCATTTTATCCAGCTGTTCTATTACAAGGTGTCTTAAAATAGTTTTAAAAATTATTAAAGGCATGCGTCTTCATATGCTTTTTTTTTTTTTTTTTTTTTCCAGAGTTTTCAAAATTCCTCCTTTTTTTTTTTTTTTTGAGCCAGAGTTGCTTTGTTGCCCAGGCTAGAATGCAATGGCATGATCTCGGCTCACTGCAACCTCTGCCTCCTGGGTTCAAGCGATTCTCCTGCCTCAGCCTCCCATGTAGCTGGGACTACAGACACATGCCACCATGCCCAGCCAATTTTTGTATTTTCTTCAGTAGAGATGGTTGTTTCACCATGCTGGCCTGGCTGGTCTCGAACTCCTAACCTCAAGTGATCCGCCTGCCTTGGCCTCCCAAAATGCTGGGATTACAGGCATGAGCCATCACACCCAGCCTTGTATGCATTATTTTTAGGTAAAAAATTTGAACTTTGATTTTCCATCATTCTAGTGAGAGAGAATTTATTTTATGCATTGTGTTTTTTCCTTAGGATTCTCATAAGGTAAAATTGTTGTTTTCAAGTATTAACAGCTAGCTACCGAATGTGTAACACTTGGTATTTGAAAAAATAAACATTAGAAATTAGTGTGTGCTTATTAATGTTCTAATTAGCAAACAAATGTGCTAATAACATTACACGAGGCCAGGCATGATGGCTCACGCCTGTAATCCCAGCACTTTGGGAGGCCAAGGCAGGTGGATCACCAGAGCTCAGGAGTTTGAGACCAGCCTGACCAATATGGTGAAACCCCATCCTACTAAAAATACAAAAATTAGCCAGGCATGCTGGTGTGTGCCTATAATACCAGCTACTTGGGAGGCTGAGACAGGAGAATTGCTTGAACACAGGAGGTGGAGGCTGCAGTGAGCCAAGATTGCACCACTGCACTCCAGCCTGGATGACATAGTAAGACTCCATCTCAAAAAAAAAAAAAAAAAAAAAAAACCACATTACACTAAAGTATGTTTTATATATTATGTCCATTTCTAAGGTCCTTTGAATTAGATTAGTCTTCGGCACATTATCTGATGAGACCAATGAAAAGCAGAGAAGAGCTTTCTGGGAGCATCATAGTGGGACTGGAATTAAAATCCACTCCCCTTAAGACCTGAGTTGTGCAGTTCCTGGCTGACCTTTCTGTTAAAAATGAAAGTGTCTTCATAACTATTTATCTTTTAAGACTATCCTTAAGTATTCATTTGTAGTTTAAATTTGTGTTTATTCTGCAGATTTGAAAGGTGATTATATGGTACAGTTAGATCTTGCAAGTAGACACTTGGAATTGGTTAGGTCATCTATTCTCTTTTCAGATACTGCTGTTTCTCTAAAGAATTAGAAGAGAGATCAGTATCTATTACATTCTTGAAGGTCAAAGAGAAGGGGCTACTATAACCTCATTGGCGGCTTATGTCTCCTAAATCTAAATGATTTTTTGTGATCTGAACTTGTCATTGTATTTTCTTAAACATTTTTACATTATCAAAAGATTAAGTAACCCTCCAAGCAGGACCACCATTTATAGCATATCACCTCTGCACATGGATTTGATGGCCTCACTTCCAAGTTTTTTCCAAGCCTATATTCATCTTTATTGGTCCTACTTTTGACTTCTCACTTTTTTTTTTTTTTTTTTTTCACATTCCTGAGAAAATTTAGACCCCAACACTGAGCATGATGCTGAAATATGAACTAGTCAATTTACTTAATGGTTTTTATATGTTAATAAAACCTTATGATATATGAGTTTCAATAATAGGCTTATATTTATCCTTTGATTTGTTAGGACCTGAATATAAGATTTAAGTTGAATGGGCATATTAATAAAGAATAATTTGAAGAACTATTCAAAAACAGAGATCATTTTGAAAGAAATTACACTGATATGCTGGGGTATGGGGGTGGCAGCAAGTGTCTATTTAGTTTAAAATACAAAATGAGTTTAACTTGCCATACTTCAACATATGTTTTAAACCTAGTTTTTTCTGGATTTTGTAAAACATTCGGCTTTTAGGGCTGGCAGCATTTTTAACAACATTGTATATTTATGACTAAATTGCATGTGCTGGGATATTAAAATCAGTCTTTCTTGCCTTCATCAAACATTCCTTGGGTGTCTTCTCTTTGCCAACCACTGGATAAGACCAGCAATATAATGATGAGTAAGAAAGAAGAGTCATAGTCAAGTAAGCAGGTGGGCACACGGTTGGAGAAATGTGATGAGTGTACCATGAAGGACCTACTGGGCATGGTAAAGGCTGTCCAGCTGTACTGGGGGCTTTGCGGAAACCTGACAGAAAGATGCTATGTTCAGAAGAGTAAAGATACATAAGGCCTCAGATGTCGTGTGAGATATTTTCCTCTTCAGATAATTTACAGACTTTCTTCTGCAAACCATTTTAGATGTTGACCAGAATTTGCTGGATCGCCTACAGAGAGTGAATAACACTCTGTCCAGCCAAATTAGCCGTTTACAGAATATCCGGAATACCATTGAAGAGACTGGAAACTTGGCTGAACAAGCACGTGCCCATGTAGAGAGCACAGAGCAGTTGATTGAAATCGCATCCAGAGAACTTGAGAAAGCAAAAGTCGCTGCTGCCAATGTGGTAAATAATTGCAAACATCTGAGGTGGGGATGGGGGAGACCCTTGGGATTTATAGCAAGTCTGTTACTGACAGTGGAGTGCTTCTTCAGCTAAACTGACTCCATGCATCTTTTTATTTGTCCGTAAATATGAAGCAAGAAAGCCACATTGCTCATAGTTGGCATGAAACAGTTATTACAAACTGGATAAAAACCAAGGGACATCTGGGTTCTCTAGCTTTGTTCCTTCTATGGTACTAGGCAGTTTACTCTTCCTTTATCCTTTACTGAAAATAGAAAGAATCTGCAATTAAGGGTGCTGATATTAAATAAATATCTCTGAAAATAAGAAGAGGCATCCTTTTTTGCCCTCTAAGAAAAATTTAGTTTTGACACGTTTTATTAAATTTAAATAACTCAGTCCTTTGAGAATAAGTGCTTTATTTCTTCTACAGTCAGTCACTCAGCCAGAATCTACAGGGGACCCAAACAATATGACTCTTTTGGCAGAAGAGGCTCGAAAGCTCGCTGAACGGTAACCTCTAGATCCCTGTTTAATGGTTAAGTTGTGGCTTCCCTTATGGTATGTGTGTGTTGTCTTACCCCATAATCCATAAACACTTTCCCCATAATGCACTTTTGCAAAGTTTTCTCTCATTTCTAAGACATTATCAGCTGTGTGTACTCTTTTCTTCCTTTTACTTTGAAATTAGAATATTCACTTTGAATATTAGAATACAGTGGTTTGAAGAGAAATCATATATCTCGAAGAAAACCGTAACATTTTTAGATTTTTGACTTATTTAAGGCTGCAGTAACTGAATGAAATAGCAGATTGTTGTTGATAAAGATTAGGCATGGGATTTGTGTTGGTAGCTAGATAAATGATTTCTTGCTAGCATACACAGTTTTATATGCAAATTACTCTCAAATAGTTAAATTTAAAAGTTGTTTTTCTGAAGAATTATACACATTTTTCTCTTATAAATTTAAACTATTAGTTTTTTTGAAAAATATTCTCATCTCAGTTTACAGAATGCTATTCATATATTCAGCCCCACTGAACTGATTGCAAAATTCCAAATGAATGAGGTTTTCCAATATTTGTAGAATTCTTGCTCATTTTAGTATATGTATATATAATAAAGTAGGCTGGGTGTGGTGGCTCACACCTGTAATTCCAGCATTTTGGGAGGCCGAGGTGGGTGGATCACCTGAGGTCAGGAGTTTGAGACCAGTCTGGCCAACATGGTGAAACCTCATCTCTACTAAAAATACATCAGCTGGGCATGGTGGTGTGCACCTATAATCCCAGCTACTCGGGAGGCTGAGGCAGGAGAATTGATTGAACCAGGAGGCAGAGGTTGCAGTGAGCCAAGATCATGCCACTGCACTCAAGCCTGATCAACAGAGTGAGACTGCTTTTTAAAAATAATAAAGTCACGCCTGTAATCCCAGCACTTTGGGAGGCCGAGGCGGGTGGATCACGAGGTCAAGAGATCGAGACCATCCTGGTCAACACGGTGAAACCCCGTCTCTACTAAAAATACAAAAAATTAGCTGGGCATGGTGGCGCGTGCCTGTAATCCCAGCTACTCAGGAGGCTGAGGCAGGAGAATTGCCTGAACCTAGGAGGCGGAGGTTGCGGTGAGCTGAGATCGCGCCATTGCACTCCAGCCTGGGTAACAAGAGCAAAACTCCATCTCAAAAAAAAAAAAATAGTAATAATAATAATAAAGTAAGCATTACCTAAATTTTATTTCCCTACCAGACGGTTGTTTCATGGCTTATTTGTTTTATCTGTATAGTCATAAACAAGAAGCTGATGACATTGTACGAGTGGCGAAGACAGCCAATGATACATCAACTGAGGCATACAACCTGCTTTTGAGGACATTGGCAGGAGAAAATCAAACAGCATCTGAGATTGAAGAGCTTAATAGAAAGTGAGTATGATTTAAATGTGGTTTGCAGCCCTTTAGCTGTTCTAGTAAGTAACAGTAGTTCAATGAAAAATTAAATACTGGTGGATTCAGGGCATACATTCATGCAGTAAGATTTCCTTTGTTAATCATGCTTTTGAAATGGCACAGTAAGTAGAGCAGGGCTTGTGGAGCCACAGAAATTTGGTTTGATTCAGTTACTATAACTACAGAGAATAGTAACAAGATGAGCCATGATACTTAAAATTCTGCATAAATAAAGAAGAGAAAGAATATGATAGAGTAAGTAGAGGAAACATAATTGAACTATAAATCTTTAACGGGTGTCTGAAATAAGAAAGTATATGGCACACCACATAGAAGTGATAAGAGAAAATGAAAATGTATGCCAAATGTTGGTATTAAAATGAAAGCATTTTAATGTAGCATTTTCTTTGAGGTTTTGGGCATATTATCGTATGATCATGTTAATCTGATTAACATTAAGATGCTAAAAGCAGCTAAGATTTTCATTAAATCACATTATTTGTGTCTTAGGTATGAACAAGCGAAGAACATCTCACAGGATCTGGAGAAACAAGCTGCCCAAGTACACGAGGAGGCCAAAAGGGCTGGTGACAAAGCTGTGGAGATCTATGCCAGTGTGGCTCAGCTGAGCCCTGTGGACTCTGAAACCCTGGAGGTATGGGGGTAGACTGTACGCACAGCCCCACCCTGTCTCTCCCCCAAGTCATGTGACAGCAGACTGCTCTGCACCTCCCTCTGTCCTCCCACTGGCTTGCTGGTAAAGTTGAGTCTATTTCACATACACTAATAGAATTTACCAAGGTAGCCAGGTGTGGAGACTCATGCCTGTAATCCCCGCTGCTCGGGAGACTGAGGCAGGAGAATTGCTCGAATTCTCAGCTGAGCCCTGTGGACTCCAAGACACTGGAGGTATGGGGACAGCCTGTACACACAGCCCCACTCTGTCTTTCTCCCAAGTCTGTGTGAGGTGGGAGGATTGTGTGAGACCAGGAGTTCCAGAACAGCCTAATCAACATAGCGCAAGACCCTATCCCTTCAAAAAACAAAAACTTACCAAGATTAAGAATCCTGTGATTGTAAACATTAAATAGCAAAGACTACTTTAATGATATGAACAATTACTCTTAAGTCTTTAGTACAAATCCAAATTACAATAATATATTTGAATTGCTTAAAGTGGAGTACACGGAGACATTTACTCCTAGGCACTGTCTGGTAGAGACCTAGAGAGAAATAAGAGAGAATGGTTTAATTAAAGGACTATAGCAGGAAGTTCTGGGGCAGGTAAAATATTTTGGAATTGGTAGGATTTTATTTCATATCTGTACTCTAATCGTGGATCCTAACTCCAAGCTCTGTATAAATGGTAGTTTTTTGCATTAAGCTTGAGATATACTAAGTGTCACTTCTTATATCTGAGGTGTTGACTTGATTTTTACCATCAAGGTTTAGGTCCCTTTAGACATGTACAGATTGTCTGATTCTATATATTTAGAAGTAGAAAATAGGCAGAATTAGTCTATGATGATAAAAATCAGAGCATTGGGAGGCGCAATATTGGAAAGATGGAGTGGAGATTGGCTGGAAAGGGAGAAAAGGGAGCTTCTTGGGTGATGGAAGTCTTCTGTATCTTGATTGGAGTGTTTGGTTACATAGAAATTCATGTGTCAAAACTCATCAAACTATATGTGGATGCTGTGAATTTCAGTGTGTAGAGTATGTCTTGTTGCAGTTCTTAAAAAATATCAATTGAGTGTTAGGTGTTAGAGAGTTTCTAAGCCTACCTTTTCATTAGTTTAAATGTTTTATCCAAAGCGTAGTGATCTTACTTGCTTTTCACAGAATGAAGCAAATAACATTAAGATGGAAGCTGAGAATCTGGAACGTCTGATTGACCAGAAGTTGAAAGATTATGAGGACCTCAGGGAAGACATGAGAGGAAAGGAACTTGAAGTCAAGAACCTTCTGGAGAAAGGAAAGACTGAACAGCAGGTTGGTTTGATTTGCAGCTTGCTTCATGTCTTGAAGCAACATTTGAACAGTCCAAATGTGTCTGTGATGACACCATATTTGCAGAGATGGCAGACCACAGTGCTGAGAGAGCAGCCTAACATGTTGTATGCTGGCAAGTCTCAGGCGATACCTCTGGAGAGTCTTTTCTGTCCAGGAGACAGAAGGGATTTCCTTTGGAGGGTTCATCCCCCAATTTGACATGTGTTTGCAGACCGTGGACCAACTCCTAGCCCGAGCTGATGCTGCCAAAGCCCTCGCCGAAGAAGCTGCAAAGAAGGGACGGAATACCTTACAAGAAGCTAATGACATTCTCAACAACCTGAAAGGTAGAAAAGACTGAGATAACAGGGGCAAATGCATCCACAAGTAGAGTGATTTTTTAAAAAATCGTGTCTTTTACCATATTTATTACTTCATCCACAACTCCCTACTTTTTTCGTGCTAAAGTATTTCAAAGAGAAATCCCAGAGCTCATGCCATTTTATCCCTGCATACTTCAGTATAGATTTTTTTTAAAAAGATGTTTTTTTATTAGGCTAACTCACATAACCAGTATGCCTATTTAGATAACTTATATAATGGTAAATGGAGATTATCTTTCATTTTCTCTGCCAGTGGCATCCAATTCTTTGTTGTTTTTTTTCATTACCCCAGATAAAAGAGAAATGTTACCAACTCACTGAGCAACTGTGAATTCATGTCTGATAAAATAGTCATAGGTTCTATAAATAAGGAATCTTTACAGGATGCTTTACAGGATACTGGTTGAAAGTATGAGCCAGGCACAGTAGCTCCTCATGCCTGTAATCCCAATACGTTGGGTGGGAGGCTCACTGGAAGCCAGGAGTTCAAGACCAGTTCCTCCCTGGAGAATATAGCGAGATCCCATCTCTACAAAAAATTTGTTTTAATTAGCCAGGCATACTGGCACACACCAGTAGTCCTAGATATTTGGGAGGCTGAGGTAGGAGGATCCCTGCTGCAGTAAGCAGTGATTATGCCATTGCACTCCAGCCAGGATGACAGAGTGAAACCTTGTCTCTAAAAATAAAACAAAATAACAAGTTCAAAATATGGTCTCTGGTGTCAGTGGGTTTAAAATCCTGCACCACAAGTCATCTAACTTCTTTAACCCTTAATTTTCTTATAGAAATGATACAGCCTATTTTATATCAAAGACACATAAAGCTCTTAGCTCAGTACCCGACACACAGTAAACACTAAATAAATTGCAACTTTTTCTTTTTTTTGAGACGGAGTCTCGCTCTTTTGCCAGTCCGGATTGCAGGAGTATAGTGGTGTGATCTCAGCTTACTGCAACCTCCACCTCCCAGGTTCAAGTGATTCTCCTGTGTCAGCCTCCCGAGTAGCTGGGACTACAGGCAACGTGCCACCATGCCCAGCTAATTTTTGTATTTTTAGTAGAGATGGGGTTTCACCATGTTGGCCAGGATGGTCTCTATCTCTTGACCTTGTGATCCTCCCAAAGTCCTGGGATTATAGGCGTGAGTCATCGCGCCCAGCCCAGTTGCACCTTTTAATACTGGTTGAGGTAGCAGTAGTGGGATGCTCAGGGCTCTGCATTAAAGCACATTGTTCAAGTAAGAATTCTATTTCCAGAAACAGGTAATGTTTATATAAGACTAACTGGGAGACCTTTTCTGTAGAGATGTGTAATTTCTAAAATTTCAGTCCATGCTTTCTTCCATTTTTTACCCTGACTTCCACTGTTCATAAAACGAAATCCAGTTGGAACTCCCTGAAAGGTCCCCTTTTTAGTTGTTGGGAGTTCAGTTCAAATGTGTTCTTGAACTTGTTTCAGATTTCGATAGGCGCGTGAACGATAACAAGACAGCTGCAGAGGAGGCGCTAAGGAAGATTCCGACCATCAACCAGACCATCATTGAAGCCAATGAAAAGACCAGGGATGCCCAGCAGGCCCTGGGCAACGCTGCAGCAGATGCCACGGAGGCCAAGAACAAGGCCCACGAGGCAGAGAGGATCGCGAGCGCTATCCAAAAGGTGTGCATTTCTCCTCTGAGAGTCCCTGTCCATGCCTTTCTCTAGTCACCTTTCAGTATCTTTCCAGACCCTCAGAGCCTTTGCAGATTTTTTTCCTCAACTTCAGTAAAATTGTGTTAAACCATATTTTTTTTCTTTTGACTAGGCATGAAGAGTAGGTATCCACATTGATTGAGGAGGGGTAATCAGTAAAAGGGTGCTTTACTCTAAAATTTCTACTTTGTCTTCAGTGTGGGGTCTGGCTTCATTCCCACAAAAAAAAAAAAAAAAAAAAATCCCATTCCCACAAAAAGCAGACTTCTTCTAAATAAACATTCTTCTTTGACCTAGACAGGTGGTATTTATTTCAATAATATGTAGTATGCCTTATCAATACAACTTTCAGGCCCCCTTTTCAAGCATATTGCCATATGTAAGCCCCTCCTAGGAGAGACTTCCCGTTGCTGCCATTGCTAGGATTTAAAGAATAATTTTTTTTAGTCTGGCTTTGTCTTATTTCAAGGTCAATCTGTTTGTTTTATTTAAAGAAGAGATTGGAGCAATTTCAGAATTAGATATTTAAGAATCACAGAAACCTCTTAGTTTCCTTAGAACAGTTGGCTTTTGGATTAATTATATTTTTTAAAATACTCATATTTCAGGATTGTGGTCTTTTTTGTATATTATGATGAACTGCCAAGAAGGAACCAAGCTAGCTGTGAAATGATGCTATTATCTTGATGAAAGCATCTAATCAGTATGATGTGGTAGAAAATGTATGCCATTCAGTGTTTATCATTTGCTAGCTGTGTGACCTCAACTAAAAATAGAAATAATGGAACAGAATTTTTCCGGATTAAAGAAGAGGATACAAACGAAAGTGCTAGATAAAATACAAAATGTTATTATGTGTGTAGGAATGTTTTTTTTTTTTACTATTATTTAGAACCCAAATTGATAATGTAAGTCATGAGAATAGTATAAATCAATATGTTATTCTTCCTAGATTATATTTTTGAGCCATTTTATAAATTATAAAGGGAGTGGGAGCATACTTGAGAAAAAGGAAAGCTTTTTTTAAAAAATAGCAATTTGCTTTTGTGCCTAGAATGCCACCAGCACCAAAGCAGAAGCTGAAAGAACTTTTGCAGAAGTTACAGATCTGGATAATGAAGTGACCAATATGCTGAAGCAACTACAGGAGGCAGAAAAAGAGCTAAAGAGAAAACAAGATGACGCTGACCAGGACATGATGATGGCAGGGATGGTAAGAGGTTTGGGCATAGTTGCTCATTGGCAGCAAGTGAACAGTGTTTAATAATAAAGATCCCCCACTTGTTGAGAAGAGTCTTTTTCATATTGACTTCTGTTTTTCATCACGTTGTCTGGTCAAGAATTGGGTTAGTAGCTTACACAGAAGACAAAGAATTTGGATCTTCTGCCAGGTATTTTTGTTGCACAATTGTCCTGTCCCAAAGTTACTCAGTTAAAAGCAAAACATTGCTTTACACATTTGAGGTTTTAGGACATTAAAAAGTATGTGTTTGTGTTTTTCAGTGGGTAATTCATAAATGTTAATTAAAAAGGAATGCAATGAAAAGTTAATTTTCTTCCTATTCTTGTTCTCCCAGCACCTTGCTCCTTAGAGACAAAGACAAGTTTCTTGTATATAAGAAATTTTTGAAGATGGCATTGTCCACCACCCCACCAAAACATACCAAACGTACATCTAGTTTAATTTTTCACCTTTTGTGAAAATGTATATGCATGGCACCATTTGTAACAAAATTGACTTGTGAATGGATGGTCCAAGGAAGAACTAAGGTCCATTTTTCTGTTCTATGCTATATTTTACTTTGAAAAGACTTTAGTGGAGTCACAGTAGGAATATTCTTTTTCCAGTTGGGTGTAGCAGTCACGGTAATAACATACATGAGCTTGTTTACTTGCTCACTTTCAGTGGCAAGGAAGAGGCCTTCTTTCACTGCTGCCAAAAAACGGAGTCCCTCACTGTGGGTCATTTTCACTTTGGGATGGAAAAAAGAAATACAAGGCCTACTAATCTCTAGGGAAGTGATAAAGCAAACTGTCCCTGTGCAAACACCTGATTTTATTATGCTTTTTGCAGGAGTGCACAGTGCGGAATGGGGGGTGGTGTTGGTTTGGATTATCCTGATTTTCTGTGTCATGGTGTGGCTCAAGTACAAATTCCCATAAAGATGGCTGGGTGCAGTGGCTCACGCCTGTAATCCCAGCATTTTGGGAGGCCAAGGTGGTTGGATCGCCTGTGGTCAGGAGTTCAAGACCACCCTGGCCAACACAGTGAAACCGTGTCTCTACTAAAAGTACAAAACTTAGCTGGGCGTGGTGGTGGGCGCCTGTAATCCCAGCTACTTGGGAGGCTGAGGCAGGAGAATTGCTTGAACTCAGGAGGTGGAGGTTGTAATGAGCCAAGGTTGCACCACTGAACTCCAGCCTGGACCACAGAGGGATAGACTCTGTCTTCAAAACAAAA
>NW_016107348.1:4079558-4089209 GCF_001604975.1 Cebus imitator
TTTTGCTTTGCTTTCTTGTTCTTTTTAAAATCTTCACATTGTTTTGATCCCAAAATGTTTGCATTGTTCTGACCAAAACTAGGAAAAACAATTATGCGGTTAGAGACTCAAAGCCACTCACTTAAATCTCAACTAGATTTATTTGTGAGAACATCTGTTTTCTGATATTTAGACACTTCCTCTTCCATTGCTGTTTCCTATGACTCATGCACAGTTATTTGTTCAGGTTTCATGGAATTTCCCAAGTGTATTTACCTTTGTTTGGTTTTTAAAATGTAAATTATATTGCCCTAATAAATGAGTATGTGTGTCAGGGAGATTGTGACTGGGTCATTGCATGTGGAACGGGAGTTTACAGAAGAGCTTTATTAACCACGAAATTTTTCTAGGAATAGGACATTTCTAATAAGTTCCTAAGAGTGTCCGGAAGGACATGTTTTGGTTCTGAAACATAATTTCTATAATCATCCTTAAAAAATAACTTGTTTCTGCTTAATGGGTTTTACTATGAATATACCTCCATATATTATTGAGTGAGAATGTGAGAAAAAGAGATAATATTAACTTTTCAGATAGAAATATAGTGAGTTAGTATAGATGTAGCAGAAATAACAACACCCTCAATATGAAGATACGCAACAGCCCCACCAAACAAAAACAAACAGCAGTGAGAGATTTTAATTTCCTAAGTTAGAAAAGGGGAAAAAAAGTCTGGAAATTAGATTTGTTGGGTCATGGGAAAAAAGATTTAAAGAAGATGAAAACATACAGTCAGGACTGTTTGCCTCGTTTTTTCCCTACAGGCCTCGCAGGCTGCTCAAGAAGCTGAGATCAACGCCAGAAAAGCCAAAAACTCTGTTACTAGCCTCCTCAACATGATTAATGACCTCTTGGAGCAGCTGGGTATGTAGCTATAGAGTCCTTTTTGTCAGTCTCTGAATCTTTTGTGCTGTTCTTGGGATATGATATAGTACAGTTGACTCAGAAGTAGATGATACAGGTTTACATGAATCCATTTTAAGTCATTCATTAAATTATTAATATTTCCTTTTGCTCTTGCTTGTTTTGAAAGCCTTATAAAATAAATGCTTGTCTTGCATGGTAGGGCCTTTAAGAGCAACTTACTTCTTTACCATACTGATTATTCATCAGCTTATAGTGTGACCTGAATCATGACTTCAGGCTATGTTAATGTGACAAGTACTTACTAGGTGCCTTCTGTGGACATTGCGCTAAATAGAACACTGGCCTGAGGAGTTTCTTTTTAAGTTTTGAAGATATATTGCCAGCTAGGGTAGCATTTATGGTCCAGGATCATTGTACAACTACACAGTGATTCTTCTTAACTCATCTTGCTGGCAGCGTGCTTTAAGGGATTTAAAGTTAAGAATTTCAATAGTAGATTAAAAGAACACTTAGGCTGGGTGTGGTGGCTCACACTGGTAATCCCAATACTTTAAGAAGCCATGGAAGGAAGATAGCTTGAGGTCAGGAGTTTGAGACCAGCCTAGGCAACATAGCAAGATCTAACCTCTCTTCAAAATATTTTAAAAATTACCTGGGTGTGGTGCTACACGCCAGTAGTCGTAGGTACTCGGGAGACTGAAGCAGATGCGTCACTTGAGTTTGAGGTGACAGTGAGCTGTTATCACGCCACTGCACTCCACCCTGGACAACAGAGCAAAACCCTGTCTCAATTAAAAGAAAAAGAACACTTAAAACTGGTCATGACTTTACTGCCTGGAATTCTCTTCATTTGCTAAGTAAGGACAGTCTGATGAGGGGAAAGTTTTCATGCCACAAGAGAGAAAACCCTTGATTTTTCAAGGAAATCTGTGCATGAGGAAACATTTTAATCCAGTTTGATAGGGCGAGAGGGAGCAGGCTTCATTTTAGGACAGATGCATTTTTGTCACCAGACTCCATTACAAAGTGTCAATGCTCTAGCCAAGACTCTCTGTAGCAAGGCATTATATTTTAATTTGCTGGCCTTTAAAGACTGGTGCATTTTGTTCTGGTGGGGGCATTTTTTATCGGTCTCAACTATCAAGAATAATAAGTTATGTGCCAACAGATGGATATAAATGAAAGTAAGCTAGAAGAGAAAGCTTTTTGTGGAATAGCTAGGCTTTTAACATTAGTCTGACTTGGGTTAGTGTCTCTGCTTTGTTGTTTATAGGGTGTGCAAACTTGGGCAAATTATTTAACATCTGCGAATCGCTGATGTAAAATGGTCTTGTGAGACTTTAATCAAGTCAAGTATGCATGAAGTGCTGTCCATTGTGTCTGCTTTTGTTTGTTATGGAAACATTTCATTTCTTTCAAAAGAATCTCTTTTTCTTGCTAAGCTTAAAGTGAAGACCTGTTGAAATTATTTCAGCATTTTACCCTTGGCCATTTTTCATAGGAAGGCTTCTAATAGTGTCTAACTCCTAAAAGCAGAAAGTGACCTTCAAAACTAACCCATCTTCCCTGGAATATCTCTGAGAGCTGAGGGATTAGGGTTCTTAGAGATTTGTATATCTTTGATGGCACTAAAATGACACATAGATTACACATATACCTGGAAAAGATATTAAATGTTATAACCCTCAAAACCACAAGTGAAGCTTAAGGTCTAGAACATAGTAGCTGTGCATTTAGGAAACATTCTGCAAGAACCGTTGTCTCAGAAAAAAAAATCCAACTTGATATTAATTATATGCTCAGACCCATCCCTGCTGGATTATGTCAGCATTTGTACTTGGTTTGCATTGTTTATACCCTTGTGTGACATCAGCAATCTGCAAGTCACATTTGCAGGGCTACCAGTGCAGAGTGGCAGCTGCTGGGCCTAGAGGCTAGTGGAGGTACATGTGAAGAGATCATTCTTACTGAATGTGTCTGTTCTCTTCTGTGTACTTTCTGACCCTCCAGGGCAGCTGGACACAGTAGACCTGAATAAGCTAAATGAGATTGAAGGCACCCTGAACAAAGCCAAAGATGAAATGAAGGTCAGTGATCTTGATAGGAAAGTGTCTGACCTGGAGAATGAAGCCAAGAAGCAGGAAGCTGCCATCATGGACTATAACCGCGATATTGAGGAGATTATGAAGGACATTCGCAATCTGGAAGACATCAGGAAGACCTTACCATCTGGCTGCTTCAACACCCCATCCATTGAAAAGCCCTAGCGTCTCTAGGGCTGGAAGGCAGCATCCCTCTGACGGGGGCAGTTGTGAGGCCACAGAGTGCCTTGACACAAAGATTACATTTTTCAGACCCCTACTCCTCTGCTGCCCTCCACCACTGTCCTTTTGAACCAGGAAAAGTCACAAAGTTGAAAGAGAAGCAAATTAAACATCCTGAATCGGGAACAAAGGGTTTTATCTAATAAAGTCTCTCTTCTACTCACGTTGCTACCTTACCCACACTTTCCCTTCTGATTTGCATGAGGACGTGGCATCCTACGTTACTGTACGGTGGCATAAGCACATCATGTGAGTCCATGTATGCCAGGGCAGAGCAAGTAGCCCTCCCCTGTCTCATCGATACCAGGAGAACCTCCTGTCTCAGTACTCTTGTTTCTATGAAGGAAAAGTTTGGCTACTAATAGTAGCATTGTGATGGCCAGTATATCCACTCTATGGATAAAGAAAATGCATCTGCATCTCCTGCCCCTCTTCTTCTAAGCAAAAGGAAATAAACATCCTGTGCCAAAGGTATTGGTCATTTAGAATGTCAGTAGCCATCCATCAGTGCTTTTAGCTATTTTGAGTATAAGACACTGAGCCATCCACAGGTCAGGATGCAATTATTTATAAAAGTCTCCAAGTGAAAATGGCTGAAGAAGATTTTTCTAGTATATTACTAATTGACTAGGAAGATAAACTTTTTTCAGATCTTTTGGGCAGCTGATAATTTAAATCTGGATGGGCAGCTTGCACTCACCAATAGACCAATAGACATCTTTTGATAAATGGAACTTAGAAGAAATGGGGATATGATAACCACTAAAGTTTTATTTTCAAAATCAAACTAATTACAGCTTTTTTATGAGGTTAGTCTTGGAATTAGTGTTAAGTATTTGGCAGAGAACAGTTAATCCCTAAGGTCTTGACAGAACAAAAGAAAAACAAGCCTCCTTGCCATAGTCTTTTCTAGCAAAGGGATAAAACTTAAATGGCAGCTTGTACTGTCAGAATTCCATGTAGCCATTTGTTCTTCTGTTGGAGAGAGATGAGACATTTGACCCTTAGCTCCAGTTTTCTTCTGATGTTTCCATCTTCCTGAATCCCTCAAAAAACATTGTTTGCCAAATCCTGGTGGCAAATACTTGCCCTCAGTATTTCACACAGCTGCCAATGCTATCGAGTTCCTGCACTTTGTGATTTAAATCCACTCTAAACCTTCCCTCTAAGTGTAGAGGGAAGACCCTTACGTGGAGTTTCCTAGTGGGCTTCTCGACTTTTGATCCTCAGCTCTGTGGTTTTATTTTAAGACCACAGTGTGACAGTTCCCTGCCACACACACCCTTCCTCCTGCCAACCCACCTTTGAGATTCATATATAGCCTTTAACACTATGCAACTTTGTACTTTGCGTAGCAGGGGCGGGGTGGGGGGAAAGAAACTATTATCTGACACACTGGTGCTATTAATTATTTCAAATTTATATTTTTGTGTGAATGTTTTTTGTTTTATGATTATAGAATAAGGAATTTATGTAAATATACTTGGTCCTATTTCTAGAATGGCACTGTCTGTTCACTTCACTCAATTTTTCCTCTTCACTGGCACAATGTATCTGAATACCTCCTTCCCTTCCATCTAGAATTCTTTGGATTGTACTTGTTCCCCACTTTGCTCTCTGCCTTGTGTTTGCAGTATCTCCATTCTCTAAAACTAAGATAATTGCTTTCCTCCACGCCCAGCCACTGTAAAGAGGGTAACTTGGGTCCTCTTCCATTGTAGTCCTGATGATCCTAACCTGCAGCATGATGGTTTTACAACGTGCCAGAGCAGGGACACCAGGTTGACAAGCTATGGTAGGATTAGAAAAGTTTGCTGAAGAGGATCTTTGACACCATAGTGGGACTAGCCAGGAATGAGGGAGAAATGCCCTTTCTGGCAATTGCTGGAGCTGGATGGTTCAATTGTATAAGGGAGTGTATTTTGACTGAGCACTTTCAGGGCATCAGGAACAGTGCTACTGATGGGTAGACTGGGAGAGGTGGTATAACTTAGTTCTTGATGATCCCACTTCCTGTTTCCATCTGCTTGGGATATACCAGAGTTTACAACAAGTGTTTTGACATGCATACTCCAGAGCTTTCACTCTGCTGCTTCTCCCAGGCCTCTTCTACTGTGGTAGGAGATGTGGCGCCCTCTTGCCAAGTTTTCACATCGTTTCGTGGCTAGCTCCTTTCGCTGAGTGGCTATATCCTAACATATGCATTTGGTCAAGGTTGCAGAAAAAGACTGAAGATTGACTGCCAAGCGAGTTTGGAGAAGTTCACTCCAGCAAGTCTCAGGCCACAATGGGGTGGTTTGGTTTGGTTTCCTTTTTAACTTTTATTTGCTTTTCTCCTCCACCTGTGTGGTGTATTTTTTTAAACAGAATTTTATTTTTAAAATAAAAGGTTCATTACAAGATGATACCTTAAATACACTCCTGCAATACAGCCATTATTTTATTGTCTAGCTCCAGTTATCTGTATTTTATGTAACGTCATTGACAGAATGGCTGCTGCAGAACGCTGGGTGACACAGGGATTATTATACTGCTATTTTTCCCTTTGAATTCCAACTGTGGACCTTTTATATGTGCCTTCACTTTAGCTGTTTGCCTTAATCTCTACAGCCTTGCTCTCCAGGGTGGTTAATAAAATGCAACACTTGTCATTTTTTATGTTTTAAGAAAACAGTATTTTATTTATAATAAAATCTGAATATTTGTAACCCTTTATATTTGGTGTGGCCTGAGTGTGATACTGGGGATGTAAGATGTTTTAAAAGGTATAGTGAATGAAAAGCCATACATAATGTCTTCTTTGGGTACTTATTTTCTCAAGAACAATTCAGTATACATACAGTAGATATATATACTTGCCTACTTTTTTGCCTATTTGCCTCTCTCAAATTAGCATACTTAGTGTAGTCTGGAAGTTGGTGAACTTTTCCAGTAAAGAGCTAGATAGTAAATGTTTTAGGTTTTGCAGGCCATGTGCCTATGGGCTGTAGTTACTAGAACCCTGGGGGAGCCTCACTACTCAGTAACAACTGACAGCCAGGCACAGTGCCTCACACCTGTAATCCCAGCACTTTAGGAGGCCAAGTTGGGCAGATTACTTAAGGTTAGGAATTTGAGACCAGCCTGACCAACATGGTAAAACCCTGTTTCTACTAAAAATACAAAAATTAGCTGAGCATTTTTGTAGCACGCGCCTGTAATCCCAGTTACTCAGGAGGCTGAGGCAGAAGAATAGCTTGAACCCTCCAACAAAAGGTGGAGGTTGCAGTGAGATGAGATCATGCCACTGCACTCCAGCTGTGGCAACAGAGCAAGAGTCTGTCTCAAAACAAACAAAAAAAAAAGCAAACTATTTTTAGATTTGTTGGACTTCCTAAATCAGCAAATGTTGTAATAAAAATTAAGTAATGTGCTGCACTAGCAGGCTGGAATCGGGTAATTTTACCCCACTCTTTCTGGAAGATGGACCCATCTGAAGTGACCTGAGACCAGGTGAGGACTTTGGGAGCTACAGAGAACAGCAGGAAGCTTTGGGCCTGCAAAGCCTTCTCTTTACTCTTTGATACTCTATTTATCGCCCTGGGTCCCCGTGGATTCCATGCCACCTTCCTAATCTTAGGAATTGTTGTAACAATGATACCTGTAAAGAAAAACCTGAACTCCTCTCATTAGACTTCCTCTGAGAAAGCTTTAGAGGGCATTAATTACTAGTACTATTATAGCTTCTTACATGCCCTGTTTTTAACTTTAATTGAGGACTGTTTCCTATCATTTGTAGGATCTAATTCAGATGCAGCTGTATCTCCTTTATCGTTACTGTCAGAGTGATGAGTGAGATTTTAAAATTTTGCTCTTATTCCATCAGTCATCTTCAGGACAGCAGTTTCTCAAAAGTTGCTACTAGCAAAATCTGATTCAGAATATCCCCAGAGGTTTACTCCATAAATAAATAAACGTCCTAGCCCCTTAATACACCTGAACTCATCAGCTCCACTTCCATTAAACTCAACATGGAATGCCGGAAGAAGACCCCAGGAACCCAGCAATATGAGGCGGTGGGAAAGCAGCGGATACCTTCATAAGGTAAGGAAGGACAGGCCCGAGGAAAGACCAGATCTCTCCAGGCCTGTAGATTATAGAAACAGAAACAAGGGTGTTATAAATAGCAGGTAATTTTACCTGTTTAAATGTAAACCTGCTTAGTGTAGAGTAAAAAATAAGCTTTTTAAGTTTTCTGTTCAAGGCTCCACTGGTTCTAGGGAACTATGATAACTATAGTGCTTGTATTTGTATTGAGTCTCCTAAAATGATTATATTTGTTCTACACTCGTGAATGAATTCTAAATAATAGAAATCAAACGCATACACAAGAAACAATCATTTTTCTTTAAATCCATTGAAAAGCAAAAAGCCTCTGACTAGGAATTCAAATATTAGAAACATCAACATTTGAAAAATTACCACACCTCCATGTCCTTAACTCCTCTCTCGGCCTTGAATGTCCTTTCTTTCCTCTACCCAGTACAGGAAAGCCTAATGTCAAGGTGTCACCTCTTGTGTTGGAATTGTGCAGTCCTTCTTGTGTCCACCACTTCCAGCTTTGCTCTGTCTTCTAGAATGGCCTGTGGACTCTATAGTTCAGGCGTCTCATCTTTCCCTCCCACTTTGTTCCCACCCCCAAAGATCAGGGTCTGTGTTATTTGTGTTATCCTCAGGGCTAGGATGCATACAGTAGGTACTCAGGTTGTATGATAGTGAGAAGGTAGCCTTCTCCACCTGCACTCCCATACCTGTTACTTTTTATCTGCTGTGCCCAGAGAGGGAGTCTTATGGCAGTTTGTTAATGCACTCTCTCAGCTCCCAACAGCGTTCTGCTTTCTCAGCATCCCCACCTAAGCACAGGTTGGCCTCTTGTTTGCAGGAAGATAAGCAAAGCCACAGTCTTGCATTATATGGCACAGCACACACCACATACACTGCCATGTGGTCAGCAACTAGCTAGTACAATCTGGTCTGCAAGGCCCACTGCCCTGGCTCCCAGCCTCAGACTCACCAAAGCAGGTTTTCCACACAGCAGGTTTTCCCACACAGCTCCTGCAGCCCAGCATTAATTTCCTTGTTCTCTAATTCCTGGAAATGGTCCCAGTAAAGTTCAATCAACCAATTAATTTGGTATTTTATCCTGTTTGCATGTGTACTTTAGCAGGCCTTGTAATTAATATTGGCCATAAAGTGTATTATTTATGATTAACTCAGTATAGTTTATTTCTATAAAAAGTCAAGCATCAAGCCCTTGATCAAGAATGTGACCTTCTATTACACTGTTGTTCCCATAAGTCAGTCCAACTCAATTTAAGTGATTCTCCATGAAACGTGCCTGGTTTGAGGCAACCCTTCCATCTTCCCATAATTCTTTCCACCTTGGCTACTAACAAAAGAAATCACCTGAACTTCAGACCGATGCTTTTCAGGCCCACCCCATGGTATCTGTCCTAATACAGAGATCCTTTGGCATTTCAGTAACTAAATGCAACCATCAAATTTTTTTCCATGTTAATTTTGTTTATGTTAAGAATTCCTAATGCACTTCCTTTCTGAATATTCAGTGTCTGTCTTCTAGGATATTGTATCCTAATTTTCCCTACACTTTTTTGTTGATCCCAGCCACTTTTTCCACGGACATTTCTTTCCTTCCTGACCATGGTCTCTGTATTGGGGTTAGTGCAGAGTAAGCACAAATCAGCCATGAGCAGAAGTGTCTGGGAGATGTGCTGTCCTAGGGTGGATTATAAGTTTCTGGGTTGCTGAGCCAGCATCCAAAATAAAGGCTCAGGAGGCACAGCTATGATTTCAATGATTATATGTTCAGCGTGGTCAGAGGGGTTTGTGTTACAACTTGCTGATCCTTCATGGCTCAGACAGTCTGCCCTCACAGCTGTCTCAGTTGGGCTGATACAGGAGATCAGATCTGGCCAGGGAGAGTTTTGCCTCGTAAATTTCAGATAGGCTGTTCTCTAAGTTTCTGAAGGAGTTAAGAAGGACTGGCATTATCAAGATAGCTTGTATGTTTTAAGGCACCTTCATAATTATTTTCTTTCATTTGTCCCTCCTTTGAAGAGTCTTTTTTGGCCAAGGGGGAAGTTCAAGACATGGTTTGCTGTTCCACCACCCTTACCACTGTTTTAGCATATTGCCTTATTCTCTCTCATGATTTGGATCCGTTTTCCTTTTATGAAGGAAATATACTTGTATTTTATTATAAGCTGCCTCAAATCTCTCTTTTGGAGAGAGCAAGGCAGATTTAAATATATTGGCAACTTTCCCAGTACTAAGGAACCACTTAATTATTACACAGAATTATTCCATGGAACCTGATTGTCCTCAAGCAGCCTTGGCCACACACACCATACAGCTCACACCC
>NW_016107348.1:4089279-4097430 GCF_001604975.1 Cebus imitator
TCTCCTGCTCACACACCACACAGCTCACATCCCTCTCCTGCGCACACACCACACAGCTCACACCCCTCTCCTGCTCACACACCACACAGCTCACACCCCTCTCCTGCTCACACACCACACAGCTCACACCCCTCTCTTGCTCATACACCACACAGCTCACACCCCTCTCCTGCTCACACTGCACAGCTCACACCCCTCTCCTGCTCACACACCACACAGCTCACATCCCTCTCCTGCTCACACTGCACAGCTCACACCCCTCTCCTGCTCACACCGCACAGCTCACACCCCTCTCCCGCTCACACCACACAGCTCACATACCTCTCCTCACACACCACACAGCTCACACCCCTCTCCTCACACACCACACAGCTCACACCCCTCTCCTCACACACCACACAGCTCACACCCTTCTCCCGCTCACACCACACAGCTCACACCTCTCCCGCTCACACCACACAGCTCACACCCCTCTCCCGCTCACACCACACAACTCACACCCCTCTCCCGCCCACACCGCACAGCTCACACCCCTCTCCCGCTCACACCGCACAGCTCACACCCCTCTCCCGCTCACACCGCACAGCTCACACCCCTCTCCCGCTCANCCGCACAGCTCACACCCCTCTCCCGCTCACACCGCACAGCTCACACCCCTCTCCCGCTCACACCGCACAGCTCACACCCCTCTCCCGCTCACACCACACAGCTCACACACCTCTTCTCACACACCACACAGCTCACACCCCTCACACCACACAGCTCACACCCCCTCCCGCTCACACCACACAGCTCACACCCCTCTCCCTCTCACACCACACAGCTCACACCCCTCTCCTCACACACCACACAGCTCACATCCCTCTCCTCCTGCCCTTGTTTCTCCCTCCCTTTCCCTTTCCCTTCTTAGGCTCAAGGATGAGGCACATAAGTCTAGTTCACCTGGATAATTTTGCTTAATGAGGGAATTCACCTAAATTTTAATGCTCTTTGGAATATTTTTATACCATTTTCATTTCCCTATTTTTTTTTTTGCTTTTTAATAACTTTAGTCAGTTTGTGTAATTTTCTTCTTTTATAAGTCCCATTGTCAAAGCATTTTATAAATGATGAGATTGTTTTGTATTTTTACAGAAGATTGTTTTTCTTTTCTACTTTTTAAAACTTTTATTTTGAAATAATTTTAGATTTGCAGAAGATTTACAAAGGTAGTACAGAGCGTTCCCATATACCCTTCACCCAGCCTCCCCCAATACCAGCATCTGACATAACTATGGTACATTTATTAAAACTAAGAAATTAACATTGGTACAGTACTGCTAATTAAAGTACAAACTTTTGCCTACTTTTAAACATCTTTTTTTTCTAAGGCCCCACTTTTAAAGTAATACTAAGTTTTAAAACAAAATTGGAATATTTGACATTAATACCCAAGTTATGGGGCAACAGGAATTTGAAGTCCAAAATAATAGATTTTACTTTTATGTTATGCTCAAGACTTCCCAATGTATAATATATTCATAGTTAATTGCAAATAATGACATTAAACAACTTAATAAAATACCCTAAAAGTTTTAGAAAGAGATATTAAAGTATCCATCTGAATAAACACGGCATTCATAATATGCCAAACATTCT
Organism: Cebus imitator; assembly: GCF_001604975.1. NCBI lineage: Eukaryota > Metazoa > Chordata > Mammalia > Primates > Cebidae > Cebus > Cebus imitator. Next base: position 4,090,918 of record NW_016107348.1, read on the forward strand.
ATATTTATTAGATATAGATTATTATTTGATATTAGATTATAATTTATTAGATATATATCCTATATTTATTAGATATAGGAAATTTACTTAGATTTGTTTGTAATTTTTTTAAGACATAATTTCAGACTTATAGAAAAATTGCAAGAGTAGTTCAAAAAATTCCCATACTTTTTTTTTTACCCAGATTCCTCCAGTGTTAATATTTTACTACAATTGCTTTGTACTTTTCTCTCTGTGGCTCTCACAAATAGGAAGGAGAGAAAACGGTTATAAGTTGCAGAAGTGGTGCCCCTTTACCCATACATAATTCAATATGTATTCCCTAAAGGACAGAGAACTTTCTTAGATAACTATAGTATAATTGTTAAAATCAAGAAATTAACATTGATACAATATTTTTAATATAATCTATAGCCATTATTCAGATTTTACTATATGTGGTAGACAGAATAATGGCCTGCCCCACAAAGGTGTTCAAATTCTCAGTTCCTAGAATTTGTGATTGCATTAGATTATTGATATAATTAAATTGTAAATCAGCTGACCTTAAAATAGATTATGTTGGACTATCTGGGTGGGCCCAATGTAATCAAAAGGCTCTTCTAATAAGAAGAGGAAGACAGAAAAGGAGATCAGAGTGATACAATTTAAGAAGGACTCCGCCCACCATTGCTGGTTTGAAGGAGGAGGAAGAGGGCATGGGATGTGGGCAGCCTTTAGAAGCTGGGAAAGGAAAGGGAATGGGTCTCCCAAAGCCTCCAGAAAGAATGCAGCTCTGCTGGCAGAGATTTTAGCACAGAGACCCCCATCTGACTTTTAACCCATAGAACCATACACTAATAAATTTGTGTTCTTTTTTGTTTTTTGAGATAGAGTTTTGCTCTTGTTGCCCAGGCTGGAGTGCAATGGCGCGATCTTGGCTCACTGAAACCTCCACTTCCTGGGTTCAAGTGATTCTCTTGCCTCAGCCTCCTGAGTAGCTGGGATTACAGGCACATGCCACCATGCCTGGCTAATTTTTGTATTTTTAGCAGAGACGGAGTTTCCTCATATTGACCAGGCTAGTCTTGAACTCCTGATCTCTGGTGATCCACCCTCCTCGGCCTCCCAAAGTGCTGGGATTACAGGTGTGAGCCACCACACCCTGTCCTTTAAATTTGTGTTCCTTTAAGCCACTAAGTTTTAGGTAATTTGTTATGATTGCCATAGAAAACTAATATACAATTTGTCTCGATAATATCTTTTATAGCAAAAGAAGATCCAAGATCATATGTTGTGTTCACCTGTCTTGTCTCCTTTGTTTCTTTTAATCTGGAATAGCTCCTGGTCTTTCTTTGTATTTCATGACATTGACATTTTTTAGAATGAGGGTAGTTATTTTGAAGAATGAGCCTCAATTTGCTTTGTCTGATGTTTTCTCTTGATTAGATTCAGATGTTAAGCTTTTGGCAGGGAGATCATAGAAGTCATGCTGAATTCTTTTTAATTATACATTGAATCAGGACACACATTAGTCATTACTGGCAATGTTAACTTTGAGATTTGATTAGGGTGGTATCTTCCAGGTCTTCATTGTAAAGTTACTCTGTTACTCTTTGTAATAAATATGTGTTTTGAGAGAAGATATTCTGAGGCAAGACATAAATAGCCTGTTATTCCCCACATTTTTGTCCACCAGTTTTAGTATTCAGTGATGACAACCGCTAAATGGAGATTTTCTAATTTCATCGTTCTTTATGGCATATATTAATTGGCATTATGCTGGAGGTAGAGCTTTCACTTCTCCCTTATTTATTTACTTCTATATTTATATTATTTTAGATTCATGGGGCCTCCTTTTATTTAATGGGGTACAATATATTGTTCTTGATTTTTATTTTGATTCCTAATTGTCCCATATTTGACCAGTGGGAGTATTTTTTGATTTTGTTTTTAATTGACACATAATAATTGTACATTATTTGGGGGGTACAGAGGGAATTTTCCATACATGCAATGTATGATGATCAAATCATGGTGTTCAGCATATCCATCACCTCAAACATTCACCATTTCTCTGTAGTGAGAGCATTTAGCCTCCTCTTTTACAGTTATTTAGAAATGTAGAAGTATACACGATAATATCATTTACTAGAGTCACCCTATTGTGCTGTAGAACACCAGAATTTATTCTCATAAGTTCTGTAATTTTGTACTCTTGACCAATCTCTCCTCATCTGCCTCTCTTCTCTCGTCTCCCCAGATTCTGGTAACCACTATTCTACTCTATACTTCCATGAGATTAGCTTTTTTAGATTCCACAAATGGGTGAATCATGCTGTATTTGTCTTTCTTTGCCTGGCTCATTTTGCTTAACACAGTGCCCTCTAGCTTCAGCCACATTGCCAAAAATAACAAGATTTCATTATTTTGATGGCCGAGTAGTGTTCCATTGTGTATATACTCTACACCACATTTTCTTTATCCTTTCATTCATTGCTGGATACTTTGGATGATTCCCTATCTTAGCTATTGTGAATAGTGCTGCAATAAACATAGGAGTACAGATTTCTCTTTGACACATTGATTTTATTTCGAGGAGTGACATTGCTGGATTATCTGGTGGTTCTATTTTTAGCTTTTGAGGAACCTCCATGCTGTTTTCCTTAATGATTGTACCAATTTACATTCCTGCCAGCAGTATGTAAGGATTCCCTTTTCTCCACATCAGCACCATCATTTGTTATGTTTTTGCCCTTTTGATAATTGCCATTCTAATTGGGGTGAAGCAATATCTCACTGTGGTTTTGGCTTGCATTTCTGTGATGATTAGTGATTAGTACATGTTTTATGTACTTGTTGGTCATTTGAATGTCTTCTTTTGAGAAATGTCTATTCGAGTCCTTTGCCATTTTAAATTGGATTACAGTTGATCCTTGAACAACATAGGTTTGCATTGGTAACACTGGAAAATATTTTGGAGATGTGTGGCAATTTGAAAAAGCTCACAGATTAACTACATAACCTAGAAATATTTTTAAAATAAGAAAAAGTTATGTCACGAATGCATAAGATGTATGTAGACACTAATCTATTTTAACTTTTACTATCATAAGATGTATACAAATCTATTATAAAAAGTTAAGGCCAGGTGTAGTGGCTCACACTGTAATCCCAGCACTTTGGAGACTGAAGCGGGCAGACCACCTGAGGTCAGGAGTTCGAGACCAGCCTGGCCAAAATGCTGAAACCCTGTCTCTACTAAAAATACAAACAAAATTAGCCAGGCATGGTGGTGCGTTCCTGTAATCCTAGCTGCTCGGGAGGCTGAGGCAGGAGAATCACTTGAACCCAGAGGTTCCAGTGAGCCAAATTCTGCCACTGCACTCCAGCCTGGGCAACAAGAGTGAAAACTCCATCTCAAAGAAAAGAAAAATTTAAAATTTATTACAGTTTACACACACAAACACATTCTATATGTGGTGCTGTTTACTGTCAAGAGAAATGTAAACAAAGATAAAGATGCAGTATTAAATCATAACTGTATAAATGTACTGTAGTATATACTGTACTACTGTAATAATTCTATTGTCACCTCTGTTGCTCTTGCTGTGAGCTCAAGTGTTGTGAGTGTCTGCCTAAAACACCCTATGACACTAATCATCTCCACATGAGCCGTTCATCTCTTCAGTAAATTGTGTATCACAGAAAAAATTGGTTGTTGCAGTTCCCACATATTTGCCATCATGTTTAGTGCAATACCATAAACCTTGAATAACATCATGGGACCCATTTAAACTGCCACTAGTGACACTGGAAGTGCTCCCAAGAAGCAAGTAAAAGTCATGATGTTACAAGAGACAGTTGAATTGCTTGACATGTACTGTAGATTGAGGTCTGCCATTTCAGACAAACGATTCATCTTATAAACAGATTATGTAAATTTATGGTATTGATAAATACAGTGCAGTATTGTAAATGTGCTTTTTCCTTAATGTAATATGCTTTTTCCTTAGGATTTTGTTTAATTTTTTTTTTTTTTTTTTTTTTTGAGACAAAGTCTCGCTGTGTTGCCCAGGCTAGAATGCAGTGGCACGATCTTGGCTCACTGCAACCTCCGCCTCCCAGGTTCAAGTGATTCTCCTGACTCAGCCTCCTGAGTAGCTGGGATTACAGACACATACCACCACGCCTGGCTAATTTTTGTATTTTTAGTAGAGACAGGGTTTCACCGTGTTGGTCAGGCTGGTCTCGAACTCCTGACCTTGTGATTTGCCTGCCTCAGCCTCCCAAAGTGTTGGGATTACATGTGTGAGTCACCACGCCCAGCCTTGGATTTTCTTAATAATGTTTTATTTTCTCTAGCATACTCTGTTGTAATTATAGAGTATATGTAACATACAAAATGTGTTGATTCACTGTTTATGTTATCATTCAGAATTTCAGTCAATAGTAGGCTATTAGTAGTTAAGTTTGGAAGGAGTCAAAAGTTACATGCAAATTTTTGACCACATAGGGGTCAGCATCCCTAACTCCTGCATTGTTTAAGGGTCAACCGTATTTGCTTTTCTGGTGTCAAGTTGTTTGAGTTTCTTGTAATTTCTAGATATTAACTCCTTGTCAGATGCATATTTTTCAAGGTTGTCCTGCCATTCAGTAGGTTGTCTCTTCACTCTGCTAATTATTTCCTTTGAGTGGGAGTATCTTTAGGTTGGCTCCTGTGATCCCCTGATACGTTGTGCTACTTTTGGCGCATCAAGACATTTCAGGCTAATCTTGTACCTTCCCTGCCTTTGTCCTGGAATCAGCTATTTCTACCAGAAGCAAAATTAGTGTCTTTAATTCTCAAAACACCATTTACCAAGAGCAACAAAAATAACAAAAAATAAGTTGTTCAAATGGATGTAAAACTCTCAAAAATGATGCTGAAATTTTAAGCAAATAGCTCATTAGACTAATTGGCTTCAGAGGACATGGCTTTTTCCCTCCCCATAGACGACTGCTTTTTAGAAAATGCATTATCAACAAATACTTTTGGAACACCCATGGCTTTTGTAGCCTACCCTACTGGTACCTATGGGTTTTATACTGTGACAAAGGCAATTTTTTCTATTTTGAGAAACTTAAAAAGGGAAAGCAGCAAAAAATAAAACATGAAAAAATCAAACATGAAGTAATCACCCCCTTATCCATAGGGAATGTGTTCCAAGACCCACAGTGGATGCTGAAACCACAGTTAGTACCAAATCCTATAATATGCTATATTAGCAATCTGCTAACTGAGATGGCTACCATGTGACTAAGGGGCAGGTAGCATATATGATATGGGTATACTGGACAAGGGGATGATGCATGTACTGGGTAGGACAAAGGATGGCACAAGATTTTATCACACAACTTAAAATGAATTATTGAAGGCCTGGCACAGTGGCTCACACCTGTAATCCCAGCACTTTGGGAAGCCGAGGCGGGCAGATCACTGAGGTCAGGAGTTTAAGACCAGCCTGACCAAAATGGTAAAACCCCATCTCTACTAAAAATACAAAATTAGCTGGGTGTGATGGCACTATCCTGTAATCCCAGCTACTTAGGGAGCTGAGGCAGGAGAATTGCTTGAATCCAGGAGGCAGAGGTTGCAGTGAGCCAAGATTGTGCCATTGCACTCCAGCCTAGGAAACAAAAGTGAAACTTCCATCTAAAAAAAAAAAATTATTTACTTCTGGAATTTTCCATGTAATATTTTTGGAGCATGATTAACTGAAACCACAGAAAGCAAAACCATGGATAAGTGGGGACTACTGTACACACAAAAATTGAGGAAAATGTATTTTCATAAAATAGAAATACATGATCATGTTAATTAAAAATGCATAGGGAAATATATCTATGTCTAACCAATATATAATGAATGCTCAGGACTGTTCATTATGAGAAGTCTTTGAAGCACAAATTATATTCGTATGAAAGGTATATTTTTAGCTGTGTTAGAGAGAGTGTAATCTAGAAAATGAGCTTGGGGACATTGCTCTAGATATGAAAATGCATGAACAGAGATTCAGTGACATGTCACTGAGAAGCTGAGCTTTTCTGGTTTTCCTCTCATCTGTTCCTCTCTGTGTATTGAAGAAGTCCTGGAGACCCAGCCCTGTGGTCTCTATTCCCAGAGAGAACCCTTATGCTCCCTGTGCTCATTTTCTATGTTCTAGTTTCTGGCTGATCATTGTTGGCCACTCTAATAATGTGATGTTGTCCTCGTAAAACCAATGATGGCTCAGTGTGGTGGCTCACACCTGTAATCCCAGCACTTTGAGAGGCCAAGGCGGATGAGACCAGCCTGGCTAACATGGTGAAAACCCATCTCTACTAAAAATACAAAGAATTAGCTGGGCGTGGTGGCAGGCACCTGTAGTTCCAGCTACTTGGGAGGTTGAGGCAGGAGAATCACTTGAACCTGGGAGGCAGAGGTTGCAGTGAGCCAAGATGGCACCATGCACTCCAGCCTGGGCTACAGAGTGAGACTCGGTCTCAAAAAAA
>NW_016107348.1:4097745-4100058 GCF_001604975.1 Cebus imitator
ACCAACCAAAAAAAGTCCAGGTCCAGATGGGTTCACAGCCGAATTCCACCAGACGTACAGAGCAGCTGGTACTACTTCTGCTGAAACTCTTCCAAACAATCCAAAAAGAGGGAATCCTTCCCAAATTGTTCTATGAGACCAACATCTTCCTGATACCAAAACCTGGCAGAAACTCAGCAAAAAAGGAAAACTTCAGGCCAATATCCATGATGAACATAGATGCAAAAATCTTCAATAAAATAATGGCAAACCAATTGCAACAGCACATCGAAAAGCTTATCCATCACAATCCAGTAGGCTTCATCCTGGGGATGCAAGGTTGGTTGAACATACACAAGTCTATAAATGTAATCCACCACATAAACAGAACCAAAGACAAAAACCACATGATTGTCTCAATAGATGCAGAGGAGGCCTTTGACAAAATTCAACAGCACTTTATACTAAAAACTCTCAATAAACTAGGTGTCAGAACATATCTCAAAGTAATAAAAGTTATTTATGAAAAACCCACAGCCAATATCATACTGAATGGGCAAAAACTGGAAGCATTCCCTTTGCAATCTGGCACTAGACAAGGATGCCCTCTCTCACTACTCCTATTCAATATAATATTGGAAGTTCTAGCCAGAGCAATCAGGCAAGAAAAAGAAATAAAGTGTATTCAACTAGGAAAGGAGAAGTCAAATTGTCTCTATTTGCAGACAACATGATTGTATATTTAGAAGACCACATCATCTCGGCCCAAAATCCCCTGAAACTGATAAGCAACTTCAGCAAAGTCTCAGGATACAAAATAAATGTGCAGAAATCACCAGCATTCCTATACACCAATAACAGACTAACAGGGAGCCAAATCAAGAGCAAACTCCCATTCACAATTGCTACAAAGAGAATAAAATACCTAGGAATACAACTAACAAAGAATGTAAAGGACTTCTTCAAGGAGAACTACAAACCACTGCTCAAAGAAATAAGAGAGGACACAAACAGATGGAAAAACATCCCATGCTCATGGTTAAGAAGAATCAATATCATGAAAATGGCCATGCTACCCAAAGTAATTTATAGATTCAATGCTGTCCCCATCAAACTACAAATGACCCTCTTCATGGAACTGGAAAAAAACACCTTAAACTTCATATGGAACCAAAAGAGAGCCCACATAGCCAAGACAGTCCTAAGCAAAAAGAACAAAGCTGGAGGCATCACACTATCTCACTTCAAACTACAGCTAGTGCTCAACTTACAACCATGATTGGGACCAGCAGACTGGTCGTAACACGATTTGGTCGTAAGTTGAATAGGCTATATGTACAGTTGAAATGGTGCACGCAGAGATGGTAGTGCTGCCGGAAGCTGGTCCGTACTGTCGTACGCCCAGCTGGGCAACGTTTGCGCTGCCAGACGCGGAGCAGTCATGGCTAGCGATGGTGGTCGTAAAGTCAAATGGTCGTAAGTCACATAGGTCTTAAGTCGATCAATACCCGTATACTACAAGGCTACAGTTATCAAAACAGCATGGTACTAGTACCAAAACAGAGATGTAGACCAATGGAACAGAACAGAAGCCTCAGAGGCAATGCCACACATCTACAACCATCAGATCTTTGAGAGACCTGACAAAAACAAGCAATGGGGAAAGGATTCCCTGTTTAATGAAACTGGCTAGTCATGTACAGAAAGCAGAAACTGGACCCCTTCCCAACACCTTACACTAAAATTAACTCCAGATGGATTAAAAACTTAAATGTAAGACCTAACACCGTAAAAAACCCTAGAAGAAAACGTAGGCAAAACCATTCAGGACATAGGCATAGGCAAGGACTTCATGACTAAAACACCAAAATCATTGGCAACAAAAGCTAAAATAGACAAATGGGATCTAATTAAACTCCAGAGCTTCTGTACAGCAAAATAAACAATCATCAGAGTGAACTGGCAACCAACAGAATGGGAAAACACTTTTTTGCAATCTACCCATCTGACAAAGGGCTAAAATCCAGAATCTACAAAGAACTAAAAGAGATTTACAAGAAAAACAAACAAACAAACCCATTCAAAAGCGGGCAAAGGACATGAACAGACACTTTTCAAAAGAAGACATATATGAGGCCAACAAACATATGAAAAATGCTCATCATCACTGGTCATTAGAGAAATGCAAATCAAAACCACATTGAGATACCATCTCACACCAGTTAGAATGGCGATCATTAAAAAATATGGAGACGACAGATGCTGGAGAAGATATGGAGAAATAGGAACATTTTTATACTGTTGGTGGGAGTGTAAACTAGTTCAACCATTGTG
>NW_016107348.1:4100908-4131447 GCF_001604975.1 Cebus imitator
AAAAAAAAAAAGAAAAAAAATTTAAAAAAGAAAAGAAACACACACACACACACACACACACAATGACAACACAGCAAGTTTTTGGTTATTTCAGGCTCTCATTGCTTATTTGAGGCTTTAAAGAAGTGGCTATTCATTAATCAGGGCCTGAAGTACAATGATACTGCCATGTTGACATCAAAACCATAGCAATGGTAATCTACTGGTGTCTTATTAAATTCTAAGAAAGTTCTGTCAAAAACTAGTGAGGGCTTTATTATGCTCTTGCACTGAGCTTTGTGAGGGTTGAATAGGAAATAAGACGAAGTTTGTGTATGCACAGGATTGTGGACTCCAGAACATCTCCAAGAGTGGTGGTTCTGAAAGTGAGGCCCTGGCCCCAGCAACATCTGTCTTGGGCGGGAACCTCTTAGAAATTCATTCAAACCCACCCTAGACCTACTCAACAAGACAGTAGAGGTAGAGGGATGAACAGTCTGGGTTTAATAAGCCCCCACCCAAGTGATTCATCACAATCTAATATACCTAGTAACTAGTGTACTGGTTCTTAACAATTTTCCCCTGGTGTTAGCTTTCACCATTTGTATATTTTATGTGTCTGCACGTTGGACTCAACCAGACATTATCCTTACTTTCAGCTGCCCTTGCTAAGAAACAGGCTGCAACCTCCTTGAATTAGGAAGAGAGAAGTACAGAATGTACCTGTGCTCATCACAGAGTTAGAAACAAGAATGTTAACTCTTCTCTGAGTTTCTTAAGATACGGAAATACTGTAAGTATTATATAAACATTTACTTGGTTAATTAATCAAGATGTTCCGTCTATGGAGGACAAAAGCCTTCTGAAAAACTAGGTGGAGAATGATACAACTGATGCTGATTTTTAAAATCTTTTAATATAAGTATTTTAGTTCCTAATTGGTTTCTGTACTTTTCACAAGATTTTATAAATGGCAATTTCTTTTTTTTTGAGACGGTGTCAACCTGTCACCTAGGTTGGAGTGCAGTGGCGCCATCTTGGCTCATTGCAGCCTCTGCCTCTTGGGTTCCAGCGATTCTCCTGCTTCAGGCTCCTGGACAGCTGGGATTACAGGCCTAAACGGCAATTTCTCTTTATAGATGTGAACAGGCTGAGAGATGGTAGAATGGGCTGGGCTTCCTTGGGTTCATCAATACCCTCTACTGCTAGGATTTGGCACATTTGTTCTGAACGGTTCCATGAGCATAAAATAAAAGAGAGCCAGGTCTTTTAATGTGGGAGATGCATTTGAAATCAGGACAACCAGTAAAAATACCTAAAGACATCAAAACAAGTTCAATTAACCCTTAGGCCCTACTGAGTGGCCACAGTTCATGGACAATTTAGCTGTGTGACCTCAGGTTATCTCTCAACCTTGCCTGTGTTTCCTGTAAATGGGCACAACACAACCTTATAAAGTAGTTCACATAAACATGTAAGTATATGAAACAATGTACAAAATTTAGTATAGTCATGGCAAACAAGTTTTTGAGGGGCCTGAGGCTTGTGCAATATGAGAGTCCTCTTTAAAAAATAAAATACAATTGCAAAAGTAAGCACAGGGCTGGGGAGGGGCCCAATGAGCCCTGCTCTCCTTGCACAGGAAATCCACCTTTGTGCAGTTACTCTGTTTATTTTAAGCCAGGGGATAGCAGAGCAATTGCTTCCTTCATGTGGAGGTGTCCATCGGTGGCTCCGTCATCGGGCGTGTGCATGACTGTACTTCCCTCTGCCGCAGACACCTCAGCCACCGTCTAGCCAGGCGAACCTGTTTGGTGTGCTCACTGCGTGATGAAGGCGGGTGTGGTTCCCAAGGGAGTGCCCTGCCTCCTGAACATGGCCAGAGGCTACAGAATCAGACTTTTGCCAAAGGAAGAAAGAGAGCCCGAGGCATGTGTTCACCTATGAATGGCTGGATTGGGCGGAGCCTTCACTATCTTTTCAGTTAAGCCTTTTAGTCTTGAAAATGGAAGAGGCAAAACTCAATTCTTAAAGACCACTTCTTAAAAGAGAATTCCATCTGCCTCCATCCTTATCAAATTGCATATCAGAAATGGTAGTTTTGGGGTTGCTCTCAGACCCAAGCCTGCTCCAAGTGTGTATCGTACCAAAAAGAACACAAACTGAACAGCAAGGACTTAGACCCTGACTTTTCAGCCAGGACTTGGTGCTGGGTTTGTTTTTATGAAAACAAAACAGTAACAACAACCGAAACAATGCTATTTCAGTGAGTTGAAAGATATGAACTCTTAAGCTTACGCTTCTGAGTCTCTTTTCCTGGAGCTCAGGAGATGGCACAGAATAATCGTGTCCTATATTTTTGGATCCCATTTGACTGGGGGCCACAGAGTACTCTATGGATATTTACACTCCTAAAGTGGCACTGTGAAGAATACTCTGGTCAGAAAACACTGAGAGAGGTTTTGTGTTTTTTATTTTTTTGATATTTATTTATTTTTTCCTTGCAGCTCCAGCTCAAAGGAAGAGAGGTTTTGATTTATGATTAGTACACCTCAGTTAGATCCCTTTTATTAAAAAAAATTATTTTGGGCCAGTGTGGTGGCTCGTGCCCGTAATCCCAGCACTTTGGGAGGCCAAGGAGGGTGGACCACGAGGTCAGGAGTTCAAGACCAGCCTGACCAACATGGTGAAACCCAATCTCTACTAAAAATGCAAAAATTAGCAGGGCATGGTGGTGTGTGCCTGTAATCCCAGCTACTCAGAAGGCTGAGGCAGGAGAATCATTTGAACCCGGGTGGCGGATGTTGCGGTGAGCCAAGATCATACCACCACACTCCAGCCTAGGCAACACAGCGAGACTCTGTCTCAAAAAAGAAAATTATATTTTTGATAGCTATTGACCTAGTAGTAAAATAGGATGGGCACATGCCCACCTAGCATTCTGACAGTCTTTTCTGTGACTTTCGGAAATAATCTAGAAGAGGCTTGCCGTCTGTGAATGATTAACAGATTTATCTAGGCCAGTGCCAATGTCTGCAACAGAACTCTAGTTTTTGTTAAAGTGCACATCATTATATTAAGAAAATTTTTAGCAAGTTTTCCTTACTGACTCTTGAGTACCTAAGAAGCTACAATGACCTGCCGTTCTACAACTATGTGGTGAGAAGCAGCTCTATGTGAGGCTCTGTCCTATGTGATGAGGCTATAGTGGCATACAGAACAGACAAAAATGCCTGTCCTTATGAAACTCTTATTCCAGTGGGGGGAGGCAGGATAAAATAAAAAAAAAAGATAGATGAAATATATACAGTGTTAGCTAATCATGTAGCCCTTAATATGGTCCAGATGCTGTTCTAAGCACTTTACAAATATTAAGCCAGCAACCTGACGAAATGGGTACTATTGTTATTCTCAAAGTGAAGAATAGAGAGATTCCATCTTGAGTACCTGGTACATGAACAGTCAAGCTTTGAACTCAGGCAAACTGACTCTAGGACCTACCCATATCTCCACCTCCCTGTTATACTGCCCCTAAGTTGCATACCAATGTCTAGTAGCGGAGAAAGTTCTGTGAAGAAAAATAAAGTTGGGAAAAAATAAAGTTGGGAAGAACATGTTTGGGGGTAGGGTGAGCTTGCAAATTTATACAAGGTGGTAGAGAAAACCCCTTTAAGGAAATGGCACTTGATTGAAGACTGGATCCACATAGATATCTAGAGAAAGCACGTTCCAGGTAGAGGCACCAGCAAGGGCAAAGGTCCGGCAGTAGAAGTGGCCCATGGCTGGGCTGTGTGAGAAGGAGGACAGTGAGACTCATGGGGTGGGAGGTGGGGCAGGACGCGTAGTGTTAGCTTTGATGCTGTTACAAAGACTGGCTTTTGCTCAGAGTGAGATAGAATGCCCTGGATGCCTCTATAACAAGGAATGACATGACCTGAGTCATACTATAATAGGAGCTGTCTGGCAGTTGTGTTAAAGGTAGACCAAAGTGAGACAAGGGCAAAAATAGGGAGAGAGAGGGGATGCAATGACAGTAACCCACGCAAAGACAAGGGGGGCTGGAGTCAAGGTGATTGCAGTGGAGGCTGATGAGAAGTGACCCAATTCTGATTATGATCTGAAAGCAGAGTAAGACAGCAAGATTTGCTGTGACAGAAAAGAGTCAAGAATGACTTTAAGATGCTTGGACTGAACAAGGATAGGGAAGACCGAGGCAGGAGACGTCTAGGGTCACAGAACTGCAGGAGTTCAGCTTTGTGTCTATTATATTGGTGATATTAATTATCCATCTAAATGGAGATTTTGATTATGCAGTTGGATGAATGACCGTTGTGTTCAGGACAGCTGTGCAAGCAGGCTGAAGACATAAATTTGAAAGTCATCAGCAGATATGCTTAAAGCGTTGAAACTAGGTGGGAAAACCAAAGGATTGAACATAGACATAAAAGAGATTGAAGGCCTGAGCTTCCAGTGCTGCTTCTACAGTAAGAGGCCACTCCTATGTGAAGAGGTCGAGAGAAGGATTCAGCAAAGTAGACTGAGAAGGAGATGCCTCATGAGCACAATGTCTTGGAAACCAAGAAAAGAAAGTGTTTTAAGGAGAAAGAAATGATCAGTTATGTTAAATGATGCCGATAGAGCCAAGGAGATTATGGCTGAGAATTGACCATTGAGTTTACAACATGGAAGGCCCTGGAAACCTGGGTATAGGCAGTTTCACTGGAATAGTGGAGGCAAAAACCTAATTGCCATGGAGGGGAGCAGGAAAGTAGGGCAGAAGCTGAAGTATAGCATGGGTTCGAGGCAGTTTTTTTTTTTTTTTTTTTTTTTTTTGAGACGGAGTCTTGTTCTGTCACTCAATGGTGTGATCTCAGCTCACTGCAACCTCTGCCTCCCAGGTTCAAGAGATTCTCCTGCCTCGGCCTCCTGAGTAGCTGGGATTACAGGCACACGCTACCACACCCAGCTAATTTTTGTATTTTTAGTAGAGATGGGGTTTCACCATATTGGTCAGGCTGGTCTCGAACTCCTGACCACATGGTCTGCCCTCCCCAGCATCCCAAAGTGCTGGGTTTACAGGCATGAGCCGGTGCACCCAGCCTGTTTTGTTTTTTCAAGATGGGAAAAACCAACAGCATGTTTGTAGGTAGGTAGGCAATATCCTGGAAGAGAGAAAAACCAATGATGCAGGTAGTGAATCCCTGAGTGCTGTCCTTGATGAGGGTGAGGGAGGGGCCCTCCTGTTTGCCTGAGATGGGCTACGTAATGGTGGGGAAGGTGGAGGTAGGCAAATTGTGGGATGTGGCAGTAGAAGGAAATAAGTGTCTTATTTCCTTAGGAAATAAGTCTTAGGAAATAAGTGTCTTAGGAAATAAGTCATTAGCAGAGAGTGACATGAGAAAGGAGATGTGGAAGGCTTGAAGAAAAAGGGAAAGTGTGAAATGGTCTTGAGAACAGGAGAGCAATGTGTTTGGGAAATGGATCTGATGGCCAGGTGTCTTAAGAACCCCTTGAAGTTAATGAACATGAATTCAAAGTGAGGCAGCAAGTTGTGGGTGTGTGTGAAGGACGGACTCTAATGACTGACCATGGAATTTAAAATGGGTTAGGAGGGCTGCGATGGTAAGGGAAGATGGGAGAAGGGCAAAGGTGGCAGGTTCAATGGATCGTGGCTCCAGGGTGGAGGTATTATTAAAGTCTGAGCACTCAAGAATCAGCAGTGGTGATTAGAGATGGGGTGCTCGAAACAGGTTGTGGAAGAAGTACAGTTGATTAAAATGGCACCATCTAGATGGGGTCACAGTAGTGAGGAGCTGAGGGAGGTGTTTTACTAGATAATTTATTTGGTTAAGTAATCACACTTTTCTCTCAATCCTGTCCTAGTTGAAGCCACTTCAGTACATTGTTCTGAAGTTTTATTTCTCAAATAAAGCCTAATGAAATTTTTGTTCACTGGCAGCCAATAGGCCATGAATGACACATCGTGACCCATGGATGCCCCGGCTCTTTGCATCCTGCACATAGACACGTGACAGACACTTGATGAGACTCCTTGATGCAAAAAGGTGGGTTTAAATCCCACATGAACCCTAGCGTACATGCTTGGGGTTGATGAAGTACACTTGAGTAATTTCTGTAAAGCCAGTGGTTTAAATAGGGATATCTGATTTAATCTAACCAAATATCAGATTACTGCATTTCCTTTTGTGGTTGCATATGCATTCTGCAAATTGGTATTCTTTTGGTGTACCTCTATAGGTACACTACATACCTATAAAACATTAATCAAAGCCCTTAGATTGGCTGGATCCCTCCCCTCCACCCCCAATCCCGCCGAGCAGTTTAGTTAATTAAAAAGAAAAAATATCTCAAGAATACAAGCTCATATGAATAATCTCATTTTAAAAAATAAAGATTTCTAAAATTCCCAAGTGAGCAAAGGGTGAGCAAAACTTTGACTTATACTGTCTGTATTAACTGTAGTGCTGAATAAAAATAACGGTTAAGAATGAACGAGATCCGAAATAAATGAAGGTGTGAGTGTGCCTAATCTGGAAACGAAGTGCCATCCTTTAGAAAAATACTGTCAGCAGGGGTTTAGTTGGCCAGAAACCACTCGCAAGCCCAACGTCTTCTTCCCTGAACTTTCTGGCAGTTCTCCATTTGCTGCATTTACAGGAAATGGGGAAATTGAGGAGGCTCTGAAATGGCCATGATAATTCTTTTTAAGAATCTTCGCCACAATTACACTGGCACTGTTCAAGGGCTTTTTTTCTTTCTGCTCATTTTAATGGCCTGAGATAATAGATCAAAAGGAAGGCCTGTCCTCAGATGTGTGTGAAAGCACAGAAGAACAGGATAAGACAGGAATCAAGGCCTCTGCCACTGGGGAATGCAGGTTGCTATATACCAGGCAATGGGTAGGTTTCCAAGGAGATGTGTCAGCGCCGTGGAATGCTGCAACTAGGCTGTGCCCGACCCAAGGAGGGGGTGGGTGCAGGGAACCTGCTGGCACATTAGAGGCCTTTCCATCTCAAGGTAAACTTTGGAGAAATGTATGTCTGTGAGTTTCATGTATGGGGAGCAAATTTTGAATTGCTTTCAGAGAAAAATATATATATACTGATAGAATGAAGATAATGGTAGCTACTGTTTGACCAAACAGATGTAGAAACTTTACAGGCTGATCCAACAATAATCTTCTCCCATTTTCTTTCAAATGCACAACCCCAAAGCATATACTTTTTAGTTTTACAAGGAAGGAGTCTCTCTAAGAAAATGTTCAAGTGGATTTTTGGCTACCCAGCAAATTATTCTAAGTAAGACATGGCTTTTATTCTAAATAAATACATAAATAAAAGGATGTGTGTGTGTGGGGGGGGGTGATTTTTAAGAGCATGGGAATGCTAGGACAGTCTGAGCATGTGTGTTTTAAGGGAGGCATAGAGATTGCCTCCTTTTGGGGGAGGGGCAGGATGCATGCCTCCAAAGGGTGCCCAGTGTCCTGGAACACTGAAAGCACATTCTCAGGACATGCAGAGGTAACTGGTTGGAACTTGCCAAAGGATGATTTTCCATTTGGCTCACAGCGATTCATTTATATTGGTTTTGACCATCCCACTCATTTTATTTTTAAGTCCTTATTCATTTTTGGGTCTTTCCATATAGGGTTAGCAAGGAATTACTAATTCCAGATCTGCCAACTGTGGCACTCAACAGAAAATTCCATCAATCTGGGGGAATCAGCTTCATGCTATTTTTTGGCCAGTGTTCAGTGAAAGTAAAATAATTCATTCAAGCAAAGACTGGATGGGAAAACTTACTTGAGGGGAAAAGACAGAGCTCCCATAGAAGAATGGCAAATGACCTCTGTAGCTATTCTGTCCTGAAGGAGGTGCAGGGTAACTCCCACTCCTTAAGTGTGGGCAGCACAGAGCCACTTCCCCTCAGAGCACAGTATGAAAAAGGGCGGGGAGAGGGACGTTACTGTGGACAACATGACAAACTCTGCTTCACCCGGGGGCTCCAGAGTCACCCCAACAGTGAGAAGTCACCCTGATAACATGCACTCTTGACACAATGAAATGAAAATGGCACTTGCCTCTGTGGTCTTCCTCCCAAAACCAGTAACCCCGTTCCATTATAATGATGAGAAAAATATCAGACGCATCCCAACTGAGGGGTGTTCTACGAAATGCCTGACCATTCCTCTTCCAAATTATCAAGGCCATCAAAAACACGGACAGTCTGAGAAGCTGTCACAGCCACGAGGAGTCTAAGGTGACAAGAAAGTGTAGGGTGATATCCTGGATGGAACCCTAGAGCAGAAAAAGGACATTGGGTAAAAACTGAAGAATGTATGAAGAGAATATAAACTTTAATAATCATGTGCCGATATTGGTTGATTAATGGTAACAAATGTACCTTCCTAATGTGGCATGCTAATAATTCCCCTAGTAATGGGGAAAACTGAATGTGCCGTGTGTGGGAATTCAGTTTTATTCTCAATCTTCTGTAAATTTATAGCTGTGAAAAAAAAAATCTGTTTAAGGAAAAAATTACTTGACTGAAAGACAACACTCCAGCCACCCCACCCACGCCACCCACGCCACCCACCCCTGCTTTCACAGAGTCAGCCTGATGCAGAAAGTCTAGTCATGAATTGTGCAGTTCTGGGTAGTTGGAACCTTGTAAATATGGATTATGCAGCAGGTGATGTTGTGAAGAGAGGTGCATTTCAGAGCTCCCAGCTTCCCCATTCTGGACGTGACTCCCCCTCCCCGCTCCCCCATAATGGTAGGGCTAATACTTACATAGTATTTTGGGCTTAAGTTTGTAGCCCATGTGTTGCCTTCTCCTTCACAGCAGCCAACACTATGAAATACTGTATCCATGAAGAAAATGAGACCTAGAGAAGTCAAGGACCTCGCCGAAGATCCCTTGCCTGTAAGGATGAAGCTAGGATTCAAATTCAGACAGCCTGGGTTCCAGAGCCAGCATGCTTTTAACCTCGTTCACTTCTCTTCCAGGTATTCAGAAGCTCATACTTTTTTAAAACAGAATTATCCTTAGGATAAGAATGGTCAAGTTCATTACAACCCATGGTGTCAGCTGTACTGTGTAGACTCCATCAAAAAAATAACGGATGTGGGGTGGGTGCTTGGAGCAGGGGAAAAACACCGCTCTCTGAAGTAATGCCTGGTTAAAATTACAGCGTTGGCCCAAATCCTACACTCAGATCACTGCAGGACCTGGAAGATACTAAATCCCAGCCTATAGTCAATTCTAGCCCTAAAACTAATGTTGTTCCCATTTGATGTCTTGAAAACAAACCAGCGTCGGGGCATTTTCAAGTGGTTTCTATAATAAGCATTAGTAAACCCACAGGTGTGCCTAAGTGAGGATTTGTGAAGCTGAGCATACTTTCCCAACCCTATATTTCATAAAAGTTGGCACCCTTTTATTTACAAAATGAGATAGAATTGGATGTACTAGTCCAAATGAAGAGAAATAGGTTCTCTTTCTTGTTTGAAAGAGATGTACGTAAGACTCTAAAAGATGTACGTAACAATAAGTTATTCAAAACAGCAACTTCTCAAATCCTGCCGTTTTCCATAAATTTCTTATACAGAAAGTTCACGATTTAATAAACACTCTTGGAAAGGCTAGTCAAAGAATAGGCCCATTTAGTAACTTCATGAATGTAGGAGCTAAAAAATAAAGTCTTCCATTTTGACTTCCCGCTGGAAAAGTCAAAGCTAGTTCAGACCATTTGGAGGGAAGACTGCATCTCTAGAACATACTGTTTACTTTTAAAGTTTCCTGGGAATGTGGGAAGGTGACAAGTTTTCTTTTTTTTTGTCCTTTGGTTGTCTGTGTTTCTAATGTTTCTACAATGGACATGCATTGCTCTTTTCATAATAAAAATAAATGAGAAAAGCTATTTTTAAAAGATAGGTTAGATTGCTGTTTGGACAGGAAATCACTTACCTACCTGGAAAATCATTGATGTGAGGCTGGGCACAGTGGCTCACGCCTGTAATCCCAGCACTGCTAGAGGCTGAGGTGGGTGGATCAGCTGAGGTCAGACATTAGATACCAGCCTGGCCAACATGGTGAAACCCTGTCTCTACTAAAAATACAAAAATTAGCAGGGCGTGGTGGTGCATGCCTGTAATCCCAGCTACTAGGGAGGCTGAGGCAGGAGAATCGCTTGAACCTGGGAGGCGGAGGTTGCAGTGAACCAATATTATGCCATTGCACTCCAGCCTGGGCGACAGAGCAGTACTCCAACTCAAAAAAATAAAGAGAAAAAAAGAAAATCATTAATGTGAACGTGGAGAGGAGCCATTCTGCCTGTGGCTGACCAGGCATTGCAAAGCAGTGCCCTGCTTTTAGGGCTGATGTTTCTTCTATGACTGCAGCAGGACTCTGGGGAATTCCATCTAACTCTGTTGGTGGGTTGAAGATCTGGCAGATGGTTTGGATAGTCTGGTTCCATGGAATTAAAAAATAACTTCAAGTTAATCCAACAAAACAATATACAGCCAAGGTTGGAACACAGATCAATGTCAGGAACGGATACTCATCACTCTGAAAGACAGAAATATGGGTGGAGTCAATGGGCTTTTGAAAGTAAAGGCTTTCATTCTGAAACTTGTGTGCTCAGTTCTTTTTCAGCTTTGCTTAGGAAAGAACCAAAGAAAAAAATAACCTTCGGTTGACATGGGAGGAGATCCACATGGAGTCCAAACTTTCCTTCTCTGTGTAGGAGGATCATAGTTGAGGGAATTAAACACAGGGCTGAAGTAGACCCACGTTAATGTAAACCAGGGCTTGGCAAACTTTTTTTGTAAAGGGCTGGAGAGTAAATAGTAGAGGCTTTGGTGCTTCATGGTCTTTGTTGGAGCTATTGAATTCTGTCGTTGCAGTAAAAGTAGCCATAAACAATATGTAAAGGAAGACATAGCTGTGTTTTGATAAAACTTCCCCCAAACAGCTGGCAAGCAGGATTTGGCCTGGATCTACAATTTGCTGACCTTTGGCCTAAACCAGTCGTAACCATCCCATCCCTTTTGCCAGTGATTAGCATACCTAGGCTTAAACCAATCAGCACAAAGCATTTTCCTGGTGATAATTAGGTTCAGAGATGGCATATGATAGGCTCAATCAAGAAAGATTTTTGTTTTGAGTTTGAGGGAGAGGATCTGATCTCGGAGAGATCAGATCTTGTTTGCAAAAATAAGCACATGTCCAACCTTGATTGCTGCTGGCACCCAATCTACAACTATGAGGGGAACAAGCTTTTGGATGAAGTGGATGATGAAAGACAAAGATAGAACTTATATTTTTGATGATATTATTATTGAACTACAGGATAATTTAACTCTATTTCCCATTCATCCTCAGGATTTTCCACATGTAAGCCTGTAAATGTGCTTATTATAAATGCCATTTTCAGTTAAGATTTCTGTTACTTGCAGATAAATGTATCCCCAGCTGATGGAAAGTTTAAAAATAAGTTTATGGCTCTCAAAGTTTGCAAACATTGAAGTGAGTTAGTTAACATCTGCTGCCATAAAATTTCCTTCCCATCATTAAAAATTAACATGAAAAAGAGAATAAAAACTAACTTTTTAACTGCCTAAAGTGGTAAATGTGGGTTTCCCAGGGGACAGGGAAGGTGTCTAGTTTGTTTTGTACAGCTATAATAGAATACCAGAAATAGGGTAATTGATAAACAACAGAAATTTATTTCTCATAGTTCTGGAGGCTGGGAGTTCAAGATCAAGGTGCTGGTAGGTTTGGTGCCTGGAAAGGTCTGGATTATCACTTCCAAGATGGCGCCTTAAATGTTGCATTACCCAGAAGGGAGGAACATTTTTCCTCAAATGGCAGAAGAGCAAAGGAGCCAAGAAAGAGAACCCATTCCTAAAACCCCTTTTTGCAAAAGGAATTAAACTGACCCATGGGGGTGGTTTAATGCCTACTCACCTCTATGGGTCATACCTTTTAATACCATTACAATGACAATTAAATTTTAACATGAGTTTTAGAAGGGACAAACATTTAAAGTGTAGCAGAAGTTTTGATTAAATGACCCTTAATTTATGGCACTGTGGAATACCTGGATTGAAGGACACTTTCCCTGTGCTGCGACCAAGAACTTGAATGCAAAGACGCGTTAAAGATTTGAACTTTCCCTCTGCCTTCCATTAACACCCTTGGTCTATGTGCAAGTCTCTTCCCTTCTTAATCTTCACAATCTAAATATAAGGAATGATTTGTAAGCATCAGCATAAGAATTATCTCTCTTTTTTTTTTTTTTTTTTTGAGATGGAGTCTTGCTCTGTCACCCAGACTGGAGTGCAGTGGCATGATCTCACTGCAACCTCTGCCTCCTGAGTTCGAGCAATTCTCCTGCCTCAGCCTTCTGAGTAGCTGAGACCACAGGCATTCGCCACCATGCCTGGCTAATTTTTGTGTTTTTAGGAGAAACAGGGTTTTACCATGTTGGCCAGGCCAGTTTCAAACTCCTCACCTCAGGTGATCCACCTGCTTAAGGCCTCCCAAAGTGCTAGGATTAAAGGCATGAGCTATTGTGCCCTGCATTATCTCATTTTGAAGTTTACTGGTTCTTATACAATTTCTATTATAGTTGTATGCCATTCTTCTATATTCATTTTAGTTGTATGAATGTATGGCTTGGGATTATTTCAATAAAATAAAAAACTTGAGTTTTAGAATAGTTTGTCCTCCAGCAGGTCAAATCTGAATAACATTAATTATCTTCCTAACTTTTTTTTTTTTTAGACAGAGTCTCTTGTCACCTAGGCTGGAGTGAAGCATCGTGATCTCAGCTCACTGCAACCACTGCCCCCTGGGTTCAAGTGATTCTCCTGCCTTAGCCTTCTGAGTAGCTGGAATTATAGGCACCCACCACCACACCTGACTAATTTTTGTATTTTTAGAGAGATGAGGTTTCACCATATTGGCCAGGCTGGTCTTGAACTCCTAACCTCAGGTGATCCGCCTGCCTTGGCCTCCCAAAATTAGGAAAGGCATGAGCCAGTGCACCCAGCCTTTCCTAACATTCTTAAGGGGTAATTTAATAAGGTACAATTTCTCTCCTTTAAACTCAGATATAGAAAGGTGAGTGATTCAACCTTATAAAATAAGTACAAAACATGTATCATTTATTCATTCAAAAAGATATTACTGAGGGCCTACTAAGAGGCAGGCGCTGTTTCATGCTTGCTACAACGCAAAGTCCCTGCCATCATGAAGCTTATATTCTATAAGAGGAGACAAATAATAAATAATGAATCTTATGTTGGGTGGGATAAGTAATAAGAAAAAACATAAAGCAAAGGAAAGGAATAGAAGCTAACTATGCAGGGGCAGGAGGTGGTCTGTGATTGTAGGTACCCTCAGGTGGGGATGAGCTTGGAGGTGGAGTTTGCTTCTTGGTTTGGAAAACAGCAGGGGGACCAGAGTGGCTGGAGCAGAAAGGATGAGGGAGAGAACGGCAGAGGATGAGTTGGAGAGGTGGAACAGGGCCTATCACGTAAGACCTGAGAGGACACAGAATGACTTTGGATTTTATTCTGAGGAAGATGAGAAAGATGGGAACACTGGAAGACTCCCCAGCCTATAGACTCTCTGACAAGCCCGACTGACCCCAGCATACCAAAGACAGTAATATTTAAGATCCCTTACTATTCATCAAGCTGATTTGTAGTCTTAAACAGTTGAGTAGTCATTTATTAGAAAGATCAAAGTGGGGCTGGGTGCAACGGCTCATGCCTGTAATCCTAGCACTTTGGGAGGCCAAGGCACGTGGATTGCTTAAGCACAGGAGTTTGAGACCAGCCTGTGCAACATGGTGAAACCCCATCTCTACAAAAAATTAAACAATTAGCTGGGCTTCATGGCGTGTGCTTGTAGTTTCAGCTACCTGGGAGGCTGAGGTGGGAGAATCACCTAAACCCAGGAGGCTGAGGCTACTGTGAGCTGTGATCACACCACTGCACTCCAGCCTGAATGACAGAGCAAGGCCTTATCTAAGGAGAACAAAACAAAACTGTAATATTTACTAATAAAAATTCAGGGTCAGAAAAATTTATGTAACACATAAGATAATTTCACAAGAACTTGGGGGCGAAGCTATGGGACTGCTGACAAGAAGCAGCAGCATTTTGTTACAAGCAGTCAGTGTGAAGGAGGGACTTGGCATGATGTCTGTTCATGAAAAGGGTTCCAGAGAAGGCCTTGGACCTGTGCTATTCAATTAAGTAGTCACTTACCACAAATGGCTATTAAAATTAAAATTTAATTAAAAATTCAGCACCTCAGTCACATTACACATGTGGCTGGTGCTTGCCCTATTAGGGAGCACAAATATAGAACATTTCCATCATTGCAGACATTTTCACTGGATAGAGCTGCCTGAGATTCTAATTCCCCCATACAGACAGGGTGTCAGTCTGATAGAATCTCTCATAAAGGTAGGCAAGCAACCTACTCTGGAAAAGGAAGCATGGTTTTCTGGAGACAGGATCACACTAAAATGGCTCTTTGGGAACATCAATAAACTTAAAGATAAGATAGAAGAATAGCCATTTGTCTAGATGTTCAAAAAAATTACTAAGATTCTACACCAAAAATTATTTTAAAAATTTAAGTACCCCCAGAACTAGAGGTAACATTTTGCTATACGTACAGAACTGCTTAGAGAGAATGGGCAGTTTTTTTTTTGGGTGAAGGAAAATGTGTTGGAAGAGATATCGCCCAAAGATTGGTATGGTAAGCAATGTTTTCTACAATGATTGCAAATTACCTGGAACACATAATATATGGTTTAATCTTCCAGATGGTATTTCACTGAAGTTGATGCTGAATATGAAATCAGTGCAGAGAAAAAGAAACCTTTTGGAAAAGCTCATAAGAACTAGAGTAAGCAGAAAGATGAAATATGAAATTCAATGAAAACTGGCATTATATTAAAAACAATCCAAACTGGAATTATTAAATGATGGGATCTGAATTATCAGCTTCATACCAAGAAGTCATGTAGACTGATCCTTTGGTTTTCATTTGCTGCTGATGGCGGAGGAGGAGGGCCAAGGCATGCTCAGCAGACACTTGGGTGCAAATTAGAAAATGTGACCCCTCCAGGCAGAGAGCTAGCAAAAAGAAGCTTCTCTGGGTACCTCAAGAAAACTAAAAATACAGCTACCATATGACCCAGCAATCCAACTGCTGGATATACCCCCAAGTAAAGGAAATCAGTATATCAAGGACATATCTACACTCCCATGTTTGTTGCAGCACTGTTCACAATAGCCAAGATTTGGAAGCAACCTAAGTGTTCATGAGCGGATGAATGGATAAAGAAAATGTGGCATGTATGCACAATATAGTACTATTCAGCCATAAGAAAAAAATGAGATCCTGTCATCTACAACAACTTGGATGGAACTGGAAGTCGTTGTGTTAAGTGAAATAAACCAGGCACAGAAAGGCAAACTTTGCATGTTCTCACTTATTTGTGGGAGCTAAAAGTCAAAGCAATTGAACTCATGGAGACAGGGAGTAGAAGATTGGTTACCAGAGGCTGGGAAGGGTAGTACGGAGTAGAGGAAAAGTGGATATGTTTAATGGGTACAAAAAAAAATTGTTACAAAGAATGAGGAAGATCTAGTATTTGATAACACAACAGGGTGACTATAGTCAATAATAATTCGATTATACATTTAAAAATAACTAAAAGAGTATAACTGCATTGTTTGTAACACAAAGGATAAATGCTTAAGGGGATGGATACCTCATTTTCCACGACAAAATTATTATACATTGCATGCCTATATCAAAGTATCTCAGGTACCTCATAAATATGTATACCTACTATGGACCCTTAAAAATAAAACATAAAATTAAATTAAAAGAGCCTCTCTGAACAGAGCAATTAGAGAAAAGTTTTCCTTCCTCTAGATGCATGCAGGCCTGTGCCAGGGTGCATGGCATGGCAAGGTAACCTCTGTGCCGAATTTCAGTGTTCTGCCAGTCCCACCCTCTGAACCGTCCTGTGCCAGATGCCAGGTGCTGGACTTAAATCATACTAGGTGACCTGTCTGGAACACTCTCCCACCACCATCAGAAAAAGTTATGCCCCAGTATACAAGCTGCAGTGTATTCAAATGTAAGAAATTCTTACAATCTGATTGTTCATTGTCAAGACCCATGGGAAAGCTTAGAAACTTCCTAAGGAAAGTAACCAAAATCATCACCAGGACAGGATTATGGAAGAGTCTAAAAGTAGGATTTTTTTCAGCCTGAAAGGCAAAGGAACATATGGATAAAGTTTATAAAATCTTAAGAGACTGGAAAAAAGGATTTAGGAACTCCGAAAGCACTAGAACCAGTGATAGGTGTGAGGTCCTTGTATGAATAATATAATAAAAGAAAGCTGATTTTATATATCAGACCAACAACACCTAGAAAATACAGATATTTAAAAGAGTTGGTTAAATTTTTGGATGATAATTCCATAGCATGTGAATTAGGGAATATCAGGATCTTTTAGACTTTTCCTAAACATTGAAGTTGGTGTAATGAGAGCAAGCCACTCCCAAAACATCCGCTGCTGCTTCTGTCAGATACAGCTTGGTTCGATGTAAGGCCACGTTGGTCTGAATCAACATGGCATTTTCTGTTATCACTCTTTCAGCTCTGCCTGTATTTCAGAGGAAAAATCAACAATATGGTTGACTAGTTAGACAAGATCTGGTTCTAAAAGGAAGCTCATTAAAATAATTTTTATTAAAATAAATGTATTTATCAAGTTAACAAAAATTCTTCAGAAATTTCCAACAGGAAAGATTAGTGTGCAGATAACAATGAGACAGTTTCTTCTAAGATGGGTTTTACATTAGGCCTTGAAGGGTCCAAAGATTTAGAATTGCACCCTCCACCCCTTTTAAAAGATAATTTAGAGTGCAAGATTAAAACCTAGAAACTAAATCAACCAAAGTCCCCCAAATCTTACTTAAAAGGAGATTTTCTAGTAGAGCTCAAGTAATACATATCCATGTGTGTGTAAAATTTTCAGCGTAATTCACTGGAAACCAAAAATGTATCTGAGGCAGATCTCAATCAATTTAGAAGTTTAGAAGCCAAAGTTAAGGACAATTTACACCTGGAAGACAGATCTATGCCTTTCTCCAAAGATGATTTTGAGGGCTTCAATATTTAAAGGGGAAAAGGTGGGTATTAGGGAAAGAGGGAGGAATTTTTTAAAGATGAGTGTAGATAAGAGGCAAACAGTTGCATTCTTTTGAGTCTTCGATTAACAGTTCACATGCAAGGGTGGGTAGAGGAATAGTCATTTATGTATTCTTCTAGCTCAGTGAATCTGCATTTTTATAACAGATAAATACATGGCAGAGGAAGTGATCAGAAATGCATTTGTCTCAGGTGAGTAGAGGGATGACTTTAAGTTCTGTCCTTTGTCCTGTACCCGTGAAGATAAGCCATCAGTGTACCTTGTCAGGGTGAAATTCAACAGAACTTGATCTTGGGGCCCACAGGAATTTCCTAGAGGGCAAATTGTGAGGGAGGTATGTAGCTTTTTATTTATTTATTTATTCATTCATTCATTCATTTATTTATTGCTCTGTCACCAGACTGGAGTGCAGTGGCACGATCTTGGCTCACTGCAACCTCCACCTCCCAGGTTCAAGTGATTCTCCTGCCTCAGCCTCCCAAGTAGCTGGGACTACAGGTGTGTGCCACCATGCCCAGCTAATTTTTGTATTTTTTAAGTAAAGACAGGGTTTCACCATATTGGCCAGGATGGTCTCGATCTCTTGGCCTTGTGATCTACCCGCCTTGGCTTCCCAAAGTCCTGGGATTACAGGCATGAGCCACTTCGCCTGGCCTGTAGCTTTTTTATCTTTGTAACTATCTTATTTAGAAACAAAATGGGAGGCAGGATTTGTGTAATGCAGTTCCCAGCTTGACTATTCCCTTTGGCTTAGAGATTTGGGGGAGTCCCAAGATTTATTTTCCTTTCCTTTCACACCATTTTATGTTTACCTGAGACACACAGATGTATTCAATTCCATATAAACAATTCTGTTGCAAAACCAAGTAGCCATATTCTGCTTAAGCTGAAATTTTCTAAGTTAATTCTAAGGGTTGTATTAATAGAGGACACTGAGAAAAGAAAATAGCAAAGGCATTAGTTAATCTGATAAAGTGATGACAATTAAACCTGTTTTACTTTGTATTCACACAATAAAAAAACAGAGCACTGAAATAATTGTCCAAATAATTCAGTCCTAAAATAAATTCTCCTAAAATAGCCAGGTGGTTGAGGCAAATGTGTCATTTTGGTTTAAGTTGACTGAATCACTGAAATAATTTTCCTACTAACTCTAAATAAACATATTGAGGCAATAAGAAATTTTTAGGTTGCGGGGATGAGAAATTTTTAGGTTAGTGAGGAAGATCTCTAGATTTTTCTGTGATTATTTGTAGCTCTCTCCATCATTGCAGCACAGTGGAATAACCAATCTGCAGGTTTCCTGTAAAAGAACCACGCAGGAATGTTTGGGGATTTCTGTGTAAGCAAGCCCTAGAAAAGCTGAGTTCGGGGATATAGCTGCTAAATTCCTGAGCTGTTGTACATGGCACAGACTCTTTCCACTATGCCGAAAATAACTTCCAATTGTTCTAAGGCGTTCAAGAGTTGAGTTACTTAATAAAGTGCTCTTATATCTGGATTAAGGTATCAGACCAACAGAAAACCATGCAAGACATGATTGGACGATATAAAAGGATGTTGCATAATAATCTGAAGTCGTCATACACTGAAGAATAACAAAAGGTAATATGACAAAGAAAATGTACCCCTAATAGCCAAACCTTGCTTATTGTTTACCTGCTGCTTAGGGGTGACGATAGAGTATAGTATATGTTAAGGAATAGGCATGTCATATTTTATTAAAGATCCAATTCAAACTTTTTTTTTATATGAAGAGTGTATTTGTTTTAATATTATAGTTGAATAATAATAATTTGTTTTATTTATTGTAAATAATAAAATTAAATTAATTTTATTAAATAATAGATTTGTAAAATTAATTATTAAAATTATTAAAATTAAATAATTTAATTTAAATTAATTTTATTAAATAATAAATTTGTAAAATTAATTATTAAAATTATTAAAATTAAATAATTTAATTTTATTATTTAAAAATACATTTAGAAACATTGTTTCTTGAATTTATTTCTTCTTTACAAAGGCAAAGGTAGGGTCTCTGATCTAAGGATAGCCACCTCTCATTTCTTTTTTTTTTTTAATTTAACTTGAGGTGCATGCTATATCTGGCATTTCTCCCCATGTTATCCCTCCCCACCCTCCCCGCCACCCCTCATTTCTAGCTTATCTTGTCAAGTCGGCATGTGATACAGCCCTGACCTCCATCACTGCAATACAGATAAGAATTTTCACTGCAGTGGTCTCCTTTGCCTCTCTCATTCAAATCCAAATATCTGTGGCCCAAGCATAAGCATGGTTGAGGAACCAGGGGCAATGTTTCATCTACTAATCAACATTTCACAGATGCATGGGTGACCAAATTTCAGTTTATGGGAACACAACAGCTGACACACTCTTGAAATCTACTAAATGTCCCTCTCTCAGAAGCTTTTGCCCTCTGTTTTGTTTTGTTTCTATGTCTATTTTGCTTTCTCTCAGTATGTGCCCCTTTCCTCTGTGCTCCTTCCCTTTTTCTCTCTCTCTCTCTTTTTTTTTGACATGGAGTCACACTCTGTTGCCCAGGCTGGAGTGCAGTGACACGACCTCGACTCACTGCAATCTTTACCTCCGAAGTTCAAGCGATTTTCCTGCCTCAGCCTCCCAAGTAGCTGAGACTACACGTGCATGCCACCACACCTGGCTGATTTTTGTATTTTTAGTAGAGACAGGGTTTCACTATGTTGGTCAGGCTGGTCTTGAACTCCTGACCTTGTGATCTGCCTGCCTCGGCCTCCCAAAGTGCTGGGATTACAGGTATGACCCACTGTGTCTGGCCTCATTTTTTGTATTGTTAAGCTAACAATTGATTTAAATATTTCTGTCTATAATAGCTACACCAAAAAAGATGCAAATGAAGTTCTTCATGTGTTGATTTCTCACCATATCTCTGGCCCAGGTGTACCACCAGCCAACCACAGAAAAAGGATTATGTCCCTTTAATAAATAAAAGGCATTATTTTAGTTCTGGTCTGGCCTCTATCGCTCTCTGAAAACTAGCTGTGGGCACACCACATACGTTTGTGCATAAAATGGAAGCTTGCCACTTCAGCCAGGGTTTTGCTTCAGAGAACATTGTTTTCTGGAGTCCAGCCAGCCTCAGAGAATTTACCCAGACGATCCAGGAAACACTGAACCATTTCCATTTATGGACATTTTCCTTTACCAATTAAGAACAAAGGGGAGTTAAAAAATTTTTTTCCTGATTGCTATATTTTACAGTTAAACTTGTAATGTGAATGCTGACATAATTAGAACTCTCTGGGGAGATTTTTTAAAGGGCAGGGAACAGGGACCAACAGCCCTGTCTATTGCTGGCATGTTAACAGCCAGTGCTTCAGTTTTTATCATAAGTGAGTTTGAAAGCGGGCGACATGCCAGACATTCCTTCTGAAAGTAAACTAAGGTAATGATAGAATTCAAGGGAAAAATCAACATGTTACTTATAATTCTATTTTGGGGGTTGGGTGGAGAGAGGACCATTCTGTGAAATGATTTACACAGCACTGAAGAAAGAAAAGTCTCCTGGGTGATGACTGGGCTGCAAAAGCAACAATGAACAAAGGGGACTTCCAGGGCCTCGGCCTTCCTGGCCACACCCTGTGGGAATGCCCTAGTCCTTTCCCGCGCTGTGGTTGGAGAACCTCTACGTAGAACTTTATCCTCACCAGCACCAGGAGTTACACTCCATATGGACAGCTCTGGGGAGGATCAGATGAAAATCCAAATGCTCACTTCCTAGAAAAAAAGTCTGAGGTGGGTTTAAAATTCGTGCCCCTAAGGAAACATTTCAAACAGCATCTTTTACTTTTTGTAGATTGCCAAAACAGACAGGTTTCCAGAAGAGGGGTCCTCCTGCAATTCTTGGGTAGTGTCTCTGCTCCAAGGTCTGAGCTGGCAGCTTGGTGCTGATCCAAACCAGTGGAGATGTCAGGCCTGGTTTTGTCACACAACTTATGCAAACGCTTTTTTTTTTTTTTTTTGAGAGGGAGACTCTCTCTGTTACCCAGGCTAAAGTGCAGTGGCACGATCTCAGCTCACTGCAACCTCCGGCTTCTGGGTTCAAGCGATTCTTCTGCCTCAGCCTCCCAAGCAGCTGGGATTACAGGCGTGTGCCACCACATGTGGCTAATTTTTGTGTTTTTTAGTAGAGACGAGATTTTGCCATATTGGCCAGGCTGGTCTCGAATTCCTGACCTCAAGTGATATGCCCACCTTGGCCTCCCCAAGTGTTGAGATTACAGGCATGAGCCACTGCTCCCAACCTGGAATTCAATTTATTTTGTCTTTTTTGTTTGTATTTCCCTGTGAGGGAAACAAAAGTGTCTATTTTCTTTATTTTATTTTATTTATCTGTACAACAAACTCTCATGACACAAGTTTACATATATAGCAAACCTGCACATGTACCCCTGAACTTAAAAGGTAAAAAATAGGGGGCAGGGACTCAGGCCTGTAATCTTAGCAGTTTGGGAGGCTGAGGCAGGTTGATAACTTGAGGTCAGGAGTATGAGACCAACCTGGCCAACATGGCAAAACCCTGTCTCTACTAAAAAACACAAAAATTTGCCGCATATTGTGGCGCACACCTGTAATGCCAGCTACTCAGAAGGCTGAGACAGGAGAATTGCCTGAACCCAGGAGGTGGAGGTTGCAGTGAGCTGAGACTGTGCCACTGCACTTCAGCCTGGGTGACAGAGCAAGACTCTGTCTCAAAAAGAATAATAATTGAAATATTTGGTAAGCAAATCTGTAAGTAAAGGAAATTTCCAGATAGGCAGCAAAAATGTGAATTAATTAACAGCTTCCAAGTAAATATTGGTAATCTGGGCATGAACCTGGTTTAGGCCAAGAGTTCCACAAAATTTCTTAACCATGATTCAATAATCAATTAGTAGAAGGGTTGAAGCAAAAATTTCATCTTTCTCATATGGTATTTTTCAGTAATTATAACAGAAAAATGATTAGTGCTTAGTCAGTGATAATAATTTTTAAAACAATAATTATTATTCTTATTATAGCTATACCTCTACAGTACATATTATGTGCCTGGTGCTGTTCCGAGTCCAAGATAATTCATTACCTTTAATAAACCTACTAGGTAAGTGTTTTATTATTATCCCCATTTTATAGATTAAGAAACTAAGGATCAGAGAAAGCAAAGTAACCTCGTGATGAGCAGAAGCCAGGATTTGGCCCTGGGAACCTGCCCAAGCCTCCTCAACTTTTCACACTCTTGACCTCAGTAATGCATTAGAGAAGAATTCTCAGATTGGTGAAAGGGGTCGATATTGTCCCTGAGCAAGGTAAGGGATGAAACCAGAGCAGGGGTGTCAAGCCTGAGCCAGACAGTTGTTTGGATGTATGGAGAAGCCCAACATAAGGCGATGCAAAGAGGTGGGAACTGAGAAAAGTTGGGGAGTGCCCGCCTTAAAGTGTTTATATTTTAAAAATATGTTTAAAATCCTGCACTGTTTACATAAAGAGGCTGCCGGTGGGTCTGGTGCCAGGGGCCTGCTGACCATTTGCTGTCCCTGGTCCAGATGACCTCTGAGAGTCCTTCCAGAGCTAACATCTTGGGAAAAATTAGAAATATTTGTTCAGAGTCCTTTATGATGTGATAGTCTACAATCTGGCCAGGTTATAATGGTCGTTGATAATAATCTTTGATTGCATGTTGAATTCATTCAGTGTTGTGAATTTGTCTTTTTTAAAGGTACTTTTTAATCTGACCTAACAAAGAGCTTATGGATTGTGGAGCCAGCTTGCCTGGGTTTGAATCTAAGCTTTGTAACTTACTAGCAGTGTGACTTTGAGCATGTTATCTGACTTTCGCATGCCTGTGTTTTCTCGTCTGTAAAATGGGGACATAATAGTACACCTAATTCATACAGTTGTTTTAAAGGTTAAAAGGTTAATATGATAAAGGATTTACAACAGCAACTGACAAATAGTAAGCATTACATATGTTTGTATTGCTATTATCACTGTCCAAAAATGATGCTAGATGAAATCATCTGTTCCAACTTTTAAGATATAATGAATTATAGCAATCTGTACTAAAATGAAATCTTCTTTCAAGACTTTATTTCGTAGGGCCCTGTTCCTTGTTCCTGCAGGACTGTAGTGAATTGCACAACATGGATGGGACTGAGGGACAGGACCTCAGCTTCCACAGGCACCTGCAACTAGAAGGAAAAATTCTAAATGCCTGGTCTCTGTGAACTGAAACCTTAGCCGTAGCTGGAGACAGTTTTGAGAGAGAAGAATATTTGTGTCATTTGTTTGAATCCTGGGCAGAGTAGAAAAGAATCAAGCCTTGGATGAGAAAGTTGGAGTTTCTTTTCTATTCCTCAGGTTTTGTTGCTGGAGACTTTAGAGTAGGTGCCCAGCCAGTTTGCAGCAACCTGTCTTGCCCCTGCCATTCTTGGGTGCCATATTCAGACCCCAGTTATTCCTAACACCCAGGTCATGCTCCACGTTCTATACAAAGCCATCCCTCGCTATCCCAGTCAGCCCACACTGGTCTCCATGACATGTGTGAGCCAAAGTTCTTTGACACTTGTGTCCTGGATGGTTTGTTTGTTATCTTATGTTGTTGCCATCCACAAAACAGTCTAGAGAATATTCACAGATTTAGTCAGCAAACAGCTGTCTACTGGGGAGCTTGGTAGGCCTTGATGATGGGAAAAAGGGTTGGTTGTCTTGGACAGATTGTGTATATATAAAGCTCTAGCAATTTTTAAATCACTAGCAGGAATCAAAGTCTCCTTGACAGCAACCTCTCTGAATTATTGCCGCTAGCCTCCTTAGGAGTAGGGACAATATAGGTTATACTAAGATTTGCAGTTGTCTGGATATTACTCTCCTCACCTAGCACAGTGGATAACATTCACAGTTGGTCTCAGCAAATATTTTCTCTAGTGCCCATGGAGAATGGCTGATAAATACACTCTAAGATGTGAAAGAGTTTGGTGTCTGGATCGTCTGTCTTATTCAATTCAACCCAATATTTATTAAGCACCAACTGCAAGCCAGATGCTATACTAGTTAGGAATGTAAAGTGGGCCGGGGACAGTGCTCATGCCTATAATCCCAGCACTTTGGGAGGCCAAGGCAGGAGGATTACTTGAGGCCAGGAATTCAAGATCTGAGGCAGGAAGATTGCTTGAGCCCAGGGATTGGAGGCTGCAGTGTGCTATGATGATGCCATCGAAACACACACACGCGCGCGCGCGCACACACACACACACACACACACACACACACACACACACGATACTCAGTCTTTATAGGGAGGTCGGCCAGTCATCAGTTAACTTTATGAGTTGCTAACCCTGCTAATCAGGAAGTTATGTGGACCAGGAGGGGAACCCTCCTTGCTCCAGCCTGGAGAAAGGAGGCTGCTGTATTTCAAAGAGAGGTTGACCCTAAGCTGGAGAGTGGAGAGGACCCTATTGTGACTCTTAGACTGACTTGTCTTCCTTGATGTCCTTTAAGCCGGAGCTGATTGGGGCGGCTGCTTATTTCTGAGTTAGCGCACTTAAGATTGGGCCTCCCAGTTTGAGGAAGGGGCGGGCTCCTACCTACCTCTGTGAATCTGCCCTGGACCACCCCGGGAGAGAAGGAGGGCTCGCGGAATCTGGCGCATTCCAGGCGAAGGCTCCCGGGCCACAGCCTCTGTGCCACACCCTTGGCCCGGGCCAGGTGTGCGCCCTCCTCGCAGCGAGGGGGAGCGGGCGGCTGCGGGGAGCGCGTTTCCAGCTGGGGTGTGCTGCGTGTGTTTGTCAGCCTCTGGAGGGCTGGGTCCTCCTTATTCACAGGTGAGTCACACCCTGAAACACAGACTCTCTTCCTGTCAGGACTGAGTCAGGTAGAAGAGTCGATAAAACCACCTGATCAAGGGAAAGGAAGGCACAGCGGAGCGCAGAGTGAGAACCACCAGCCGAGGCGCCGGGCAGCGACCCCTGCAGCGGAGACGGAGACGGCGCGGCCGGGCCCCGCCATGCCTGCGCTCTGGCTGGGCTGCTGCCTTTGCTTCTCTCTCCTCCTGCCCGCAGGCCGGGCCACCTCCAGGAGGGAAGGTGAGTCGGCCTCCACGAGGAAACGTCTCAGCCCTGGGCTGAGAACCTGCCTTTCTCTGCAGACCGTGATGGCTGAACGTGCCTCCGAGGATTCCCACTTTGTCCAGAACTTCGTTAGAGCTCCCCTCCCCTCCCCTAGCTGGGGCTTCTCCAGAGATCGATTTTAAATGAAACTAATGTATAAAACTGTCTGCTTTTCAAAATAGGAAGCCAATAGGCTGTGCTAAAAGAGGGTCTTCCTTACTTTAAAACTGTTCCTTCTTGATTTCTTTTTCCGACCAAGGGACACCTGGCCCCTATTTAATCAGTAATACGTCGTTATTATATGCGTTCTTTCCCCGGTGTGTGCTTTTATTAAAGAGATTTTAGTGGGACTGTTTCCCATGACTGTGAACACCACAAAGATTGCAAAGGAACCTCTTCAATAATCCTGTAATTCATGTTTCAACTTTGGGTTGGAAAAATGAGCCTTAAGAGTGTTAGTAGTACCCTTAACTTTTGCATAATGTTACTTTTCATAGTATTTTCATGTAATATTCATTCAACAGGCATTTATTGGGCACCTGTGTCATATATCATCTGGTCTTATCTGGGGCACCTAGTTGGCTCCCATGCATAAGTTTTGTTCATGTAAACAAAACTTTGTGAGAACCTAGCAACTGTTAACTGTATGCATGTGTCAGCTATGACAACACTTTATGGGTGTTTTCCTTGTCACTTAGTTCTATCGATATATGCCTGTATAATTGCCGTGGTATTTTATGTTTATATTGCCTCCTGCACCTGATGGCATTTCAATCATCTTTCAATAGGTCCAAGGCCAAGAGCCATTTCCACACATGCGGGTGCATGAATATGAGATAATGCGCACATGCCCATGGAATTGTATAAGCCATTCCCCATATTATTGTGCAGTCCGGGTGATGCTGGCCTGAACTGGATTTGAATGGCGTGAATAATGTTTGAGCATGTGTTTGAATGCATTGCTGCAATCCTTTTTGTCTAAAATAGTCTTGGAATTAGCTTCCAGCCCATCCTTTCTGACGACCATTTTCAAAACCATGTATGATTGTCACCAGAAAAAGGTGGGGGGAGGGGAGTAACTATGTGAAATAATGAATATGTTAATTTTCTTGGCTAGACGTACCATTTTACTGTGTATATTGAAACAGTATCTTGTATACCTTAAATATATATAGTTTTAAAAAGTGATAAATAAAAGGTTCTGAAAATGATCGTGTAGGGTAGAGATTCTCTTAGGGCTAGGATAAGAAGTCTCAGCCTAATGGAAGACATTCCCAAAGTAAGAATAGTCTCTATTAGAATTTAAAGGAACTACTTATGGATCAACTACTTGAAATCTCTTGATTTGAAAAATGAGAAAATGGAAACATGTTTCTCAGGGCCACACAGGCAGCCATTGGCAGAGATTAAACTGGTGCTTGATCCAGGGGCTCTTAGGCTGGAGCTTTTTGAGCCACATTATAAAAGTAATAAAGAAATAAGATGCATCTTTTATGCATGAGAAGTAATTATTGAAGCAATTTTCTTGTTGGCTATAGTTGAGTGCATATGTATGTGTTAGCATTAGGGAAGAAAAATAAATATGTAGGATGCTATGAATTGTTTAATAAAATCAGGCTTAAGAGAACGGAGCTAGGACTCTCACTTCGTAAAGACAGACCGGCTTCTGGGCATCGATCTACCCCATGAAGTCAGAAATACCACTGAGGCTCATTTCCACTTTCCCCTTCCTCGGAGGCAGACTAAAGTTTTATTTTCCTTCTTTAGAGGCCTTCATTTTGGGATTCAATGGGAATGTGAAATTTGTTGTCAGGGTAGAACACACATGCTTTTCCATTCATGGGATGCTGGGATATGCTAGAAGTTGGACTGAAAATATCGTACCTGCCCTGTCCCAAAGTGACCATGTCTGAGTGTCCTGTGGGCCGCACATTTGAGAACCTAAAGCAGTAATGTTGCTTCCTGGTTGTTTCTTTGCAGTAGAAATTATGGCAATAGATGAAATCAGCAAGACTTTCAGGGCTGGACTCAGCTAAAGCACAGGCGTAGAGTCGGCCTGACCTGATTTTACGTTTTGGTTCATTCACTTACTAGTTCCTTATTAGTAACACTTGCTATTCACTTCTTTGTTGTTAAATGGAGGCAACAGTACTTCAACCTTGCAGAGTGTTTGAAAGGATGAACAATGATTGTAAAGTGCCTTCAAATGCCTGGAACCACATTTCTTTAAAAAGTCCAAAGCCAACAGTACAGTGTAGTGAACTCATATGCCCAGAGATCATTAAGAAAGACCAAGGCCCCCCTTCAGGATAGGATTGCCTGGTGTGAGATAAAGTGGCATGTGGCTCTAATGATCTGGATCTTAGTTCACAGCGGGAGGTAGGACTGGAGAAGGATTGAGAAAGAGATAAGAAAGAGACTAGAAACGTAGCCACCAATATGCGGTGAAGGGCTCTATGTGCCAGGCTGTGCCTGCAGGCAAAGAAGAGCTGTGAGTGATTCATAAGCAGGAATGAGTGTGACTGGATTCAAGTTTTAGAAAGGTCACCCACTCAAGGGCTTAGAGAATGAAGTGGAGCTCAGAGAGCTAGACAAATGATGACTGCAGTAATCCAAACGAGAGATGATGAAGGCTTTCATCATGGTAATGAAAGCAAAGAGGAAAAAGATTACAGGGACATTTAGAAGGTGAAACCTAAAGAATCTGGTGATCTAATTTAGGGATATGTGTACAGGAAAGCTGTGAAAAATAAGGAAGAGTCCAAGATGGATCCAAGGCTTTAGGTTTGTACTTGGTTAGACAGTGATGCCATTAAAGGGTGAGGACTACAGAGGGATCAGCCCGGACACAGTGACTCAGGCCTGCAATCCCAGCACTTTGGGAGGCCGAAGTGGGTACAACGTTTGAGCCCAGGAGTTTGAGACCAGCCTGGGCAACATGGAGAAACCCCACCTCTAGGAGACTGAGGCAGGAGAATCAATGGAGCCTGTGAGGGGGAGGCTGCAGTGAGCTGCGATTGCACCATTGCACTCCAGCCTGGGTGACAGAGCGAGACCCTATCTCAAAAAAAAGTTAAAGAAATAAAATTAATATACAATAAAAATAATAAAAGAAGGATCGGATTTGGGGACAAGGTTGGACAGTGGTGAGAGGAAGGAGTGAGTTCCTGTGGGGACCTGTTGAATTTGAGATGCATATAGAGATTTCCAGCAGTTCCAGTGAACAGCTGGAACTATGATTTTGAAGTTTAGAAGAGAAATTTGAGATGTAAATTTGGAGGCTCATAGGTAGAAAGCAAAGCCTTGACCACAGATGAGATTGCCTAGGATATGAAGGTAAAAGAAACCTCAGCACTTAAAAAAGACATAGAGGAACAAGGGAGCAGAATCAGGAGGAATGAGCACTGAGGACAGAGGAGACTCAAGGAAGAAGAGGGTTTTGTTAGTCAAAGGAAGGCTGTCAGCAACATGGCAGAAATAAGTGGTATTCAGATATCCAAGTGTGTATATTGCAAAGGATGAGGACTAACATGACGCTCCTGGATTCAGCTGGTAGGTGAGTTTTGAAGCAAATGGTGAAGTCAGAATCCACAATTACTATAGATCACTAATTTGGTTTTCCCCGTGCCCCGATGTTAGAATAAAGATGCTGTGGATAGAGGAAGGATCCCTGCAAATATTTATGCTCCCTCTTAGATTCAATCACTGAAGTGGCATAGCATCATACGTGCAAGTGCAGCCTCGGGAGTAAGACTGCCTGGGTTCAAATCCCAGCCCTCTCGTGTACCACTGTGGGACGTGTATATTGCGGGCCTTGGGCAAACTACTTCACCTGTTACTTAGCTTCTACATCTCTAGAATAAGGATAATAAATTGAAATGACCATTGCACAAAAAGCACCCAATATGTGTTAATGAATTACTGTTATTGTTACAGCTAACTGCCCTGTCAGTACTGAATTTGGTATATTGCCTTCTGTGTTTTAAGTGGTAACATTTTTGAAGGGGCTCCTTTTTACTGTCCTTTCATCAGACCACAAAAGGTGCTGAGGAGCCTTTCTGCTCAGACAGAAATGAGCCCCAAGTTTTACCCAATGAAACAAGGAACCCAAAGCAGGTTGCAGTTTCAAGATTGGCCCTTGTATTCTTCCTTCTCCTTGCCTTTTTCATCCACCAGACCTCATCACATACAGACTCAGCAAATCTATTGCTTTCTAAAATGTACTTAAGTGTAAGATGACCCCACAAAGATGATCTCTCATTTCCCAATGGGAAGAACTTCCCCCACATCCAAAGAAAGGATTTGGGCAACTTGATTATGAAAACATTTAGCAATATAGATGTAGTAGTCAAATGTCTCTTTAAATTTAATTTAGTAAACTAATTACACAGATATATTGAAAGTCACATCATTGATGAAACAATATACTTAGACGTATTGATTTGTTCACTCACATTTCATGATGTAATTATATTCAAATTACATTCAGTTACATTCATCTCACCAGATGACTTGAGATATAGTACTGTTTGAATCTGTTTTTGATGTGGTCACTGGAAAGTACATCATTTATCCTTTCAGTGTTTATTGTGATCTTCACAGCATAATCACTCTAAAAGGCTTATATGTAACAACTGTCAGCACTCACAACTATGAAGACATGTACCGTTATGAGAATTGTTTAGATAGCTGATCCCCTTTCTTACTGATAAGTCTCCAATACATTGATTGAGGCCATTTTAGCTTAATGTATCTTCTTCAAACAATAATAAAGTAATTGAGAAAGCACCCTATAATATGCAAGATTTTGAAAGGACTTAAATATGATCTTTTTTTTTTTTCCTGAAGGATAATTTTGGAAAAATTAAACCTCTACCTTATATTCAAGCATGTACAGTAAACAGAGATATAGAACTGGGTTGGAGGTGGGCTGGAAATTCCCATGTGGGCTTCAATTTTGGTGTTCTAAACTCGGGCAGCCACTGGTTCAGCCCCACTGGCCCAAGAAGCTGAGAAAGATTGTTGATTTGTGATTACCGTTTATGGGAAAGTCAGGGCATAAAGTTAAGATGTTGAGAAAATCCTGGGAATATTTTTCCCATTGAAGTTCTTAATGGCTCAAACTTAAT
>NW_016107348.1:4132727-4200683 GCF_001604975.1 Cebus imitator
TTTGAGATGGAGTCTTGCTCTGTCGCCCAGGCTGGAGTGCAGTGGCGTGATCGTGGCTCACTACAACCTCTGCCTCCCAGGTTCAAGCAATTCTCCTGCCTCAGCCTCCTGAATAGCTAGGATTATAGGCATGCACCACCACACCTGACTAATTTTTGTAATTTTAGGAGAGATGGGGTTTCACCATATTGGCCAGGCTGATCTCGAACTCCTGACCTCAGGTGATCTGCCCACCTCGAACTCCCAAAGTGCTGGGATTACAGGCGTGAGCCACTGCGCCTGGCCTGAATTTTAATTTAAACTAATTTTCAAGCTTGATGGAACCTTTATCTATTGTTGAAATACCACCTGTGTTTCTAATGGAGACATCTATCTCCTGTCTTTTCAGAAGTCTCCCTTTGTGTATGTGAGTCAATATGTTAGTCTTTCCTTTAAAAATATCAGAGAACAACAGCACAGCTCTAGTTCATGGAGCATTAACAAAAGAACAGATTTCAAATTACCAAGTTTCTTCTTCCCTTTGTTCCACTCTGCTGTCAACTTGGAATTGGCACCAAGTGGCTCCGTTTTTAAAAATAGGATAGTTGATATACTGCGATAAGACTTTCTGTCTTGTCAATCATTGTTCTTTAATGACTGTTGATGTTTTTATCTACATATATACTTAGTTGTGTCCAGAGATTATTTCTCTGTCCCTGCTACAGACCATTTAAGTTTTGGAGTCTCTCAGGAAGAGGTCAGTTTCATGGCCAGAATGTTGACCGTGCAAGTTTTATATATACTTACTGCTGTTTCAAGTCTCTGCCTGTTTTGCTCTTAGTAAAAGGATAGTTTTTGATAGGGGATTCCTAGTGTTTATAAATAATTTTTTATCCCAAATAGCCTGGCCTGATTTGGGAAGGCAGTGAATCCAACGGTAATCTGAAGCTGCTGCTCTTGCCTCCTCCAGACAATTATAGCATGGTAGGAGAGGATCTTCACATTCTGAGATCTGCAGGGAGCAGGGGAGAGGCCACAGTGCACCTGCCATAGGAAGTGGTAGTGGAGAAATAGCGTATTTGTTCTATTGAGATGCAAGATACTCCCTGATGGAGTCTTCATGGTCCAATCTCTTCTCAGAATGCTTGTTACTTCTCTTTATGGATGTATAAAGGTAGTTTGGTTCATAAGAGCTCATTTAATTCATTCTTCTGACTTTAGGCAATACAATGTTTTTGTTTTTGTGATGGAGTCTTCCTCTGTCACTCAAGCTGGAGTGCAGTGGTGCAATCTTGGCTCACTGCAACCTCTGCCTCCTGGGTTCAAGCGATTCTCCCACCTCAGCCTCCTGAGTAGCTGGGATTACAGGTGCGTACCACTACGCCCAGCTAATTTTTGTATGTTTTAGTAGGTGTGGAGTTTTACCATGCTGGCCAGCCTGGTCTCCAACTCCTGACCTCATGTGATCTGCCCACCTTGGCCTCCCAAAGTGTTGGGCTTACAGACGTGAGCCACCATACCCAGCCAGCAATACAGTTTTAATTCATACTTTTCAGATAGATTTTTCTTTTCAGAAAAAAATCTGTAAGGAAGATGCTATAAATGCACTCCATGCATATTTTCCCAGCATTGCAAATGCACATGAATTACCCTTGTTCTTTTGTGAAGACTGAGAACTGTATAATGGTATGTAGTCAGCCCACACACATACCTAAGTGCTTGTAAGTTTGTGAAGGGATGTAGTGACAGTAAAAAATCTGTGCCTAATCCCCTTGCACAAAAAAAGTATTGTTCACAAAAGCAATAGGATTTTAAAAGGAACATTTATTGGGTTATTTTTTTAAGGAACCAATGAAACATAAATTTAAATAACTGAAAAATCATGGTTAATATATACTCCAATTATCTTCAAAAGGCATTTTAGTACAAAGTAGAATGTCCTTTTTAACTTCTCTTTATTCAGACACATCATACATGATTTCCTTCCTTTTGGTCTTCTTTGCTTCAAGTGTTTACCTCTAGCTTTCCCGGAATCTCTGATTCCCTTTATTTTAACTGCTTCTTAGAGGGGCGTATGATATCTATTTCTAGGCCGTGCAAGAAATGTCCAAAGAACACTATGCTCTTTGAATAACAGTTGAATGTTCTTTCTTTGCCGGAATGCTTTTCTTTGTAGGCGACTTCACAGAAATGTGGAATCCTCTATTTCTGTGGTCAGAAGAGTGTGGAGTTCCATGCAGGTAGTTGCTTTCATATAGAATCTTACCATAATCACTTCCTGAGCCTATGCTGCAGCTGACAACAGCTGTCTTGT
Organism: Cebus imitator; assembly: GCF_001604975.1. Lineage (NCBI taxonomy): Eukaryota > Metazoa > Chordata > Mammalia > Primates > Cebidae > Cebus > Cebus imitator. The sequence goes on from NW_016107348.1 coordinate 4,135,021, forward strand.
GGTAGAGCCTTTGACTTTGACAGCACCAGCTAAATCCCTATGTCCTAACTTTGCCTTCCCTTTCACCTTGGAGCTCACTCAGACTGCACCCTCAGCTTTCACCTCTACCCTCCACTCCTTTGCTAGTCAGACAGAACATGGTGTTCACTGGGACTTTCTTCCCCTCCTCTCATTGTCTATCTGGACACTGGCATCCCAGTACAGTGTCAGGGGAAGGCATCTCCAGGTGTGAACTCCTGATGGAGTCCTCACTAGGCTGAGTCATCCGTGGTCCACATGGGTACATTCCCAAGTCTAGGTTGTAATATAACGTACTATGAACTCTCAGTGAAACAGGTATCTCCTCTGAAGCCATAATCCTTCAAAAGGAAATGGTAGTGATCTGAGTTTCATTGACTGTTGATGACTTTGGACTATTTAGAGTTGAAGAGACTGGCCCATACTTTATGATTCAAAATTGCCTGTGTGATTAAAGAACTGAGCTCTGCTGTTCCTCTCATCCTAGCACTTCCTGCTGCAGCCTTACTCACATTGCCTAGACATTCCGATGTAAACTGGTGCCATACCCTTTGTTTAAATGAAACAAAGTTGTCTGGCTGTGGTGGCTTAAAATGTGGCTATTAAAAATTTGAGAAGGAAGACTGAATTCAGTTAAAAACCTTAGTGAGAGAAGTACCATTTCAGTTTTCTTATTCTAATTAGGAAACATATTGTGACATTCTTTAAAAAGATAAAACTGGAAGCAGATGTTCACACATTAAACAATAAAGTTCAAGGCCAGTTTAAAAGATGAAGTATTCAGATTTTATTTTAAAATATCTGCTTAAGCTGAGAAACATATTAAAACTTGGAAGGAAAAATTCCATGTGGGAGGTTTTAAAACTAGAAAAATCCTTATAAGCATTTTTATCATCACATGTAAATATAATAAAAATATTCATCTTTTCATCTCGAATATCTCAGATTTAAAGACACTGATTTTTGCAAAGAGGATCATAGCTTCTATGCCTTTGATATCAAACTGATAGATGATAGGTGTATCTTGCTATAGGTTACATAAATAATATGCAATCTGAATATTTGTCGAAATTATTTATTTTTGATAAAAATGATTTTTTTTTGAGATGGAGTTTCGCTCTTGTTGCCCAGGCTGGAGAGTAATGGCTCAATCTTGGCTAACTGTAACCTCTGCTTCCTGGATTCAAGTGATTCTCCTGCCTCAGTCTCCCAAATAGCTGGTATTGTAGGCATGTGGCACTATGCCCAGCTAATTTTGTATTTTTAGTAGGGATGGAGTTTCACCATGTTGGTCAGGCTGGTCTCAAACTCCTGACCTCAAGTAATCTACCCACCTCGGTCTCCCAAAGTGGTGGGATTACAGGCATGAGCCACCACGCCCGGCTGATAAAAATCTTAAAAATTCATTAGGATAGATTTCTATTTAAAGAACACTCTCAGTAATTGCTTTCATACTGAGAACAACCTTTGCCAGATTTTTAAAAGCAGGTATACACAACTGAAATTTTATTCACCATCTTCAGTATAGCTTTTTACATTTGGACTTCCCATTGAAAGGCTTCATTATAGGTGACTTTATGGAGGCTCAAGTTGCTATCTTTGAGCATAAAGGAGTTGTCAGTTTACATGAGAGCAGTCTTCCGACTCAGAAGAAGGGAGTGGTATTCAACGAGGTATATTAAGATTCAGTTTTTAGTGTAACTTCTTTGAAAAAATGAAATAGAGGACTAGTTGAGATTGTTGCTGACTCGTCTCTGTCCCCAACTCATCTCTGCCCACCATGACAATTTTCTCTTACAAAGTAAGAATTTTAAGAAGCAGAGGAAATGAAGACATAAAATGAAGCGTATGTGAATGAAGGGAAGGGAGATGGAAATGTCCCAGTGGTGAGCGTTACATGAAATTAGGCTGGAAAAATAGATAGAATAAGACCATGATAGTCCTTGTAGGCAATATTGAGGATTTCTGGTACTTAACTTCAAAGGAAAGGAAAGAAATGAGAGAATATTAAGCAGAGAAGTAGTGATATAATTTGTATTTTGGAAAGATTTTCTGATTGCTGAGTCTAAAGAGAAGCAAAAGAAGTTGCAGGGAATTCAGTTAGAAAGTGATGGCAGGCAAGAGATGATTGAGGTTTGGTCTAGATATGGCCATAGTGGAGATGGACTTGAATGGATTTGAGATATTTTGTGGCTTATATCAACAAAATTCAGTGTAAAATAGGCAGGTGAGAAAGATGGAGCACCTGTAAGGATAGCTTCCAGCTTTCTGACTTGAAGGCATGGCAATCACAAGTTTGGTTTTAAACAGGTTTTGTGTAACGAACATATGAGGTAACCAGTTGGAATGTAAAGTGAGCTGGGTGCAGTGGCTCGTGCCTGTAATCCCAGCACTTTGGGAGTCTGAGGCGGGCAGATCACTTGAGGCCAGGAGTTCGAGACCAGCTGGCCAAAAAGGCAAAACCCTGTCTCTAGTAAAAATACAATAATGAGCCAGGTGTGGTGGTACACACCTATAATCCCTGCTACTTGGAAGGTTGAGGCAGGAGAATTGCTTGAATCCGGAAGGTAGAGGTTGCAGTAAACCAAGATTGTGCCACTGCACTCCAGCCTGGGCAATAGAGTGAGACTTTGTCTCTTAAAGTAAAAAATAAAAAAGGAAATGTAAAAGTAATAATGTAAATAAATAAAGTGGATGGCCAGCCACAAGGACCTGAAGTTGAGGATGAAGTCTGGGCCAAGGAAGTATCTTGGGATGTCAACACCTATGATGGTTATTGAAGTATCTTGCCATGGATGAGATCACCAAAGGAGAGAGGCGCAGACTGAGAAGTTGTGGAGGTTAAGAACCAAGCCCCGAGAAGCACTGGCATTTAGAGTGGGGGTAAGGAGAGGAGCCAGCAAAGACTTGAATAGGGAAGATCCGAAGACAGACAGACACCTGGCAGTATGACATCATCATATCCAAAGGAAGAGAGTTGTACAAAGGAAGAAGGGAAAAAGATCCGATGTCTCAGATGTCTCAGAAGGGGAATGAGGGACACAAAATGCAGGAAAGGAAAAACAGGGCACATCCCTTTTCTCTAAATAAGGAAGAGAATTGAGCATCATCCTTGCTGGTGTTTTTGTTTTGTTTTGTTTTGTTTTTTGAGATGGAGTCTTGCTCTATCACTAGGCTGGAGTGCAGTGGCACAATTTCAGCTCATGGCAACCTCCACCTCCCGGGTTTAAGCAATTCCCCTGCCTCAGCTTCTCGAATAGGTGGGACTACAGGCACGCACCAACACACCCGGCTAATTTTTGTTTGTATTTTAGTAGAGACGGGGTTTCACCATGTTGGCTAGGATGGTCTCGATCTCCTGACCTCGTGATCCTCCTGCCTTGGAGCCCCAAAGTGCCCAAAGTGCTGGGATTACAGGCGTGAGCCACTGCGCCTGTCTTTAAATGGTTTACAGTTGGACTCATTCACGGGAGATTACAGGTAACATTATATAAACTTGCTGCTGTTTCACTGAATCAGTTTTAGTGCACTAAGCAGCCGAAATGGTAGCAAGAGCAAAAAAGCACTACGTAATAGCAACCAGCACACAGTCAGGTTTAAACACGATGCTGAAATTCCTAGCTCCTGACATCTTCCCACACAGCTGCCAAGTACACTACCTATCAAGGCTGCCTGAGTACTGCAAACTGATCTCATGCTCTGAGGCTTGCCTCATCCCCTTGCCCTCCTCCCACACAGCCCTAGGCTGGCTGCCCTTTGAGATGGCAGGCAGAAAGTGTCGTAGCTCTGGGCTCATAGACCACAGAAAGGCGGGCAGTCCTGGGGTGGAAATAGTTCATCTGGTACGAGCAGCAGCCTGAAAGTCCCAGATTCTTAATCTCATTGAAAATCTCATGTTCCTCTCAGAGTTCTTTCTGTTCCTGTCTCATCATGGATAGTTTTTGGTTGGAACATTAGATTTTTTACACTGAATGCCATATATGTAGACAATGGAAACTTTGTGTATTGTATTGGGGAAATCTGAAAGTAGGCTTCTGGACTTCAGGGAGATTTCTGTATGTTCAGGTTCTTGTTTGATTTTTCTTAAGAGTCAGAGTCGATATTCCTTCCTTCTTTCTTTCCTCTCATCTTCCCTCCCTCCCTCCCTCCCTCCCTCCCTCCCCTCCTTCATTACCTTCTTCCCTTCTTTTCTCTCTCCTTCTATCCATCATGCTGTCCACCATCTTTCCATCCATCCATCCATCCATCCATCCATCCATCCATCCAAGCACTGCATTAGGTACCGTGGGGATATAAGGTGAGAAATGCTGTAGGGGAAATAAGTCGTAGATATAAACAGTGATGACACAGGATGGAATGAGGCAAATGCTGAGAGAGGTGAGGATAAAGTGCCCTGGGCATTCCCAGGAGAGAGAAGCTGTCAGGGTATCAGCAGGGAAGTGCACAATCTGATTTATGCACCTAAAAAGAAGACAGGCTGTTACCTGGAAATGGATTTAGGGAGGGTGGAAGCAGGGAGTGCTCCTGATGAAGGAAACAGCTAGCCTAAAAGCCAGAGGTGGGAAAGGGTTAGTGCAGCCTAGATCTGTGTGTTAGAGCCCAGTGAATTCTTGATGAGGTGAAGTTGGTAAAGTTGACAGGGGCAGCATCTGCAGAGTTTTGAAAGGAGTCTGGATTTTTAATTTTATCATTTCCATTAAAGCACTAAGAAGCATGATGACTTCACAGGTTTATAAAGATAGCGATTAGATCACCTTAGTGAAAAGCAGACACGTTTTTCAGTTTAGAACAATAGAAACAGGGCCAGGCACGGTGGCTCACACCTGTAATCCCAGCACTTTGGGAGGCCAAGGTGGGCGAATCACCTGAGATCAGGAGTTCGAGACTAGCCTGGCCAACATGGCGAAACTCTGTCTGTACTAAAAATACAAAAATTAGCCAGGTGCGGTGGGCACCTGTAATCCCAGCTGCTTGGGAGGCTGAGGCAGGAGAATTGCTTGAATCTGGGAGGCAGAGGTTGCAGTGAGCCAAGATGCGCCACTGCACTCCAGCCTGGGAGACAGATCGAGACTCCATCTGGCAAAAAAAAAAAAAAAGAACAATAGAAAGAGGACCTGTTTATACACAAACAATCATATGTATGCCAAGTGATTGACATTTCTCGTAACTGTATGCCTCAAAAGGGCACCATTTCTTATGGGAAATTTAAAATGAGATCCCGATGAACTGTTACTACTGGTGGTGATTATTCCAAGGCCATGCCCTGAGTACAACCTGAGGAAATATTTTCTGTTTCCTTTTATTCTCCTAGGGCCACAGCTGGGAAACCGCCTTTGCCCCTGTGCTTCCTGTCCTAACCTGCTGGATCTGCGTGTTTTAGTGAGGGGTGGGAGTGTTGTGAAGCGAGCCGCAGGGATTCTGCCAGCCTCACCCTATTGTTTAAGGAGGGGCTCCAGCTGCTTTGATCTGTGTCTCCGGTGAGCGTGGGTGGTCGTAGGCGGCCCAGCCTGCGTCTGGCTGCCTGGTGGTCTTTCCTAAGAAGCACCTTGAGGGTCAGCGACTGTGTGCTATTATAGTTATTATTATAATAAAGGCTTCAGTGCCAGAGGAGCAGCATACAGCAGTCAGATGCAATTACCATCCATGCTTTACTAGACTGAAAGAAATCTCTGAAGATCTGACTCAATCTGACTCCGTTTCAGACGGGTTTATGTAGGGCTTCAGGTAAACCTGCGGAGTCTCATTTCTTTGGCTGTGGAGAGAACCCTGGCTGGCAGAGTCCAGGATTGTGGGGGAGTTGGAGTGACAGGGCAGAGAGAGGAGAGGGTGGAACCTTGAAGAGGTGTCCCTGGCTTTGTACAAATGAATAGTCAAAGGCATGAAGGACGGGACCTAGAGCCAGAGTTCAGCGAAAGATGGAGAAAAACCTGCTTGTTTTGTTTACCGACCCTGGAACGGCCTCAGGTCTGTTCAGGGTTCGGTCTGATTTTTTTTTTTTCCAATGATCTGCAATGATATCTTAATGCCAGGTCCCGAACCCATACCTGGGTCCAACACACACATTCTTGCAGGAGTTCTAGAATGAGCTCTTTCCCACCCGGGGCTTTTAGGCTTGCTCTTTCCTTTGTCGGGGGCACTCCCTGCTTCCACCCTCCCTAAATCCATTTCTCCATAACAGCCAGTCTTCTTTTTAGACGTGTCAATCAGATCGTGCACTGATTCCTGTTCAAGTAGGAAAACATGGGTAATATGATACATGCTTGACACAGGCAAATTTTTTTTTTTTTTTTTTTGAGACCGAGTCTCACTCTGTCGCCCAGGCTGGAGCGCAATGGCATGATCTTGGTCCACTGCAACCTCTGCCTCTCAGTTTCAAGCAATTCTCCTGCCTCAGCTTCCCAAGTAGCTAGGATTATAGGCATGCACCACCACACCTGGCTAACTTTTGTATTTTTAGTAGAGACTAAATTCTCTAATTTCGCCATGTTGGCCAGGCTGACCTTGAACTCCTGACCTCAGGTGTTTCACCCACCTTGGCCTTCCAAAGTGCTGGGATTACAGGCATGAGCCATTGCGCCTGGCTGCAAATAGGTATTAAATAAGTATTTAATATCTTTGGCAAAATAAAACATTAGCAACAACCTTGGCTGGCCTGGCCAACATGGTGAAACCCCATCTCTACTAAAAATACTAAAATTAGCTGGGTATGGTGGCACATGCCTTTAATCCTAGCTACTTGGGAGGATGAGGCCTGAGAATTGCTTGAACCCAGGAGGTGGAGGCTGCAATGAGCCGAGATCACACCACTGCACTCCAACCTGGTCGACAAAGTGAGACTCTGTCTCAAAAAAACACACACTCGCATACACACACAAAATTAACAACGTCCTTCTTTGCAATTTTACTGGCTCATAAAGTCTGAGTGTTCAAGCACCCAGTATAGCCTCCCTGTTAGATGTGAAGTGATGGTTATTAAGTTAATAAAATAAAGATACATCTCATTGACCAAGGATAAAAGAAAAAACTGGGAAAGGGGGCTTAAATCAGCAAAACAAAATCTACTGATGAGGCATTTTGGAAAGAAAGATGATTTATCAGGAAAGGGTAAAAGAAAATCTGCAATGAAGTAACAGGCATATAGTTTGATATATTTGTTATGCAAATAATTTATAAGAAAAACATTGTGCCCAATAGATAAATGGGCAAAGATCATGAACCAGATAAGTATGAAAATAGAAATAAAACAGCAAACAGACATATGACCCTTTCTACCCTCCTGCCTACCCATCTTACTACCTCCCAACTTCCCATTCCTTTCCACTGCTTCATATATTTCTCCTTAACAAATACCACTATCCTAATATTCTCTCTTGATATTAATTATTTATCTTGTTTATGTTCTTTACCCCCAAATTGCATGTAAACTCCATGCGGGCTGGGACGTCTGTTGGTTTTGTTTGCTGCTGTATGTATCCCATTGCCTAGAACTCAGGGAAGATCCAAGACACCCATCTGTGGGTTTTTTTAAGTTCAACAGAACATTCATTTGTTTGTTTGTTAAAAAAAACACTAGCCAGGTGCAGTGGCTCACACCTGTAATCCCAGCACTTTGGGAGGCCGAGGCGGGTGGATAATGAGGTCAAGAGATGGAGACCATCCTGGCCAACATGGTGAAACCTGTCTCTACTTAAAATACAAATATTATCCTAGCATGGTGGTGGGTGCCTGTAATCCCAGCTACTCAGGAGGCTGAGGCAAGAGAAATCCCTTGAACCTGGGAGGTGGATGTTGCAGTGAGCCGAGATTGCGCCACTGCACTCCAGCCTGGCAACAGAGTGAGACTTGGTCTCAAGAACAAACAAACAAAAATAACCACTAAATGCCTAACATGGGCCAGGCACTGTGTGATATAATAGGGCTTCACTTTTCCTTTTTCAAAAGCATGAGATGTGTTTTCTACCTGTTAGAACTGCAGAGTTGAGTGCAGAGATTTGCCTGTGGACATGGCTTTGTTTCAAAAAGAATTTTTTTTTTTTTTTAAATTTCAGCCAAAATTTTAAAAATCAGTAAATTTCAATCACAAAGCCAGATTTCTGTCTTCTTTTAAAAGAAGAGTTGATGCTGACTGCAGCGGGCATCAATCGCATGTGGCTACAGCTGGCAGGGGCTGAGCGGATGCTGCTTCTTACGCCCATTGGGTAGAATCCCCACCACTCCCTGTTGCCTTACTCCAGGCCTGGCAGTGCCCTTTGGCAACCAGTGTGCCCATGGTAGTCATTGGGCAGGTATCGGTCACAGACTAAAAAAGACCACGTACAAACTACATTACACCATTTTATTAAGCCCAGTTTCAGGAATATTCTAGAATTTTAAATATTAAAGTCTCCCCCCTCCCTGAGTAGCAAGAGTAAATAATAAATGGTTTTAGGGAAGTTAGTCTCAATTTGGGAGATGATTTGAGAGAGACCATGTTTCAAACACATCAATGATGAAAAGCATCATTCCATGCAAAAGGAGCCTGGAACAAGCTCTCCCATCATTCTCTTGGTGGAAGCATTTCAAAGAGTCAGTATTGAGCTAAGTGCAGTGCAGCTGGGTATTTAATCAAAGTGCAGTTTGGTAACTTCAAAGTCCTGCAGGCAAGGCTATAGAGTGTCTTCACGGAGTTCTCAAGCAATGCAGATACCCAGGCCAATACACTCCCCAGACACGCATACATCCCCTCACTCTAGATGGCACAACCCTTGGCTTTAAGGGACACCCCATTTGAAAGAGAAAGGGGTATATATGCAATAGGCTTGGAACCTGTTGGGCAGGTTCTGGAATGGAGATGTTGGCTAAGGACCTTCTGTCCCTGGAACTGTAATGCAACTGCATTGAAGGCTGTACATTTAAAGGACAATGGGGCAGGCCTGGTAGCTCATGCCTATAATCCCAGCACTTTGGGAGGCTAAGGTGGGAGGATTGCTTGAGGCCAGGAGTTCAAGACCAGCCTGGGCAATACCATGAGAGCCTGTCTCTACAAAACAGTAACATATTGAGCTGTGTGTTGTGGCACGTATCTGTGGCCCCAGCTACCCGGGAGGCTGAAGTGAGAGGATGACTTGAGCCCATGAGGTTGAGGCTGCAGTGAGCTGTGATCACACCACTGCACTCCACTCTGGGTGACAGAGTGAGACTCTATCTCAAAAATAAAACAAAAGAAAATTGGTCAGCTACGGTGGTACACACCTGTAATTCCCAGCACTTTGAGAGGCTGAGGTAGGCGGATTTCTTGAATCTAGGAGTTTAAGACCAGACTGGGCAACAGGGTGAAACCCTGTCTCTACAAAAACAAAAACCAAACAAACAGAAAAAAAAAACAAAAAAAAAAACAAAAAAAAAACACAATAAAAATTAGTTCAGCATGGTGGCACATGCCTGGAGTCCCAGCTACTTGGGAGGCTGAGGTTGGAGGATCGCTTGAGCCCAGGAGGTCGAGGCTACAGTGAGCTGAGATTGTGCCACTGCACTCCACCCTGGGCAAGAGAGTGAGATCCTGTCTCAAAAAAATTGAAATTAAAATGAAATAAAAGAAGGACACCCATTGTTTTCAAAGGAGAGCTTTAGATGAGAAGAGACAGATGAGGAGGGACATGATATAGAAAGATTATAACAAGTTTATCTATTTTGAAAAGATTGCTCTGAATAAATATATTATGATCTAGCCTTATGAAGTTAACTTTTACCACCAAAAAGTATGTTCTTTTTTCTTTTTTGAGACAGAATTTCGCTCTTGTTGCCCAGGCTGGAGCACAATGACACAATCTTGGCTCACTATGACCTCCACCTTCCAGGTTCAAGTGATTCTCCTGCCTCAGGCTCCCAAGTAGCTGGGATTACAGACACCTGCCACCACACCCAGCTAATTATTGTATGTTTAGTAGAGCTGGGTTTTCACCATGTTGGCCTGGCTGGTCTCAAATTCCTGACCTCAGGTGATCCACCCTCCTCCGCCTCCCAGGTGCTGGGATTACAGGCATGAACCACTGTGCCCAGTCCATGTTCTACATAAGAAAGGCACAATGAAAAATCTGTAGTTATTCTGAGATTGCTTCCAAAAGGCATCTAGGGCAGGGAGGGCATTGGGGTGTTGGGGTAGCCAGATGAAGAACCTCACAGGACCACTGAACAGTGAATTTAGCTCTAGTACGTGCATAGTCATGTACTTGGTACAAATTTCACAGCACATGACAGCTGTGTGGCACATCTGTTGGAGATCCAAAAAATCAGTTTCACAAGAATTGGTTGGGAAAGATTCAGTTTGGCACTAGTTCTGAGAAAAGCCCTGGGACTTTGAATTGTGTGCAAATGTAACATGTTGTAAGTTCATTGAAATGTTAGTCTTTGCCCATGGGATAAAAATATCTAGTCCTGTTATAAGCCAAGCTGTTCAAATCACACTTGAAGTACTGATCATTGAAGAAGGACATTGGAAATTAGAATTTGTTCCTAGGATGGCAGACAAGAAGAATCTAGAAGTTATGACACACGAAGTGGTTAAAAGACTTGGAGATGACAGATCTCTACTCGAACAGTAAAACACTAAGGAGGGAGATGTCGTAGCTATCTTCAGATTTGCAAAAGCCTGATGATGCAAGACACTTTGGATGTAAAACAACATCCGAAGGTTTGTCTATTGGATAAATCAAAGAATGAAAAGAGAGTAGGGGTGTGTGTGTGTGCGCGCGTGTGTGTGTGTGTGCGTGTGTGTGTGGTCTGTATCCGTGTGTGTTGTGTGTGCATGAGTGTTGTATGTATGCATGTGTGTGCTGTGTGTGTATATCGTTTTTCAGGGAAAAGCAAAACACATGATGAAAATTACAGGGAGAGAGGTAGATTTGAAACACCATGAAAATGTTTCTGTTTGCAACAACCAAGCTGAATGACCCTCTATTCGGGATTTATGAAAAGAATGTCTACATGCAATGGTAAACTCAATTCTTGAGAAGCAACATAAAATGGAAAGATGAGGGCTTTGGAATCGGAAACATCTGGGAGCAAATTATATCTTTGCCATTTAGCTGTGTGACCTTAGAGAAGATATGGAGCCTCTCTGAATATTCATTTCTCCACCTATTAAATGAGGATAATAAAACCCATGTTAAAATGTTGTTGTGAGACTTAACTGAGCTGATTAACGTAAAGCCCTAGAAACAGAGTACGCTTTGGATAGATACTAGCTGACCTTTCTAGTTTAAATGCCATCCGAAGTGGAAAGAAAAAAATTATCATAAGGCAGTCACTTAGCAGGTCCATTAAATGTACGTGGTCATGGCCAGGTGCAGTGGCTCACGCCTGTAATCCCAGCACTTTGGGAGGCCAGGGCAGGCGGATCACCTGAGGTCAGAAGTTTGAGACCAGCCTGACCAACACTGGTGAAACCCCATCTCTACTAAAAATATAAAAATTAGCTGGGGGTGGTGGCATGTACTTGTAATCCCCTCAGGAGGCTGAGGCAGGAGAATCACTTGAACCGGGGAGGTTGCAGTGAGCTGAAATTGTGCCACTGCACTCCATCCTGGGTGACAGAGCAAAATTCTGTCTCATAAATAAATAAATAAATAAATAAATAAATAAATATGTGGTCCCCTTGTATCATCAGCGCCTGACACAGCGCCTGCACAGGTAACCACTCAGCAGGTCTGTTGACTTTATTGTCAGCACTGTGGGTAAGTCACGACCCTAGAAACAGGTTCTCTATGTGGCAGCATGGCCAACAGACACAGCCTGCGTAGGGAAGAGAGGAGAGGTAGGTTTTGGCATCAGACAGAGGTTCAAATCTCAGTTCTCTACTGGGTCCAGTTACTTCACCTTTCCAAGCTTCATGTTTCTCTTCTGCGGCAGTACCTTCTGAGGCCTGCGTGAAATCACATATGCGAAGGCACTTGATATTCTTTTCCCAGAGGGATCTTCTTTACAATCCAGGGAGGCAGATAATGCAGTCTATATAGAAGAAAAAACAAGATTCAGGAAATGGATGTGCCCAAGGAAATGGCAGAATTGGCATTTGATTCTTTCCTTTTAACCCGAAGGCCCATCATCTTGACGGAGACATTTTTTGGTGTCTCAGTGTGCGGGTACTCTGCTGGGTGTTTCTGTGTGTCGCCTCCTTTGCCGTTCGGGTCCCCATGGAGATGTTAGTCACTCTATGAGTCTCTTTGGAACATCTGCAGGATGGGCTTCCTAGACACTTGAGAAAGGTCATTCTTCACGGGCCACCTGGCTTTGGGAGGAGACACCTGCCCAGATAGTCACGTCCGCTTCTCGTCTTGATGGGCGCTGAGGGATGCATGTTGTATCTTGAGCGGCGACACCATGGGCTGGTAGACAGCTGTGCTGAGTCCACAGGTACCCATCCTCAGGTCTCCTTGAGCCCACAGACTTGCTCTATGGGATTGCAGTGTTTTTAAATGAACTCCTTGCAAACATTAAAATCAGAAATATCTGCATAAAAATGTAATTTCACATTTTGGGTTTCTCTTGAGGAATGGGACAGTCTGGCAATGCTGAGCCCACGTTCTCCCAGGCAGCAGCCCGCCAGCACTGCACAGTGTCTGCTTCCTTTAAGTGGAGCAGGTGTCCTGGGGTCTCCGCACTGCCCATTGCACTCCCTTAGCTTCCTCCATCAAGTAGTTTAGATGACCATAGAGTACTCATGCATAATTTCTATGAATATGAACAAAAACACCTGCTAGAACTATTCCCGAGGTGTTTTTTTCTGACGATCTCTTCTGTACGCTTCCTCCCCAGTCTGTGATTGCAATGGGAAGTCCAGGCAGTGTATCTTCGATCAGGAACTTCACAGACAAACTGGCCATGGATTCCGCTGCCTCAACTGCAATGACAACACTGATGGGATTCACTGTGAGAGGTGCAAGGACGGCTTTTACCGGCACAGAGAAAGAGACCGCTGTTTGCCCTGCCATTGTAACTCCAAAGGTAGCTGAAAAGCGGGGAAAGAGGGAGAGGGAGATGGAGTGGTTGGGAGACAAGAGGGAAGGAAGGAGGGAGGAAAAGAAGAAGGAAGGGAACCAGGGAGGAAAAAAGAAAACAGGGGAAGCAAGCAGGCCAAGGGGGAGATGTTCAACTTCAGGAGCAACCGAAACCTAACAGACACAGGTCTTTCTAGCAGTTTCGATCTGAAAGGAAACATATTTCTCTTAAGTAGGGGTTGGTGGAACCAATGGGACCTTTAGGGTATGTTGTCTTGAATTCTAATATCAAGAGTCACATTATTAACTTTTCCAGGCAGATGACAAAGGAAGCTTGCACTCTTCCAGGGATCTTTCTTCGTGTTTATGACTATCCGTTTGACCAACCTCTTGAAAAATAAGGAATTAGATCTGTTTCTAGTGCTGTGCTAGGTGCTAGCAATATGAAGTCATACTAATAAAGGAGACAGATAAGTAAATAGGAAAATTAATGTCTTTCATTAGGTTGCTAACAAGAGAAAACAAAATAACAAACAGGAAGCACCTAATAGGGTGGCTGGTTTGTAGGAGAGCTAGTTTTTTTTTTTTTTTTTTTTTTTTAAAGTAGCCCACCCAGTGCTATATTCATAGAACTGTAGGTCTTTGCTGTGCACACAGATACACACACTCTGCTATATTCATTATGGACCAGATAGTAAAGACAAGTTAGCAAATATAAAGGGGGAGAGAGAGGTGATTCTGTAAGTAAGATTTTTTTTTAATGGCTCATTTATCTGTTATCTTTCTTAGCATTATCTACTTTTCTAGAAAGTATTTAATAACATCTATGATATATATTGATCCACTTAAAGCATATAGCCTTATTGCATGGCAATGACTTAGTGTAATAAGTCTGTAGAACCAATTCATAGCTGCAGCTTGAAGGAATCTGAAAATGGGCAGATTCTGGTGCACTCATGAGTTGCTGGTAGAGGGGGTTGGGAGTCTTATAGAAAACTGGGTGACCCTGTGGTGAGATAGACCTATATCCCACCAGCCACCCCCCAGATTCACCTAAGTTGCTGTTATGATATGGTTTGACTCAGATTTGCTTAGCTTTGTAGTGTAGAATTTGCATCCAGAATCATTTGGACTTCGCAGTCCTCCCTGTGAATCAAAGAACTTCATAAAAAAATTTAAAAAGCAAATTATTCCATTTTAATGAACATTTAAGCTCTCTGAAGAGCTCCTATTGCCTTAGGTCATGTAGCTTCTTTGTGAGTCACCAGAGTTGGGTCATCCCAATGAAATGATCAGTGAGAATGAAACTAGAAATGTAATTGGCTCAGCTGGAAAGCCTGGCCTGAAGACAAGGTTGTTAGTCTCAGTGTAGACCAGGAACCTGCTGCCTAGCACAGAGAGACGGTAAAGAAGGATTTACTATGCCATCTCTTCTGCTTCAGCGTGTAGTTTACTGCTTGCCCAGTGATAGAGAAACTGGCTCCTTCTTTTTATCTGGGGAATAGATATCCCAGACTCAGTGGGAACAACTTGGCAGGACGAGGTGAAGCTCAATATTGATTTATGTCTTACATGATAGTTAGCATGTGGCATGCGCTGGCCCTGTGCCAGGCACTTTTCTAGGTGCTTTTAATAATTAATTAATCTTCACAACTAACGTTATAAAGAGGAGGCTATGTTTTTTTTTTTTTTTTTTTTTTTTTAAAATTAGGAATGAGCATACTCAATGTACAGTGGGTGCTTGATGACTATTCGTTGAATTGCCTGAAGGCCATCTTTTTAAAGAGAGTTACAAGCTTTTTTCCATTTCACAAATGATGTAGCAGAGACTTAGGGAGGGAGGGGAAGAAACTTGTCCAAGTTATAGAGCTGAGGAGCAGAGTAAGAGTTCAGGACCAGGTTTGTTGACATCGACGGTAAAAATGTAGAGTACAGTGGTGGGTTATGGGGCCAGGCAGCCTGGGTGCAAATCTGGACACAACCACCACCACTCGGTCACTCTGGGCAGGCTCCTTAACATCATGCTGCTCCAGCATCCTCATCTGTTAGAGAGGGATCATGATATTCACGTCACGGGATCCTGCAGAGACAAAATGGTGTGTGACAAGTACATGGCAGGCAACTCAGTAAATGGTTAATTGATGTAGTTGTTTTTCTTATGAAGACAGTGGGGAAACTGAGACCTAGGGAAGTTGCTGAATGGCCTAAAGTCTTCCAGCAACTGATTGCAGGAACTACAGTTGTAAGCCACGTTTTCCAACCAAGAATATTCTCTTATTCCCTCCATATAAAAGAAAAAAATCAGAGTGGCCTTTTTCTATGCCCAGAAGGAGCCTATGTGTACACAAAAATCTCAATGGATATTATTTCCTAAGATCTGACTCTGCTTTATAATTTTCCCAAACGTTTTCATAGATGATGCCCTTTTCAGTCCTCATAACAGTGACAACCTGTGTTAACACATCCCACATCCCCTGTTAAAGAGATGAAGAAACCGAACTTTCAGGGTCCAAACTGCCGAGGCTGGAAGACACGCTGGTGACAGAGACTGTTCCCAGCATGTACTGTCCCCAGCTATTCCCAGCTGCACACGTCACTAGACCACTGGCACAAGTTGAATTCCCTCTGTGATTTCTCAGTCTCCCAATTAGCCAGAGAATATTTTTCACTCTCAGATAATAACCCGACAGGGGAGTTTGTTGTATATTTAATTTCAAATGCAAAAGAATATGTCTTACCAAAAAAATGCTATCATTATATGTATGTCAAATGAAGCCAATGGCATTAATAAACCCCAGAGCAGTCACTAATTTTGGACTTTACATTGATTTCCCATAAATGTAGCAAGTAGACTTATTTGTAGATGATGACTTTGTGGGCTCAGTAACAGGGCTGACTTAGCTTCAGCTCTTCCAACCACGTATTTAAGCGCTGATAACCTTTTGCAGGTACTTTGAAATTCACTGTGTGTGAAAGTTTCTTCCTCCCTGACAGTGAAGTTTTGAGGTCTGTGTGATATTGGACTTTCTTAAGTTTATTACTTTTTTATGTATCTATGATGTTGACAGTATATTCAGACTCTAACATTTTAGTTATTATTTAAGACATTTTTAAAATGCAAGTGTATATATTTTTAAAAGGGTTCTCAAAAGGATATAAACTATCTTGGTTTATATTTTCTTATTTATTTGTTTTGTTTTTATTGGGTTTGTTGTTGTTTTGAGACAGGGTCTCACTCTGCGGCCAAGGCTGGAATGCAGTGGCTCCATCCTGGCTTACTGCAGCCTCAAACTCCTGGGCTCCTACAGTCCTCCTGCCTCAGCCTCCTGAGTAGCTGGGACTACTGATATGTTCCACCATGACTGACTAATTTTTTATGTTTTTGTAGAGACAGGGTCTATGTTGCCCAGGTTAGTCTCAAATTCCTGGGTTCAAGCAATCCTCCTGCCTCAGCCTCAGCCTCCCCTAACTGCTGGGATTACAAGCATTGGCCACTATGCTCGGCCCTAAATTTTAAATATTAATCATTTTTTAATACCTTCCTGAGTCTTTAAATGCATGTGGACTATATCTACATAAACCATGAATGTGCTTACTGGGACACAAATTTGAAACAGGAAGTTATTCTTCATCTATTCTTTAAACCCAATTGTTCATCCCTAAGTACAGTTCATGATGTGGAAACTGGGGCAGGTGTTTTTTTTTTTTTTTTTTGAGTGAGACTTTGAAGACCCAGTGCTATTATTTTGAAAGTTTTGGAACATGAAATAAGTTAGTCATATTCAGAATTAGAGCCTGAATTACCATCTTCCCCCACTTTATAAAAATAATTGACATCTGAAAAACTACTGCAGGGAGAGTTTTCTGAAGTAGAAAGTGTAATTGCCATTAATTTGAGTGGGGAAAAAATGTGTTTCTGGTCCCCAAATCAGCATCCATTCATGTTAAAAACAACCAAATTTCATCATGAGGGACTTCTATTTAATGCTACTTATCAGGGCATTATTCAAAAAGAAAATTTCCTTCCTTCTGCTGACTACTTACAGAGCAATGAGCATGAAGTCTCTAAACATCAAACCAAATAGCAGCCTGTCTTCATTCTCATTTTGCATAAATGCTCTCTTGCCTTAAGCTCTGAAAACCTTCCTTCTCTCCTCCTCCTCTCGCCCTCCTTAGACCTCTCCTCCCTGCCTTCCATTGCCCACTGTTCGATTAGACCCTGTCCTGAAGCTTCTCCCTCTCTGGTCATCCTCACTCTTAATAGGCTCTGTCTCTGTCCTCACCACTTCCTCTCCTTTCTCAATCTGCTTCTGGACTGATCTCACGTTTACTATAGCGTCCTATTCAGCTTGTGTGTTGAGGGCTTTTAGATCTTCATCTCTAGACTCTGAGCTCCAGATGAACATTTCCACCTTTATATGCCCCTAGAGACTCCAGTTGTATATCCCAAACTAAACTGATTATCTTCTCTTGATGATTCAACCTGAGATCCTGGCCCTCCTCCTGCCTTCCCTGGTTGGCAAATAGCATCACAGTCCAGCCAGGTATGCACTCTGGGGACCTGAGTGTCATCGATGTGACCCCTTCTCCCTCATCATTCCTAACCCAAGAGCCACTGATTTTTGTGTTCTATATCTACAGTAGCTCTCACAGTGCTTCCCTCCTTCTCTTCTCACCTAGACCCCTCTAACCCAGGCCACCATGGTACAGGAGGTGACACGCTAGTCTTGCCTTTTCCACGCCACCTGCAGACTGCTCTAGCGTTTTCTTTCTAACTGCAGGTCTGAACTTGTCACTGCCTGCCTAAACCTCTGAGAGTTCCTATTATGCAGAAATTGATCTGTTATTCTGCTGTGAACTTTTAATTCACTACTAAATAGCATGAGCTAATACATATAAAGTGCCTAACTCAACATCTAAGGAGGTGCTCAAAAAATGTCATTTATGTTATCACTGAAGGCTCCTGCCAGCCTTGCAAAGTTGACGTGTAGATGTTCATAGACTCAAACTGTGAATGTGACTCATTTATTTCACATTCCACATGCTGCATAAAGTCTTCATACAGCACAGAACCGATACCTTTATTGATCTGAATTCTGCTAGTGAATTAAAAGTTCACAGAAAGACAACAGATTTAAAAAACAAACATATAGAGACTGGTCAATGTTCCCTTGGCTTCATTAGGCTCTGGATAGCATAATCATCAGATACTTAAAATAGATTATTTTACAATTCCACTGAACTGCAGGGGAATGATAAGGTAGCGGAGGTGTCCCCAGCTAGCCTTCCACCTCATTTTTGGCTTTCTCTCAGCTCCTTCCGCAACAGCCCAGCCCTCCTCCTTGGCATAAACACATTAATTGAACAGATTTCTGGGCACCTGCTTCATATCAGGCATGTTGCTGGGCAGTGGGAATAAGGAAGGTGACATAAGGTGAGATCATCCTAAGTCAAGTAGGGCTGAGGACTGGGGTAGGTGTGAGACAGGATTTTAGATGCAGGAGTCGGAGAAGATTTCTCTAGAAAAGTAATATTTAATCAAGACCTGAGTGCTGAGAATGTGCCAGCTAGGGGAAGTTTAAGGAAAGGGCATTCCAGACTGAGGGAGCAGGAAGTGCAAATGCCTGGAAGGAAGCTGCTTAGCACTTTGCCGGAACCAAGAGAGCTG
This sequence comes from Cebus imitator, assembly GCF_001604975.1. Taxonomy (NCBI): domain Eukaryota; kingdom Metazoa; phylum Chordata; class Mammalia; order Primates; family Cebidae; genus Cebus; species Cebus imitator. Next base: position 4,153,681 of record NW_016107348.1, read on the forward strand.
GGTCGCTGGAACCTAGTGAAGGAGGGTAAGAGAGGAGGTGAGAGAGGTAGGAGCTTGCAGGCCGTGATACAGAGTCGGCGTCTTATTCTGCTTAGAGTGGGGACCACCAGAGGACCTAAATATCTGAGTCACATTTTAAAAGAACATCCTGGTTTCTCTGTGGAGTGTGCAGAGGCAAGGATGGAGGCAGGGAGGAGAGTGTGAGGCTGGGCCCGGGTGAGAGAAGGTGGAGGTGGGAACAGGAGTGAGCGTGGAAAGGCAGGTGGTGAGACGTGGTGGCATCCCACAGTGACACATTTTGTTGCCTTGACTTTTTAATGAACACCCAATCTGAGAGGACCTATTTACAACTAAGAGCATATCTGTAAAAAGCAGAATCATAATACAAGTACAGGCTGGGCGTGGTGGCTCATGCCTGTAATCTCACCACTTTGGGAGGCCTAAGAGGGTGAATCACGAGGTCAGGAGTTCGAGACTAGCCTGACCAATATGGTGAAACTCCATCATTACTAAAGATACGAAAATTAGTGGAGTGTGGTGGCAGTAGTAGTCCCAGCTGCTGGGGAGGCTGAGGCAGGAGAGAATCGCTTGAACCTGGGAGGTAGAGGTTGCAGTGAGAGGAGGTCACACCTCTGAACTCCAGCCTGGGTGACAGAGCGAGACTCTGTCTCAGGAAAAAAAAAAAAAAAAGACAAGAACAGTCCTCTAGGTAAGGCATACAGGGTACATCTCACAGGGGTGCACCACAGAGGAGACTCTCCAGCACTCCTGGCAGGTGGATAGTTTTGGTTAATAGGCCTTTTTATGCCCTTAAAAATCATACCATAAAAGCACTGACCGTTAAAGGATGGCTTTTCCCACCAGGGATAAAGGAGAATGTTGTCCACTTTCCGATACGGACTCTCTTCTAGGTGGCCAATGTGTTCATTCACAAATTTTCCTTGAGAGCTTAAGATTTGATGGACTTCTTTTAAAAAGCAGTGCTATATGCTACCTACTGTTAAAATCAGAGCAGACAGACAAAGAAGAATGCTTTTATGAGTAATTTAATTCCTCTCCCTGAGGAAGACATCCTCAGCTGTCAGCACCATCCCTGGCAGGTGAAAGAATACTCAGACGATGCGAAGTGACTGTTAAAGGCAGCAGGTGGTGCTTCTCACTTGTGTTTACGGAGCACCCATAGGGTGACAGTTGCTTCCAATGCCATATAAATTAAATATTTCCTCTTCTTCTTTCCCTTCCCCTACCTTGTGGGTTTCAGGTTCTCTTAGTGCTCGATGTGACAACTCTGGACGGTGCAGCTGTAAACCGGGTGTGACAGGAAGCAGATGCGACCGATGTCTGCCAGGCTTCCACATGCTCACGGATGCGGGGTGCACCCAAGACCAGAGACTACTGTGAGCATCTGCATCCCACCTTTGCTGTCACTAACTTGGTCATGACAATTATATAAACCTTAGCAACCACTGGTATTTACTGAGCCCCTATCCTGTGCCAAACACTGCTTTGAGAGTACGTGATGTGGGATATCCACTTTAACCCTCGAAATACCCCTAAGAGGCTGGGATTATCATTATATGCATTTCAAAGATAAGAAACTTAAACCATGCATGGTTAAGTAGCCCGATGTTACTGGTGAGGCTGGACCTAATACTTAAGCTCAGGGTTTTGGCTGCAGAGCCCGTGTTCTTCACCGTGGCGATTGCTTCCCTCTAGATGAACTAGAAGGGAGGCAAAGAGTCCTTCAACTAACCTGGGACCCTGGGACCATTTTGCCCTCAGTGAATTTGGGTAGAACTTTTCTGCATAATCTTGATCCCCTTTAGTTTGGAATGTCCTGTATCCCAGCTCAAATTTTTTTTTTGGAAGGTGAGTATGCGTTAAACTTATCACATGACCAGTCTGCAGAGATGCAGAGCTGGTAAGTGTTGGGATGGCTTGGCGGGGGCTTGGCAGTGAAGCATTGGGCATTGGCTAGCAAGGCTCCCACAGAGGAGGTGCGTCCCATTGCTCACTTTGCTGGCTCCTTGCTGGGACAGAAGCTGCCTTCCAGCCATGCTGCATTGTCCCAGTTATCAAGGTTCCAAGTTCTCTTCCTCTATGGGCATTGCTCTGGTCCAGCCTTCACTGATCCTTTCAGATGGACTTCAGAGATCACCCCTACCCCACTCCTCTTTTGTAGCCCTTTGAAAACACAACCCTCGATTAGCTCCACCCCCTCAACTCATAATGAGATAAAGCTTATCAAGGTCCTTTGAGGTCCTCCTCCCTCTCCACCCTCAGCCTAGGTGCATCCGTGCAGTGCCTCCTGCTCTGTTCCCACTCCACTATCTCGTCACAGAGGCCTTCCTGTACCAGTCCCACCCCTCTGTGTTCTCACTCTGTCGTTTCACTTCATATCTTGTTTTCTATTCATGTTTGTCCATTTTTCCCACTAAAATGTAAGCCCCCCCGTGGCTCTGTCTTGTTTGCTTTTGTGTCCCCATGCTTGGAGTGGGAAGAGGCACCTGGAGAGTGCCCAGTGCACCGGCAGCTGGCCCTGTGCCTGCTGCTCTTGCGATCCACACACCTGCTCTGCCACAGGGCTCCTATGGAATGGGGACTGTTTCTTTTTCTCTTAGCATCCCTGGTTCTGAGCATCCGGTAGATGCTGAATACATGTTTGTCAAATGGTCCAGATCAGCAGTAGAGAGGGAGCTAAGAAGGAAGGAGGCCATGAGAATCCAAAGATAAAGACTGGCAAAGAAATTCTAGCCATAAGCATTGCTAGACTTGGCATGTGACTGGATGAGAAATATGAGGGAGAGGGAGGGGTCAAGGGGCTCCAGGTTTGGGCAGGATATGGGTGGAGACATAGGGCAGGCAGAGGAGGAACAGATCCGCAGAGAAGAGACAATGAACTTGGTTTATGAGCAATGAGATAGACACATGATTGCATGCAAGGTAAGTGACAGAGGCAGGGAGGCACGAGACAGGGAACTGTGCGGAATTCAGTGAAAGCTCCGATACCTTCACTGAGAAAGTCTCGCCACAAACAAAGTCCATTAAACCCAGCAATCCCAGCAATTCCACTCCTAGGTGTATACCCAAGAGAAACGAGAAGGTAGATGGCTGCACGAAAACTTGCACACAAGCATTTGTAGCAGCATTACTCATAATAGCTGAAAAGTGAAAACAGTAACCAAAAGAATATATGTATTCTGTCACCAAGAAGAATTTATGTACTGACACACACTGTAACATGGATGAACCTCAGAAGCATCATGCTAAGTGAAAGAAGCCAGTCACGAAAGACCACTTATGGCATGATTCCATAGAAAATGTCTAGAATAGGGACGTCTGGAGAGACAGAAAGTGGGCTGGTGCTGCTGAGGGCTGGAAGTGGGACTGGAGGGAGGAATGTAGGGGGGTGGGGGACACGACTGCTACAGGGCACAAGGTTTTGTTTTGGAATGATAAAAATGTTCCAAAATTAATATTGATGGCTTACAACTCTGAGAATCAGCTAAAAACCATTGGAGTGTCCATTTTAGATGGGTGAATTGCCTGGCATATGAATTATATCTCAGTTAAGGAATTACCAAGAGAAAGAACTGAATGGAATAAAATAACAGGTAGATGGAATTAGTCATGATGAAAAGCAGACATCATTTAATTAAACAAAAGGAAAACAAATGATAATTTTTAAAAAAATGTAAACGGTACATTTTACATGTACCGAGTCAAACAGTAAACCAAAGTAAACTAAGCCGTTGAGTGATGAACTTGGTTTACATTCTGGCGCAAACCCCTGCTCTCTTTAGGAGTGGGAGACAGTTCTCGGCCCGGCTGCCACCCGCCAGGTCCACTCTGAGTGGCACTGGTGCAGACGAGTGAGTCCTGCGGTGTGTGAGAGAGGTCTGCGTGGGTGAGGACGGGCAGGAGAAGCCTCATCGCAGAAGGGCTTGCCCAGCTCAGTCATGTTTGCTCATGAGCAGCTGATTTTATGTGCACAGTTGTGAAGCATTTGGAACCATGTCCCTAATTTTCTTTTTCTTCTTTCCCAGAGACTCCAAGTGTGACTGTGACCCAGCTGGCATCGCAGGGCCCTGTTACGGGGGCCGCTGTGTCTGCAAGGCAGCTGTCACTGGAGAACGCTGTGATAGGTCTGTGAACCGTGGCCCTACAAACAGCAGAGAGTCCCTTGCCAACTAGCATGAGAATTAATCCTCTGAGTGTAATTATGGAAAAGGGAAACTCGACAAATGTCGATGACTTTCTTCCTGCTCTTTGTCCTCAAAAACTAAGCTTAAAAAAAAAATAACACTGAGCCCTCAAATCTCACTGGACTCCGTACAGTGGTCTGGGCCCCTTCTCTTTGTTTTGATGGTGGGAGAGGCACAGGGCCCCAGAGATTCCCCTCACCAGCTGGCTCCGGATCCCAGGTGCTCTGTATGGGTGGAAATCCATGGTGAGATCCTGGGACTCGGGCTGGTTGCAGGAAAGGCCTGGCCTAATTAAACATGCTAGGAAAATTCTTGTAAGCGGGCCTATCACAGCATATGGCCATATATAACCATTGTATACAGAAAAGGCGCCGCCCCGGGGACAGGATGGCAGTTACAAGCACACACACGAATGGGCGTGGGGCTGGTAGGACGAGGTAAGAGCCCTTTGGGCCAAGGCGCACTGGAGGAGGTGGAGCAGTGAGACGCCATCGCCCGCAGCTGCCGGTGCAGGACGTGCCTTAAGTACAACTGTGCTCAGGCTTTAAACTCTTCCTTCCTGGAGGCTGTTGAGCACAGGGCTGTGACTCTGGCGTCAGAAGCAAAGGCTTCCTCTTCATTTCCTTAAAAGTAAGAAAGCAGTTATTTGGCACCCTGCCAATCACTTATACCTGGGCAGAGGAAATGCCAAATACATTCCTGGATTGTGTTCTGAGGTGAAGGCAGGGAAAAAAGCTTAAGTGTTAAAAGGGAAGTCGCTTGTTGAAAGCCTCTTGAGTTTCAAAATAAAACACAGAAATAGAATGCCACATAAAATACATGTTATCACCACCAATGATAAGAAATAGACCTCTGCTGGTCAGGCATGGCAGCTGATGCCCGTAATCCCAGCACTTTGGGAGACCGAGGCAGGTGGATCACCTGAGGTTGGGAATTCGAGACCAGCCTGACCAACATGGAGAAACCCTGTCTCTACTAAAAATACATCACCCGGGCGTGGTGGCACATGCCTGTAATCCCAGCTGCTTAGGAGGCTGAGGCAGGGGAATTGCCAGAACCCGGGAGGTGGAGGTTGCAGTGAGCCAAGATCGCGCCATTGCACTCCAGCCTGGGCAACAAGAGCAAAGCTCTGTTTCAAAAATAAATGAATAAACAAACCTCTGCTAAAACTGTGTCCCAATGACAACGCCCTCCCCCTCCCTAGAAATGACCTCCATTCTGACTTTTATGATAATCACTTTCTTTGCCTCATAATTTATTACCCCAGTGTGTTCCTAAACACAATCATTTAGTTTTGCCTAATTCCCTTCCTTTCCCTTTTCTTTTCTTCCCTCCCCACCCCTCCCTTCCTGGCCTTCCTTGTTTTTTAATCTCTTTTAATCAGCAGGTTTTCTTTCCATAGAAACCATAATAATTTTTTAAAACTCTTGCTCTTAGAGAAAAAACGAAGCTTGTTTAGTTACAGCTGTTCTCTGAAGCACCTGCTCTTCACAGCTACCCTGCTTTTTTGTGACACTGCACTCAGAACACACCCCCTAACATGTGGTGCAGTGGCTTAGACTACATGATTTGGAGGCAGATGTACATGAGTTTCCAACTTGCCTCAGCCACTTACCTGCTATACTTCAAGAGTTTCTTAACCTCTTGGCCTTAGTCTCCTCATCTAAGAAATCTGGAAATAGCAATTCCTCATAGGATTGGAGGGAGGTTAAATGAGAGAGTACACACAAGGTGCCAGGCACAACATCAGTGCTAAATAAGTGATTATTGAAAGTATCATTATTTCACATTATTTCATGTGAAAGGATGTCGTTAACTTGAGCAAAGGACAAACAAGTCCTCCCCAGCTTCCCCAGCCTTCTTCTCTGTGACTCCAGCATTAAGACTCCCCGGGCAGTCACTGTCCTCATAGCAGCCACTGGAGGGCTTGAGTGGGAGCGGAGGTGGAAGGCAAGCCTGCACCTGGCTTTCGGAGAGTGTCTTAGCCATCCTTTTTTGTTGTCATATCCTCTCCTGCCCTTTTCCTCAGTGAGCCAGAGCCCAGGTACAAGAGTCAGGGATGGGGATCCACACCTAGTGGTCTTGGGAGGGGTCAGTACAGCTGGGCGGTGCTGAGACAGGAGCCTCGCCTTCCTGGTCCCCACCTCCCAGTCTTTTTCCCCATTAAACAGTAGTTCCAGGACAGGGCAGCTTTGCATAGCCCTGCCCACACCCATTCTGCTCATCTGACCACCACTCAATTTCCTACCAAGGATGGGCCAACTACTCAGACGCCAGACCACCAAGACAAAGGTGGCTCTGTTCTACCAGAGGAACAGAAAGTGGATGTTCCTTATGCTGTTTCATTTGGGGAGTCGTGGTTATTCCATCTGGTGGTCTGGGGGTGGAGGTGGTATATGAAACCTGGTATTCCCTCCTCTGAAAATTAGTAGAGCCAAGTGGGAGAGAAGGTAGAGATAGGCTGTCTTATTCATTATATTCTCTCTGCAGAATAAAAAGTAACCTATAATATCCTGATTTCTTCAATGCCACTGCAGGTGTCGACCAGGTTACTATCACCTGGATGCAGGGAACCCTGAGGGCTGTACCCAGTGTTTCTGCTATGGGCATTCAGCCAGCTGCCGCAGCTCTGCAGACTACAGTGTCCACACGATCACCTCTACCTTTCCTCAGGGTAAAGCCTTCTATTTTCTAGGTTTTAGTTTTTGAATGTTGTGTAGGGCTTTGTGCTTACAGGCAACCACCTCTGCATTCACAGGATGGATTTTCTTGAGCAATTCTCTTATAGTATTTAATGTACATTATTTTGTCAGGGTACTAGACATACCCTGATGTCTTAAAAAAGTCGCAGACTGAAAACAGTTCACTCATACCAGTGAATGTAACTTAAAAGAATAACTCAAAAGAGACCAGATTTTTATTTCCCTGAATTTTTCATCCCCATCTATTTCAAAACCACAAAGGAATCATTCATTTGGTTTGGAGAGTGTATAAGAGTCTTCCAGAATTCACATTCACTAGTAATGCTATTTTCACATATAATAAATGAGTTAATTTATGTGAAATTAGTTACCAAGCTACAGAGCCCTATAAAAATATTGGAAATTGATATTATTTCAACTCTAAGTTTGAGTTTCCCCTTTGAAAAGACTGGACTCTTTTACTTCATTAAGATCAGACCCTGTTTATGTAAATACAAAAAATGCAAATTACGGACAGAGGAAAACCTGCTCTCTTATCACAAGAGTCAGACTCAAAGATGAGGAATCATAGCAGCTGTAGGGTGGGAGCAGTGAAGTTGAGACCCACATAGAGAGGTACATGGAGAATTTTAAGGACCATTTACAAATGTGGAAATATTGAGAAAACCCCGCTTGCTGCTCACCGCTAGGACTTTTTGGCAGGCAAATCTTGCCTTGTTTAACTTAATAGATGATGAGGGTTTGCCCAATGCAGACTGATTATATTTGTGTTCCAGATGTTGATGGCTGGAAGGCTGTCCAGCGAAATGGGTCTCCTGCAAAACTCCAATGGTCGCAGCGCTATCAAGACGTGTTTAGCTCAGCCCGACGGCCAGACCCTGTCTATTTTGTGGCTCCTGGTATGTGAGGAATAATTTCTTCTATAGAAGCCAGCTTATAGGACTAGGAAGTCAAGATAGAGAAATGGAATTAGAAATTTTGGAAATCATATCATTAAGTGATCAGGGTAGCAACATCTCCAGAAGAGACTTGGGGCTTAAGCCTGATTTGAGAGTCACTAAGAAATGGCCCAACAGAGCAGAATGGGGTGTCCCAGAGGTCAGACCCTGGCTGAGCTGCCTCCTTTAATCAAATGGGAAGTTTCTACGTTTACCATCAAGGCAAGAAATGAAGGACTGGCCAAACCTATGGTTCTGTTGAGAAGCAGGTGGAAAGCAAAAACAAAGCATTTCTTCAAACTTCAAATACTTGTAAGTTAAGAAAAATCAGTCAATGGTATGTTCCTGGGTGGAAAAGCACTGGCTAGAATTCTGGTCCCAGCTCATTTCCTTAGGTAGTATGCGATTCTTAGATAAGATGTTCTCTTAACTTCTCTGAACTTCAGTTTTCTCTACTGTTAAATGGGAATAGTAATGCTTACCTCCCAGAATTATTGCCATCAAATGTGATGATGTTCGTGAAAACACTCTGTAAACTAAAGCATTATGTAACAAGTGATGCTGTGCTGTCAGACCTGGGATTTTTACAAAACAGTCTGTCATCAGGGCCACATCATGAACCATCGAATAGATAGAACTGTCTTATAACAAGGCCCTGTTATCATTTCAGTAACTAACCCTCCTTCAGAGCCCAGCATGTCATAGCCATGTCCAGTACCAGGTCCTGACTCTCCTAGCAGGGAGTTTTGGGGCAGGATGACATAGGACTGAAACAGAAATTGCCGACACCAATGCACTCTTGCATGTGTTTGCCTCTCCAGTTTCACTACTGATCTCAATCTTTTAAAACTCTGTTTCACAGCCAAATTTCTTGGGAATCAACAGGTGAGCTATGGGCAAAGCCTGTCTTTTGACTACCGTGTGGACAGAGGAGGCAGACATCCGTCTGCCCACGATGTGATCCTGGAAGGTGCTGGTCTACGGATTACAGCTCCCTTGATGCCACTTGGCAAGACTCTGCCTTGTGGGCTCACCAAGACTTACACATTCAGGTAAAAAGAGAGACCACAAGTAGGTCAATTAGAGCAAACTGCGATTGAAGTTCGAGTCCGTTGTTGATTCATTCAATCATCATTCATTCGTTCAACAAGCTTTTCTGAGCACCTTTTATGTACCATGCAGAGTGCTATGTGCTGAGACAGGACATGATTCCTTCCCTCAAGCAGCTGACAGGCTAACGGGAGAGAAAAATGAATAGATAATTACATCGTAGTTTGTCAAGGGACAGAAATAGATAAGGTGGACACAGAAGTTCTGAGCACATAGAGGTGGCATGACTGACCCACACTGGAGTGATGAAGGAAAGCTTCCCAGGACCACCTGACAAATGTGAAGGGCAGCCCTGTAAGGAAAGAAAAGGGAGGAGAGGTTAACAAGGCAGAGGAAATGCAATGCTTGAAGAAGTTTTGCTCATTTAGAAAGTTCCCAAGTGGTTGAGCATGGGTAGAGCCTAAAGTCGGTGAGAGGAGTGCAGTGAGAAGTGAGGTCAGAGAGAGAGGGGGGCGTGACTTTATGGATGGCTTTGTGTGTGTCTACAGGGATTGTATGGTATTGTGTAGAACAGGAATTCTGCATGGTGTTTGCAGAGAGGTTGGGGAAGGGAGCTGGGCCTACTAAGTGCTCAGTACCACATTGGAGCCTGGGAAATAAAGATGGAACATGGTCTCTGCCTTCCAAGAGTTCATGGTCTAGTACGATATATAACATGTCAAGAAGCAAGCATAATACAGTAGGATAATTGCTTTGGGGTGGTGCATGTTCATGGGGTCTTGGAAAGTGCCCAATTCTGCCTGGAGGAGTCAGGAAAACCTTCAATAGGGCTTTTCCAGGAAGAAAAATCAGAGAAGGGCAACCTTCACATATGAATAGATGTGGGGATGCAAGAAGGCATACTATAGTGGGGACTGGCAAGCAATATCTATGGCTGGAATACAGCATGTCTAGGGGAGATGGGGAGATAAGTTTGCAAAGGTTGGAAAAGGACCCATCATGTTGGGCCTTGTACGTCGGGTCAAGGAGCTTAGACCTTATCCATGCTGGAAAGATGATGCAGAGCCATTGAGAGATTGTTGAGAAGTGTGATTGTCAGGTATGAAGGCTAGGTGCAAATACAAGCACCATATGGATGATAGTTGGGTAGGGCCCTTAACTGGACCATCAGAACACATTCTTAGTGGCTCAATTGAGAGCGACTGGGGGCCTAACCCAGGACAGAGGTAATGGCAATAGGGAAAATAAGACCCACAGAACACAAAGAATGTATCAAATATCCGAGTATACATGTTCTAATGATATATATACACACACATACAGCTCTCCTGCCTGGAATGTCCATTCCCACCTTCTAGGCTTGGCGAACTTACTCTTTGAGATTCAGCTTACATGTTCTTCCTTTGTCTCAGAATCCCAAGTAAAGTTACAGTCACCTCGTGTTTCCATGGCACTCTGCATGCATTTGTTATGGCACTTGTGGCCCTGTATTATACAGGTATTGATCGACTTACCACCTATGCAACTTACGACCATTTGACTTTATGACCACAATCGCTAGCCACGACTGCTCCATGTCTGGCAGCGCAAACGTTGCCCAGCTGGGCGTACGACAGTGCAGACCAGCTTCCGGCAGCACTACCATCTCCACGTGCACCATTTCAACTGTACATATAGCCTACTCAACTTACGACCAAATCATGTTACGACTGGTCCGCAGTCCCAACCGTGGTCGTAAGTTGAGCACTAGCTGTAACTGTTTGTCTTCCGACTCCCCTGGCTGGCTGGTGATCACTTCTTCCTGTTGTCTTTGTGTCCTCCAGCCTGACACAGCTTCCTATTATTCAACCCAAGAGATGATATAATATCTTGTCACTTTTCTCAGTAGATTAAAAAGAAAAATGACCAATGTTTTCTCTAGTAAATTATTTCAAAAGGATTCAATCAGTCTTCTGAAGTGTTAATATGCTAACAGTGAATGAAAAATGAAAGTGGGTACGGTTGTTCCTGGATATTTTAGTAAAAAACAAAACAAAATTTAGAACAATAGCACAGGGGCTGGTGATATGTTGCAGTGAGCCCCGAATTAAAAAGTATTATATGTGGACAATGTAAAAGTGGAAACTGATTTTTGAAAAAAGTAAGTAAAATATGCTCACATAACAAAGAAATGATTTAAAAAAAAAATGAATGCTAGCTCTTGAGAATCAGAACTTCAGGAATGCAGAGATGTTTCTAATACTAGCTTATGGATGGCCAAGAATAGAAAGTGGTGACTGAGGACTCGGGATCAACATTGCCTCAGGTGATGTCACCCCTGGATCTGGACTTCCTGCACAGGGATGCCCTCTGTCACTTCCTCTGGGGTTTGTCCTCCCCATGGAGTGAGGAATGTCCAAGTACATGCCTATCAAAAGGTGGCTCCCAGTCCTGTGCCCGCTTCTAAGCAGGACTGGAAAGGGGCTTAGCTGTTCCCATCTCCTTAGGCATAATTTATAACAGGTAGGTATGTGATAAGAATCAGATTTTTAAAGCTTTTGATTTTAAATTATGCAGGTTAAATGAGCATCCAAGCAGTAATTGGAGTCCCCAGCTGAGTTACTTTGAGTATCGAAGGTTACTGCGGAACCTCACAGCCCTCCACATCCGAGCTACATATGGAGAATACAGTAAGTGGCTAAGAAAAATTAATTTATCTCTTCTTAGGGTTTAGTTTAATTGGTTCAGCTCTCTAAGGTGGTAGCAGTCTCCAAACAAGTAGATAAGTTACTTGATGATTCTGACTTAGAGTCTTTGATTCAATCTAAATTTTTACATTGTGGAAGTTTTTTTTTTAAAGAATTGTTTCTCTAAAAAGATGACAGCACCCAGTACCAATGAAGAGTGAATGATGGATGCAACCTTGCTAAAAGGGCCACTGAGTTTTTATTAAAGCTGAGGAAGATAATCTACAATAAGTGGATGCATTTCCTTAGCTAGGAAATGGCACCTACAACACAGTCCTTTTTATTCCTTGAGCAGCTTTTCCTTTTGAGATTATACTCCATGCTACCATGTTTGGATCATCATGTATTCTATTAATTCCCTTTGTTTGAACTTCACATGTTGGGTTCTCCTAATACCAATTTGAATTATATAACAAGAGTTCCTAAGCTTTTCTGCACTCACTCACATAAAATGGAAGTGCGGCTAGCATGCACCATTTCTATGTCACTGATGCAGCAAATAAAGCCGGAAGCAGAAAGGTGTTTACTAACAATGTATTGACTCTTACTGTATGCCAGGTACATTATAACATATGCATTGTCTGATTTAATTTTCACAACAGACATAGGAGATAGATACCATTGTTACTTCTTGCCTATAGTTGAGGAAACAGTCATGGAGAGGCTAGGTGACTTGCCCAATTTTCACAGCTAGTGAGGGTAGAGTCAGAATTTAAGCCCTGGGTTTTCTGACCCCAGAGCCTGTGTGCTCAGTCACAACGGGAGACTGCTATACCTCTCTACATGGCATGATGTATGAACACCACCTGTCTTTGTTAGGAAGTTAAGAAAAATAAAATCCCAAGAGAGATCTGACTTGAGATCTTTAGACTGTACCACTTGCAACTTCTAATCTGTTCTCTTGATTGCAGGTACTGGGTACATTGACAATGTGACCCTGATTTCAGCCCGCCCCGTTTCTGGAGCCCCGGCACCCTGGGTTGAACAGTGTATATGTCCTGTTGGGTACAAGGGGCAGTTCTGCCAGGATTGTGCTTCTGGCTACAAGAGAGATTCAGCGAGATTGGGGCCTTTTGGCACCTGTATTCCATGTAACTGCCAAGGGGGAGGGGCCTGTGATCCAGACACAGGTGAGTGAAATGACACCTGGACCAGGTGGCTGGGTGTCCTGTGGAAGAGAGAGAGCTGTGTAAGAAAGACCATGGCTGAACTCACATCAGAGGTGGGAAAGGATTAAGGAGAGCAGAGCTAGAGTCAGGGAAGATGGACATGGTGCCTTATTACACTCAATCCTATTCATTGTGGAAATGCCTCAAGGTTATGAGCAAGGTGCCAGGTTACAGGAAATGGTCGTCATGGTTCAGTGCTGGGTAGGGGAGTTGGTGTCAAGTTGCAAGAATTGTGTGGGGAGATCAAAGACAAGTCCGGGTCTAAATGAATGTGCGGACAAATGGTGTCAGGCCACAGAGAACGTGGGGAGCACTGTTAAGTTATGGAGTAAAACAAGGGGGTGTCTCCTTAGCACAGGGGAGTGAGGTGAGATTCAGAGTCTTGGCAGTGTTTAGATTTGGTTCTGAATGCCACTGCTCAGGCACTTTGGGGAAAGCTTCAAAAAGGACAGCTTTGATATTCTACACTCTGACCCATGTTGCAAGAAATGTGTTGTCTGACCCTGCTCACTTTTCTGCCTCTCCACTCTTCTTCTACCCCCAGGAGATTGTTATTCAGGGGATGAGAATCCTGACATTGAGTGTGCTGACTGCCCAATTGGTTTCTACAATGATCCACATGACCCCCGCAGCTGCAAGCCATGTCCCTGTCATAATGGGTTCAGCTGCTCAGTGATGCCAGAGACAGAGGAGGTGGTGTGCAGTAACTGCCCTCCTGGGGTCACAGGTAAGGCCATCGGTCTGCTCTGCCACCTGCCTCTTCTTGTCCTCATGCCATGAATTCATGGAAATAGCTTCCGAGGAATTTCTAGGAAATTATATCGACTTAGGGTTCACCTAAATGTGCTCACTCTAAAGATAATATCTTAAAGATAAGATACTGTGGTGCCCAAGAAATGAACTGGATTAAGCAAAAGCAGAGTGCACTTATGGGAGAAAACATCTAAACCTGTTTTGAGAGGTTTGTCACTAGAAGATGACATTTTCAGACCAAGCACATGGTTTGTTTCTTAATGATCTAAGATAAAGAGGGAAAACTTAGCGACCTCTTAAATGTCACATCCTTCTGCTGGGCGGTCTGAAAGAAGAATGGATTCTTCAGCCTTGGGGGTATTGCTCAAAACCTTACTACTTCTGTGGAGCTGCCGGCTTTTCCCCAGCCAGCTAGGTGAGCCTCCTAGTGGCGCTGCTGTGTTCTGCAACCTGCGGTGGGCATGGAGTGAGGGGGCCAGTGCGGCCTTGACTGCCTGCTCGCTCCTGCGGGCTTTGTTCTGGGGTCCCTGGGGAAGCACACTTCTCTGGCTCTTCTAGAGGGTGACTTGCAACTTTAGGCCTCTGCATCTGGCCTTGCTCCCGATGGATGGATGTCAGCCTGGGCTTGGTCATTTGTTCCTTCCCAGGTGCCCGCTGTGAGCTCTGTGCTGATGGCTACTTTGGAGACCCCTTTGGTGAACATGGCCCAGTGAGGCCTTGTCAGCCCTGTCAATGCAACAACAACGTGGACCCCAGTGCCTCTGGGAACTGTGACCGGCTGACAGGCAGGTGTTTGAAGTGCATCCACAACACAGCCGGCATCTACTGTGACCAGTGCAAAGCAGGCTACTTTGGGGACCCACTGGCTCCCAACCCAGCAGACAAGTGCCGAGGTAGGACTGTACCCCAGGCAGGCTGTGTCTACAGTGTGTGCCTGTGCCCATATGTGCTTGCTTGCCACCTGAGCAGGGGCAATGGCAGTTCATATTGTGATGTTACTTTGGTTCTCTGACCAAACTGGCCCATGAGCACCCTGGGCCTTTCTTCACTTGTCAAAGGCCTTCAGACAGGTTTCCCCTGTGGCCAGGCTCTGGAAGACAGAGCTGGGTTAAAGCTAGGTGGGAGAAGTGAAAAAGGTCAGGTTTACATTCCTGCGTGGAAGAGGAGATAACAAGGGGCCAACATCCTAAGCCCAATCCCAAGGCAGGGAGGCAGGGAAGTGGCTGCCAGACCTGTTGTAGGAGAGTAATGAATGACTGGAGACTAAGCCTGAACAAACTCAGGTAGGGAGGGCGGTGGGCGGTAAGGCAGTTTGAGACTTTCAGGAAGTCATCGTAATTGATGTATAGAAAGGTAACAGTCGAAAGTTCTCCTAACAAGGCGGCTTCAAAGCAGCAGCTATGGTGGAGCATTCCTCAGGGCTGCTGCAGATCAAAGCAGGAATGTGCAGACTGGTCCTCCTGCCCAGCTCTTCCTTCCATCTTTGCACATGTTATATTCTAGAGGCAAATTAAGTTCTAGAGGAGCTGGTCTGCCCCACAGACCTTGGTGCCCAGAACTCAGGAGTCTGTTTACTCTGACTATAAAGTCCAGAGTGGGGCTAGGCATGGTGACTCACACCTGTAGTCCGAGCACTTTGGGAAGCATGAGGCAGGTGGATCACATAGGTTGCAAGTTCGAGACTGGCCTGGCCAACGTGGTGAAACCCCATCTCTACTAAAAATACAAATATTAGCTGGGCACAGTCATGGGTGCCTGTAATCCCAGATACTCAGGAGTCTGAGGCACGAGAATCTCTTGAACCTAGGAGACAGTGGTTGTAGTGAGCCAAGATAGTGTTACTGCATTCCAGTCTGGGCAACAGCACAAGGCTCTATCTCAAAAGAAAACAAACAAAAAAAAGTCTAGAGCCACTCTGGACACCCAGGTTGGAAGACTCTTGGTTCCTCATAAAGACCCAGAGATTTGCATGAAGCTCACAGCCTTCTAATCACACTAGAGTCTCCACCTTGAAGTGCTTGAGAACTGCAACCTGAGGCTTCTACTTAAAGGTACAAATCCCCTGGGCAATTCTGGGCCAGACCAGCCCAGACCCGAACCTCCAGGTTAGCCGTGATGTTCTAGAAAACACCTCATGAGAGGAAAAGTCCATATGACATCAGTACTGAGTTCAGATCCAATCTTGTGACATCCCTATTATAATGCTAATTATGCCAATTAATCCCTCTGAGCCTCAGTTTCTCATATATATGATGAACATTTAACTCAAAGTGGTGGATACAAGAAAGCTCACTCTAAACACTATAATTCGAGTTATTATTCTAACTATATTCTGTCTTTAAATCTAGCTGTAATTCTAGGTTACTAACAAAGATTTCATTGGCTTTACACCATACATTTCTTCACTCAACTGTCCTTTATCAAGTACATACCATGTATCCAATGTGGACCTAGATACTGAGGCTGTAATAATGAATAAGTCATTCCCAGCTCTCGAAGAATCTGTATGATAATAAGGGAGATACACAAATATGTATGCAAATAATAGCACACTTAGATATGTAATCAGTGTTTTGTGAGCACTGAAGATAGAACCCAGAGAATCACGGAAATCATCAGAGAAGAGTCTCACCCACTGTCATATTCTTAACTTCTGTAACAGAACCTGGTGTAATCAGTTTGATTGATGAGTAAAGGTATTGCTTTCTTACTGTGTTTCCCACACCAAAGGCCATAGAACAGAGGAAAGAACACTGGCTCTTCCTGAGCTCTTATTGTAGTTTGCCATTTATTTGCTACGTAACCTTGGGCAAATTACTCAACTTCTCTGAGCTCACATTCCTCATCTGCAGAATAGAGGGAGATGTCCACATCCAGCACGTAATGGGCCCAGAAGAAATGTTATTTGCCTTGAAAGCAAAGCCAGAGTGCCTGTGGAATACTAACAGGCTTTCAGTTTAACGGGGAGGAAAATGAGTGCTGCCAGAAAGGCTGTAATCTGCAGGCATCCACACACACCAAGCAAACCTTCCACATGATTCCTAAGACCCATTTGTATTAAGAAGTTGCATGGAGGCACAGTCAAGAGACAACTCTCACACAAGTCGCATTGACAAGGGCAAAGAAGGATTCTCTGCTGCTGGAGACTTGATCTCCTTCCTTGTATCTTTGCTCTACCTCCAGTCTCTAGACTAGTTGGATGTGAATGCTCCATCTGTCTGTCTTTTGTCTCTAGCTTGCAACTGCAACCCCATAGGCTCCGAGCCTGTAGAGTGTCGAGGTGATGGCACCTGTGTTTGCAAGCCAGGATTTGGTGGCCCCAACTGTGAGCATGGAGCATTCAGCTGTCCAACTTGCTATAATCAAGTGAAGATTCAGGTATGCATTCTTCCCCTTGCCATCCCAACCCCACAGAATCAAATTCCTAAGCGTCCACTGGGTGGTTCTGTCACAGATCTCGGACCCTCCTAGTCTCCTAAGGATGGGAGTGGTGATTACTACTTCTTTCTTTAAAAAATGCTGTATTAAAAAAAATTCCATATAATGATAATACTTCAGGTTTATGTTCTCATATGTACCATTTTCAAAATCTCTTTTGCAGATACTATTTCATTTGGTACTCATGACAACTTAGTTGAGTTAAAAGGAAAAGTACTCTGATCTTGGTTTCATTGGTCAAATAAAGTCTCAAAATACTTGAAATTTTTCAAAGTGATATAGCTAGGTAGAACTGGGAATCCCACCCATGTCCCCTAACTGAATTCAGTGCTCTCCCCACTGTAATATGTCACTTTCCAGCTTGATTATTTTTCAACAGATGTCTTTATAAAATAAATGAAGAAAAACATAAACATAAAAGATATCAAGAGTCCAGAAAGTGTCAAGGCTTTCCAAATAGGAATGGCCTCTGGAAACTTCTCATTTGAATTCCAGAGAAGAATGAACTTGATGTTGTTGTTAATTATTAACTATTTTTTTCCTGGAGTGAGGGTTAGGGAAGACAAAGGCCCAAACAGAACTCTAAATGTAGAACAAACTCCAGTTGTCTTTGAACTGATCTATTTAACAAGACTTTTATTCATTTCCTTTGTTTCAGGCACTGCTCTCTTGTCTCTAGCTTGCAACTCCTTTCACTTTACAAATATTAACTACACAGTAAAGCCTGAACTTTACAGATGCTGACTCAGGTAGTCCAAGTAATAACTTTACGAGATACTATTCTTATTTTCATTATCCTAATTTATAGATTAAAAAAGTGACTTGCCCAAGGTCATACAACTAGTGAGTAGGAGGCCAGGATTCAAACTCAAAGACTCTAGGCCCCAGGGTCTAAAATTTTAACCACAGTGACATGCTATGCATTTCTGGACTTTTAGTATCATCCCCTGGGTACCTGGTATTGGACTATCCCTTGGGTATGTGGTCTCCATGCTTTGCTCGGATCTTTCCTTTGTGGTTTCAGATGGATCAGTTCATGCAGCAGCTTCAAAGAATGGAGGCCCTGATTTCGAAGGCTCAGGGTGGTGGTGGAGCAGTGCCTGATACAGAGCTGGAAGGCAGGATGCAGCAGGCTGAGCAGGCCCTTCGGGACATTCTGAGAGAAGCGCAGATTTCAGAAGGTGATGAAGGCCAACTTCCTTTCAGACAGGAGAAAATTACTAGTCCTAGCAGGAATGGCTTTGCAAGGTCATAGAATCTTCTATGGATACCAGTTCAGCAGATAGCTCCACCCAGCCCTTGCAGAAGTGGAAGGACTGTCTGTGACATTCCTCCTGGGGCCTGAATGATAGAGATAAAAGAACGGTTGCATGCATTTCTCTGTTGGGTTTTTGTCATTTTGCCATAGCCAGCCAACCCTCCTTTATGTTTGCTAACTCTGTGCTGACCTAGAAAGTGCTCATGCTCTTTCCTTCTTTGTGTTCAGGTGCTAGCAGATCCCTTGGTCTCCAGTTGGCCAAGGTGAGGAGCCAAGAGAACAGCTACCAGAGTCGCCTGGATGACCTCAAGATGACTGTGGAAAGAGTTCAAGCCCTGGGAAGTCAGTATCAGAACCAAGTTCAGGATACTCGCAGGCTCATCATTCAGATGCAGCTGAGCTTGGCAGAAAATGAAGCTTCCCTAAGAAACACTGTAGGTTTTGCTGGGCTAGGGTATTGAGAATTACTGCTGTGTTGGGAGATCTACTTGTATATCTCACTGACTCACTTTCTTTCTCACTGACTCTCTTTCTTCTTCTAGTCTACCTGACAGGTGGTTGGACTTCTCTTCCTTGCAACAGTCACATCTATTTATGTCTTTGGCCTTCTGCAATTTTCCATTTTACTGCACTATGTTCTTCTCCCTAGTTCATTTATTTCTAACTACATCCTCATCTTGGCCCTGCCTCACCTCCTTTCTGTCTATCTCCTAGCTTGTTAGCTCCCAGAGGGCAGGATTTACTTTAGTTCATATTTGCATTCTCGGCCTACAGCACATTGTATAGCTGTGGTAAATATCTGCTGCATGGATGAATGGATAAAGAAATGAATAAATTAGTGAATGAATGAATGAATGGGAAGGAAGGCAAGAAGGAAGAAAGAAGGGAGGAAGGAATGGAGGGAATGAGGAAGGAAGGAAAAAAGGAAGGAAGGAAGGGAGAAAGGGAGGGAGGGAGGAAAGAAGGAAGGGAAGGAAGGACAGAGGGAGGGAGGGAGGGAAGAAAGGAGCCCAATAAAGACATGGTTTTGAAAATAGAAAAAAAAATGTTGCCAGTATGATTTTCTTAATGCAGTTTGTAGTGTGGTAGGAGGGAGAGATTTGATTGAGCACTCTTCTATTTCTGCATAAAGAAAGCTATGGTAATAATAATGTAAATGGATGGGTGGAAGATGAATAGAGGAAATGGAATGATAATCAGATACTCTAATGAGGAAGTCATGTTAAAAATAATGTGTATTGATTGTTTCTCTTATTACAAAAATGTTTATTGTAGAAAATAAAGAAAAATTCTCTGATCCCATTACTATCAAATAACTACTGTTAAAACTTGGAATATATTCTACTGGACTTTAAATACATATAAAAATAAGTACATATATATATATATATATATATATATATATTTAATTTTTTTTTTGGCTCCCAGCAGGAAAAGAATTTTTGTTTTACTTTGTTTTTTGGTTGTTTTTTTTTTGATATTTAAATCTGTATATATTTTAATGCATCTATATCTACATAAAGACTTTTTTTGAACTTGAATTTCTTTGTTCTTGTCTATGCATACTTTTTTTTTTTTTTTTTGAGACTGAGTCTCTCTCTATTGCCCAGGCTGGAATGCAGTGATGTGATCTCAGCTCACTGCAACCTCCGCCTCCTGAGTTCAAGTGATTCTCCTGCCTCAGCCTCCCAAGTAGCTGGGATGATAGGTGCCCACCACCACGCCAGGCTAATTTTTGTATTTTTAGTAGAGATAGGTTTTCACCATGTTGGCCAGGCTGTTCTCAAACTCCTGACCTCCAGTGATCCGCCACCTTGGCCTCCCAAAGTGGGATTACAGGCTTGAGCCATCGCGCCCGGCCCCTAAACATACTTTTTAAAAATAGAATGATAATGGTGAATAGAGGCATGGCGTAAGTGTCGGGGTGTGGAACCCTATGTGGCTAATGACAAGTGGTTCTGACAGGACAGATACTGTACCTGCTTAAGTTCCATGGCCAAGTGCAAAGCCTTAACCAATTCTTCTTTTCCCACAGAACATTCCTGCCTCAGACCACTACGTGGGGCCAAATGGCTTTAAAAGTCTGGCTCAGGAGGCCACAAGATTAGCAGAAAGGTGAGCAGCATTAGAGGGCACCTCTGCTTTAAGCCCTCTCTGCAAGGCCAGGCTTGAATGAGACTGTAGGGTATTCAAGATGCAAGCATCATATTTATTCTCTTCGGTCCCCTTTGCAGCCATTGCCTACCCTGAAACCAGTTTTTAACCACTTGGGTTTTACTGTATGTAAGTGGCCACTGGGCAGGGTCATTTGGCAGGAGTTGGGGGTGAGGGTGTTTCTTTCCCACTTATGACTCACAGTACCACTGTGGTGTATGTCAAGATGTGATTCCTCGGGCCACGTGAAATGAATCAGCCCTTGGAAGAGAAAGCTCTGCAGCTTGCAGGGACTCCCACACCAAGCCTGGGAACAAGTAGCAACGAGTTGTTTGTTAGCCTGTGGGGGCCAAGACTGCAGGGGAGAACTTCCTCCTGAAAACCGGCTCTGCAGGGCCCCAATGATAACACGCAGCTCCCTTCATCCTTGGCTCTGACTAGAAATCCTATGGTGTTTAAGAGGTTTGCTGGTAGCAGAGTGCTCAGCAGGGTGGCAGGCTCTGTTAATCCCAAGTGGAATTCAGTCTGCGGAAGAGGGCTGATTTGTGTATTTGTAACATGAGCTGCCTCTTGAGCTTGTTGTTTTATTTTGTTTCTTTGAGGTCCTTTTAAAAAGCACTTTTTAGAACCAGGAGGAATCAAAAGTACCCAGGAAACCTTTATAGACATGCTTTGTCCCCCTAGTGGTGGCCCCAGTTTAGAGTTGAAGGAAAAGTGAGCAGGGGTTGGATCCTGAGTGAAATAAGACCTAGAGGTTTCTTCCTGCAGTGAACAGCTGACAGACGCAGTGTTTTATCACCCGAGACTGCTCCCACCCATCTCCACCCCTCACCCCGCTCCGCGCCTCCAATGATTATGCCATAAACGGAAAAGATCACTACAAGGTCTATGACACGAGGCGAATTCTCCAAATCATCTTCTGCTTCTTGATAGCACCTCTAATTCCATATCATTTGGGTCAGTTCTGTAGGGATTTTCTGAATCAAACCAGCTCCCGTGCTCCTTGCCCTTCGTTTAACTGAACAACTGAAAGGAAGCCCTTTGCTGTGAAAACTCTTATTCTTTTGTTTTTAATCCTTTCAGCCACGTTGAGTCAGGCAGTAACATGGAGCAACTGACAAGGGAAACTGAGGACTATTCCAAACAAGCCCTCTCATTGCTGCGCAGGGCACTGGCTGAAGGAGGCGGAAGCGGAGGCAGCAGCCCGGACCATGCTGTGGTGCAAGGGCTTGTGGGAAAGTACGTTCCTACGGGTCCTCGTGTGGATCAGTATACCTTGGATACTCGCAGGGTATAATGCTAGTACTTGAGGGGCACCATGTTGGCCATAAAAATATATTGTTAATGATAATAAGAGGCACGAGAGTTTTACTTTGGGGAAAAGCAGTTATCTTTAAGACTGGAAGAAGAAAAGATTCATTCGTCTGAATAAAATTTATGTTTTGATTGAGATGACAACACTTGGAGATATAGTCACCCTCTGGTGTTTGAAGGGTGAGAGTAAACCCATCTGATGGCATGAGGAGATATAAAAATATGAAAAAATAATATAATACATTTCTGTTATCAAGAAGTGCAGAACTTGGGATTGAAATTTTCTTACCTAATCTGTGTAAATGAAAAGGCTTATGTTTAGTGGAGGGGACACATATCCGATAAGTAGTTTTGTTTGGTTCTTCTGGTTATTTCAACTACGTACTTTAAAGACAACAGAGTGAAATTTTGCTTTTATTTAATAAAAGTGTATGGGGGGGTGGGGCAGGTGCGGTGGCTCACACTGGTAGTCCCAGCTACTTGGGAGGCTGATGAGGTGGCAGTGAGCTGTGATTGTGCCATTGCCCCCAGCCTGGACAACAGAATAAGACCCTGTCTCAAAAAAAAAAAAAGAATTTTCAAAGTCCTCTTTTTATTACCAATCCCTCCTCACCCCACCCCCAACACTAGATTGGAGAAAACCAAGTCCTTGGCCCAGCAGTTGACAAGGGAGGCCACTCAAGCGGAAATTGAAGCAGACAGGTCTTATCAGCACAGTCTCCGTCTCCTGGATTCGGTGTCTCAGCTTCAGGGACTCAATGATCAATCCATTCAGGTGAGGGTATCTGGCCTGTGTGCTTGATTACAGAAGGAGTGCTATCAATACTTTCTTCTCTGGCGGTGCCATAATATTGTTCAACCATTCTGCTTTTTCTCCATGTTGACCATTCCTGTTTTAGAGTGGGAAGAGTATTTGGCCTTCTCATTATTCATATCTCATATGATTGTTCTTAAACCCCAATCCTAGTCTCTGGAAAGGCTTTGTCCCATATTAAACCTATTACTGGCTAAAAGTTTTATATATGGCCAGGTGCAGTGGCTCATGCCTGTAATCCCAGCACTTTGGGAGGCCAAGGCGGGTGGATCACCTGAGGTCAGGAGTTTGAGACCAGCCTGGCCAATATGGCAAAACCCCATCTCTACTAAAAATACAAAAAATTAGCCGGATGTGGTGGCAGGTGCCTGTAATCCCAGATACTTGGGTGGCTGAGGCAGGAGAATTACTTGAACCCTGGAGGTGGAGGTTGCAGTGGGTTGAGATAGCACCATTGCACTCCAGCCTGGGTGACAAGAGCAAAACTCTGCCTCAAAAAAAAAAAAAGTTTTATATCTCTTCCTTAGTTCTGGGGACTGTTGAAACCTGTGGGAAATTATTTATACTTAAGTCCAACCTATAGAATATCCCTATGTACAGCCACTCTGAGATGACTTGTTCTCAAAAGTTTTACATTGTTTCTGCCATCGTTTCCCTTAACAATTGCAAACTTATTAGATTAAGAAGATTTTGTTTACTACCTACAGAAAAAAATTCACAATTCCCATGGATATATGTTCCCATGAATATATAAACTAACATGTAAACATTAAAAAATTAAAAAAGAACAGAGACAAAGCCTGTTTGACATTTGGATAACCTACTGCCTTACTTTCATTGGGCATACTGGCTCATTTCTGTTAGGTTTTGGGTCTGGATGGCTAGTGACTATTTTCTTGGCTTCTTAAGGCTGTTGCTATTTTCAAACAATGGTGCCAGGTCCTAACAAGGCTGGCCTGGTAACTCGTAAGCAGAAAGTCAGACTTCCTGGTTTCTTTGGGCTCACAGGCAGAAGAAGTAAAGAGGATCAAACAAAAAGCTGATTCGCTCTCAAGCCTGGTGACCAGGCATATGGATGTGCTCAAGCGTGCACAAAAGAATCTGGGAAACTGGGAAGAAGAAATACAGCAGCTCTTACAGAATGGAAAGAATGGGAGAGAGGTATTCTTTTGTTAATTCATTTGCTCAATAAACATGTATCGAATGCCTACCATATGAATACATATGGCAAGAAGAATAATCAAAAGCTCTCTGGCCAGGCATGGTGGGTGGCTCATCCCTCTAATTCCAGCATTTTCGGAGGCTGAGCCAGGAGGATCACTTGAACCCAGGAGTTTGAGGCCAGCATAGGCAACATAGGGAGGCCCCCATCTCTACAAAGAATAAAAAATAAAAAAAATTGCTGGGCATAGTGACACATGCCTATAGTCCTAGCTACTTGAGAGGCTAAGGCGGGAGGATCACCTGAGCTTAGGAGCTCGAGGCTGCAGTGAGCCATGAGTGTTCCACTGTACTCCAGCCTGGGTGACAGAGCAAGACCCTGTTTCTGGAAAAATTAACAATGAAGTCACTGCTTGTGGTGGTGCCATAATATTGTTCAACCGTTCAGCTTTGTCTCCATGTTGACCGTTCCTGTTTTAGAGTGGGAAGAGTATTTAGCCTTCTCGTTATCCGTTTCCTTGTTCTTTAACCCCAATCCTAGTCTCTGGAAAGAATTTCTCCCATATTAAACCTATTACTGGATAAATGCACAATGCAGAGATGCAGAGATCTTGGTATGATTAGCTCAGCTCCATCCACTGAGTCAGCCCTCAAACCTAGGAATAGGACCTAGGCCTCTTGGGTCTAATTTTCGTCTAGTTCAATCTACTATTTGGCTTCAGGAAATATCTAAAGTTAAAAATTTTGATTTATAAAACTATTCCTGTTCCTGATGGTAGACTAGAGTTTGACCGTTCTCTATACGGAATGTGTTGTGGACTTACAAAGTTTGCTTTGTCCCAGATTGTAGAGGGGTTTGCTACAGCACCCCCAGACTCTGCAGTGAATCACAGCGATCTGCTGTCATGAAGAGAAATGTGTAAGAGTGATTTTGCCAGCAGGAATGTATTTCCTCTAATCTTGTTCTGTCTGCCTTTTTACAGAAATCAGATCAGCTGCTTTCCCGTGCCAATCTTGCTAAAAACAGAGCACAAGAAGCACTAAGTATGGGCAATGCCACTTTTTATGAAGTTGAGAGCATCCTTAAAAACCTCAGAGGTTAGTACTTCATGGTTCAGGTCACTCGTGTATTTTAAGGGTATAGCCATGACTGATTTCCTTTGAATTCTCATATATCTCTCTAAGTGGCAGATATACTGGGATATTAATAGATAGTAAATATCTTTCTAAAGAAAATGTTAGCACATTACTATTTAATGTAGTAGTAATAATAGAGCTAGATGTCGGAAGCCTTGAGTTCTGATCTCTGCGGGGCCACCTGACCAGGCCAGACGAGATGTGTGACCATAGGCAAGTCACATGACCTTTTAAGAACCTAGTATCTTCCCCTTTAAAGAGACAAGATTAAACTCTGTGATCTCCAGGGTCCCTCACAGATGCAACATACCACTACTGTGCAAACGTTTTTCCTTTTCCTTTGTAGTCTGGTTTGTTCCAGTATGGAACTGATATGTTTCTTTGTGGTGGTAACAGAGAAACCTTTGTCACTGCATCTAGATCCCAGGAGATTTGGGTTTGTGTCTTGCAGAGACCTAAAATTTCAGGCTTCTTCACTAAAACACAAAAAAGAAACATTTCTAAAATCTTGGAATTTTCTTCATGGAAAGTACCTTTCTACCCATTCAAACCTAACCCCAATTCTTATCATTGGAGCTTCGGGCTTAAAGCTCTCGCGTGATGCTTTGGGCTTCAAAGATTCTACTTGAATCTGATCCACTCTGCAGTTTTGATACACTTGCAGTGCTGCAGAACTCAGGGCAGGCTGATTGTTGGTTTCTCTAAGCAAAGGAATAATTATAACCCTTCCAATGCATCTTTTAGGATGCTTTCTTGGCTGGGCAGAGTGACTCACGTCTGTAATCCCAGCACTTTGGGAGGCTGAGGTGGGTAGATCACTTGAGGTCAGGAGTTCGAGACCAGCCTGGCCAATATGGTGAAACCCCATCTCTAGTAATAATAATAATAATAATAATGATGATGATGATGATGATGCTTTCTCTTAGATAAGAAAGTTAATTCCAGCTGCAACTTCCCACACCCTCATCCCCAGTCAGTAATAACACTCTTTCAGGAATTTTTTTTTACAATGTCAGCCTTTTTCACTTATTTGTAAGTTTGCTTTCGTCTTCATGGCAGTTTTTTTTAATTTCTTCATTTTAGAGTTTGACCTGCAGGTGGAAGATAGAAAAGCAGAAGCCGAAGAAGCCATGAAGAGACTCTCCTACATCAGCCAGAAGGTGGCAGATGCCAGTGACAAGACACAGCAAGCAGAAAGAGCCCTGGGGAGTGCTGCTGCTGATGCGCAGAGGGCAAAGAATGAGGCAGGGGAGGCGCTGGAGATTTCCAGTGACATAGAAAAGGTAAAGAGAAATCGACATGTGTTTTGGTGCCAGTAGCACCAAACACGAGGGTGGTATGGAAGGAAGGAGAGCATTGAGCTTATTTTGACCCCTGTTGTGGCCCATGGCAGCCCCAGATTAAAAGATCATGGCAGCAAAGATTCTTGACAGAGAATGATATTTCTTGCCCTCTGGGTTTTCCCAAATGGTTCCTAACTCTGTTCAACATTTGGTGAACACTGAACTGAGAGGGAGGCAGTGTCTTGGTCCTGACCTTCCTAGTCCCTAAAAACATACCCCCAAATTAGCTTGTTTGAGGCAGAACTTGGCAAAGGGTGTGTCCCCGAGTCGGATTCTCTCATTATTCATCTATCTTACTCCATCAGGGACCGGCTGCAGCTGTATTTTTTCTACCGTTGTCTTTAGGATGTTTTTGTGCCTCACCCCTATCTCTCCTTCCGTCCCTGGCTCCTTTTCTTCTCTCAGGAGATTGGGAGTCTGAACTTGGAAGCCAATGTGACAGCAGATGGAGCCTTGGCCATGGAAAAGGGACTGGCCTCTCTAAAGAGTGAGATGAGGGAAGTGGAAGGAGAGCTGGAAAGGAAGGAGCTGGAGTTTGACGCGAATATGGACACAGTACAGATGGTGAGTTCCTGTTGCTTTCCACGGGAGATCCCTTTCAACTTGTCAACATGGAAAATACCTTTTCAAGGCTGTTTTGTGTTTATGTGTCCTCAGGTGATTACAGAAGCCCAGAGAGTTGATGCCAGAGCCAAGAAAGCCGGAGTTACAATCCAAGACACGCTCAACACATTGGACGGCCTCCTGCATCTGATGGGTATGTGAAGTACACACAGCCTTCCAGCCCAGTGCTCCAGGGCTTTGCTCCAGAACACTCACTATACCTATTCTCAGTGAAGGGGACTCTCAGCTTTCCTTAAAAATATCAGTAAATGTGCTTTGTTTCCAGGCCCAGATACTTTGGGCATGTTCCCTTACATTTATAGGACCCCATTTTACCATTGTGAAGATGGGTCACTGAATACCTATTGCACTTGGGGGTAAAGGTCTGTGGGCCAAAGAACCGCATGTATACAACCAACTTCATAGAACACAAGACAGCTTGGGAATCCTGCTAAGAAGTCTGGCCTGGATCCTGAGAAGCCAGTGGACAGTTTTAAGCAGAGGAATAACATCACCGCTGTATATTTCAGAAAGATCACTAGGGCAGCCAAGTGGAGGAGAGTTTGAAGGGGGGTTAGACAGAAGGCAGGTTGAGACCACTTAGGATATTGTTGAAATAATTGAGGAGAGAAATGAAAGGAGGCTGCTCTAAGGCAGTAGAGTGGTAGCTGGAAAGACGTGAAGGAAGAGTCTCCCAGTCTGTGAAGTCAAGAATCACTTGCCGGCTGGTTGTGGTGGCTCACACCTGTAATCCTAGCACTTTGGGAGGCTGAAGCGGTTGGATCACCGAGGTCAGGAGTTCAAAACCAGCCTGGCCAACATGGTAAAACCCTGTCTCTACTAAAAATACAAAAATTAGCCAGGCATGGTGGTGGGCGCCTATAATCCCAGCTACCCTGGAGGCTAAGGCAGGAGAATTGCTTGAACCTGGTGGGCGGAGGTTGCAGGGAGCTGAAATCACGGCACTGCACTCCAGCCTGGGCACCAGAGTGAGACTCTGTCTCAAAAAAAGAAATAGAAAAGAAAAAAAAAAGACTCACTTGCCGATTCTACTAAATTTTCCTCCCCAGACCAATGTTATACCTTGATGTAACCAGTAAGATAAAGGAACTGCGTGGGTAAATAACCTGGAAGAAATGTGATGATTGTAGGCTCATGAGATAATTTTAGGAAGATCTGATGGCAGAAAATCAGGTTTCCCTACAGGATGACTCCAAAAAGACAACTGATTTTGGTTAAACTTCTGGATTTAGATAGAGCTGACATCAAACCCTCATTTGGACTATTTTATCAAGCTTGGACTGCAGCAGATATGGAACTAGGGATTTGGTCACAGATTCTAATGACATTCAGGAAAAGGCTTGGCTCCACTATTCCAGTTCAGCCGAACAACTTTAAAACTGGATTTTTCTGTGGGTGTCATCAATACCCTGAGAGGCCAATATCATCTGTGCTGTTATAGTCTTGGGTCTGCTTTGTGATCCAATGAGCCCAAAAGAGTAAAATGCCCTCAGAGGATTGAGGAAAAAAAAGGAAATAAAGAAGAAAAAACAAAAACCTCCCCAATTGAAACTTTAGCAGCATTTTTTAGTGTTCTGAAAAAAGTCAATGACACTAATGAGCCCTTCAAAGAGAATATGAGAGTAGGGAGAGCAGGGTGGATGGGTGCTATTAAACATTTACTAGGTGTCAGGTACCATGCCAGGTGTTTTCATGGTGTAATATCATTTGTCTTGTAAAAGTCCTCTACTGTGGGTTTTATCGTTCTTATTATTTTATTTCATGAAGGACTGAACTGAGGCTCAGATGTTAGTAACATCCGGTTACATAGTAAATCGTAGAGGCAGGATCCAGACTGAGATCTTTTTGCCTCTAATGCTCATACTGTTTTCTAGTAACTCATGCCACCTTCCCATAGACAAGGTTATTTTGTTCCTAAGCTTACTTAACTTCCTCTGCATGTCATAAAATCCTAAATTCTTCAATCTCCCTGACCCCAAGTGAAAGACAGATCCATTTGGATCCACAGTTTTGTTACAGTGTTGTTTCTACTCTGTGTGCTCTCTTGAGTCCTGGAGCAATAAGAGAGTAATTGTTGTCGTTTCTTAATTAATAAACTCATGCAGTCAAATACTGGCACTTCAGCTCAGATATGTGAGGCAGCTTGACCTTGAGTTTGAGTTGATCAAGAGCCACTCAAACCTATTTGAACTAAATGGGTCTGGCCAGGTACCCTTCATACTGACATTAATTTTAGATCGTCTGTGGGTAAATTACACCTGCACAAATGTGATTACATTTTATATTGGAAATAAAATAATATATAGCTAGATTATTGCTGTTTCAGGCTGGAATGATGTCTGACATTAATTTTTAGCAGCTGGAATCCATTCCCCAAATGGCAAAGCATACCTTGGCCTCTACAACCCTGAAACTCAGCCAGTTTCTAAGTCTTCTAACAGAAAACAGTGAGATGTTTCTTAAGGGTGGTTCGGAAAGCATAATTTGGAGTTGATTCTAATCCTAGCAGTGACCTATGTTAGGCAAACACCTTGGATAGTGTTCAGTCCCCAGTGACCTTCAGTCTTCTTATTTTTTTTTTCAGAGCATAAACTATTGACCCTAACACAAAAGGAAAACTCCAGACATCACGTTACTAAATTAGAGACCTCAGAGTCTTGAACAGGGTTGTTCATAGCTCAGTAACTAGGCTAGCTCTTTCAGAACTCTTTCTCGATGATTTCTAATTCAAAATGAGCTTTTAAAATTCATGGCATACTATTTGCTTTAGGCAAGTGGAAACAGGGATTAGTTATGAGTATAGAAGGGGACACGTGTTCACAGCTTTTTTATGTTAATTCCTGTCTCATTCCCTGAAATAGACCAGCCTGCCAGTGTAGATGAAGAGGGGCTGTTCTTATTGGAGCAGAAGCTTTCCCGAGCCAAGACCCAGATCAACAGCCAACTGCGGCCCATGATGTCAGAGCTGGAAGAGAGGGCACGCCGGCAGAGGGGCCACCTCCATTTGCTGGAGACAAGCATAGATGGGATTCTGGCTGATGTGAAGAACTTGGAGAACATTAGGGACAACCTGCCCCCAGGCTGCTACAATACCCAGGCTCTTGAGCAACAGTGAAGCTGCCATAGATTTCTCAACTGAGGCTCTTGGGATACAGATCTTAGGGCTCAGGAGCCATGTCATGTGGGTGGGTGGGGACATTTGAACATGTTTAATGGATATGCTCAGGTCAACTGACCTGACCCCATCCCTGAACCTGTGGCCAGGTGGCTGTCTTATTGCACCAGTATGATACTCCTTACTTCCTGTTGCTGGGCAGTGAGGCAGATAACACTGCGTGTGAGACTGACCAAGGATCTGGACCCCAAAGAATGGACTGGAAGGAAGGACAAACTGCACAGGCAGATGTTTGCCTCAGAATGGTTATAAATGGAGTCCTGGAATTCGGACAAGTACCGTTGGATTACAGTCAATTTATTCTTGAAGTAAAGTGACTAAAGGAAAAAACTTTTGACTTTGCCCAGGCATAAAATTCTTCCTAATGTCAGAACAGCGTGCAACCCAGTCACGCTGTGGCCAGTCAAATACTATTGCCTCATATTGTCCACTGCAAGCTTCCTGCTGATCAGAGTTCCTCCTGCTTACCACTCAGCATGTGAACATGTTCTCCACTTTCAAGCTGGAAGAAGTGAGCAGTGTTGGAGTGAGGACCCTTAAGACAGGCCCATTTCGAGCAATGTTGCCTACTGGTTCCTGCCACCTTCAAGTTCTGGACCTGGGCATGATATCCTTTCTCTAAATGATGCCATGGCAACTTAGAGATTGCATTTTTATTAAAGCATTTTAAAAGCAAAGCAAATATTGGGAAGGCATTTACTTTTTCAGTTTCAAAGTGATAGAAAACTGTGGCTTGTGCATTGTAAGAGGTAAAATTCTCTAGATTTATTAGTCCTAATTCAGTCCTACTTTTCAAACACCAAAAATGATATGCATCAATGTATTTTATTGTATTTTCTCAGTCTCCCCTCTCTTCCCTCTATCCATAACAGAGAACATTCCTACTCACACTTCAGCTGGGTTCCATCCATCCCTCCATTCATCCTTCCATCCATCCTTCCATCCTCCATCCATCCTTCCAACATATATTTATTGAGTAACTACTGTGTGCCAGGGGCGGGTGGTACAGTGTTGACATAGTCTCTGCCCTCATAGAGTTGATTGTCTAGTGAGGAAGACAAACATTTTTAAAAAATAAATTTAAACTTACAAACCTTGTTTGTCACAGTAGTGTTTATTGCAATAACGGCTTGGTTTGCAACCTCTTTGCTCAACAGAACATATGTTGCAAGACCCTCCCACGGGGGCACTTGAGTTTTGGCAAAGCTGAGAGAGCTCTGGGTTGTGCACATTTCTTTGCATTCCAGCTGTCACTCTGGAACTACAACTGATTGCAACAGACTATTGAGTCATGATAACACCAATGGGAATTGCCGGAGAAACCAAAGTACTTCCACCTCAGCTGGGAAGACTATGGTGCTGCCTTACTTCTGTATTTCCTTGGATTTTCCTGAATATAATTTTAAATAAAGAACAATTGTCAGATGCCTGGGGTCAGTTTTTGATTTACTAACTCTAAGCCTATGATGGAAGTGCCAAAGCAATAGAAGGGAAAACACCACAGAAACGGCAATAGGTCCTAGGGTTAGCATCTTCATTTCCTTCTTCTGAGCATCTTACTTTGCCCTTTCCAACCATAGAGATTGATGATGCTGTCAATGGGATTTTATGAGGTTTAACTGATGCTGTCTCCTAAGCATAAAAATTTATTTCTAGAACAACTCTAGCTGGGTGGTGGTGGGGGGGTATAATTAACATTCTTATCTTTTTCATCAGTTATAAAATGAAGGTAAAACTAATAGTTTGTGGTGCATATGTCATGCTTTTTAAGAAGTTAATATGTACTAAATTAAGATCTTGAATTGGCCCTCTACCCAAGTGGCTGAGGAAAGAATTCTGCTTCTGTCCACATTGACCCCCAAATTCTGATGGGTCTGATCACTTTGCTTTACCTTCCATGAAAATGAATTTTTAATCCTGTCTTGGCAATAGGATAGATTGTTTAAAAAGTCATAAGACTGTCTTCCCTGACAAATGGGAGATGATACCTGAGTACTGATGGAAATAGAAGAATGACTTATAAGACTCCCCTTGGTGTAGAAATAATTCTCTTTTCTGAGGACCTGAAAAGTTATCTCTAAGAAGAGAGAAGGGGATGTGGCTTCCCCAGGACCTAGCCTCATGTTGTCAGTCCTTGAGCTGACCCAGCCAAGATAAGGAAGCTTTCCTTCTGATTTCTTTGCAATATTAGTAGTTCATAGCAAAGCTTTCTTGTACTTCTCTTCTGAGTGTTTATGATTAATCATGCTGTTGGTAGGCTATTACATACATCATCATCTGCTTTAACTCTTAGGGACTTGTTTGGAGAAAGGGGTGGAAATGAAACTACCCATAGACTATAACTTCTTAGCAGATGTATTTCCGGTCTTCTCTGATGATGTGGTTTCTTGTCAGTACTCTCCAGCACTTCTCTCAGCCTCTTAGCAGGCTGGAGAAAAGGATAAGAAGACACTCAGTAATAATATTCAATGTTTTGAACAAGTCTCAAGGGCCAGGAATATGTTTATCATGTCTTCTTTTAATGTTTTGCATGGTGATGGAAATGTTATGGATTCTTGCTGTGGTTCAGTTTTCCCATCTGGAGAACATAGATTAGAATTTTTCTGTCCTTTCTTTATACTATTGGCTACATGGAACTTTCTAGGAAATCCAAAGATCTAGAGCTTACATATAGGTCATAAGGGAAGAAATGTGTATGTGCACATATGTTAATTCATATTTAGTATATATATTTTAAAGTTAGCAGATTAAACCAGTGTTTATGTTTTGTTTTAAATGAGCTCTCGGCTGGGCACTGTGGCCCAATGCCTGTAATCCCAGCACTTTGGGAGGCCGAGGCAGGCGGATCACCTGAAGTCAAGAGCTTGAGACCAGCCTGGCCAAGATGATGAAACCCCTTCTCTACTAAAAATACAAAAATTAGCTGGGCGTGGTGGCAGGCACTTGTAATTCCAGCTACTCTGGAGGCTGAGGCAGAAGAATCACTCAAACCCAGGAGGCAGAGGTTGCAGAGAGCTGAGATTGCACCATTGCACTGCACCCTGGGCAACAAGAGCGAAACTCTACACCGACCAACCAGCAAACAAAAAACAAATAAATGAGCTCTCATCATTATGTACTCTCAGGACAAGGGAAGAAAAACAGTGTTAAGCTTTGTGAACAAAATAGCAAATGTAAACACAAGTGATAATTTACAAGCATATCAAGTATCATGATGATGTGCCATGAAACCCACGTGGATGCACACAAAGCTGCCACATCTCAATTTTAAGCAAATATATATATATATATGAAAAAAATACTAAGAACCCCAAGAACTGAATGATTCATTTAAAAAATGAATCTGACAAACAGCTAATCCTTCAATGAGCTGGCCTAACAGGGAATTAGTGCCTCACCTTCTGAATCATATCTGATAATTAGCTAATGGCAATCACCATCCACACCTAACCCAATACATGTTGTGTGATATAACTGAAGGTGAAATAATAATGAAGAACTAATAATGACAGCAGGATTGAACAGTTAACAAATTATTCACTTTTGCTTGTTTGCATTGCCAAAGAAAATTGCGAGTTTAACAAGTTCTGTTTCAGTTAAGATCTTTTCATGCTAAAAAGTTGTTCAAGTTTTTAATTTTCACAAATACAATTTTTTTTCATAAAGTACTAATTTCATTAAGGAGCCAAAGTTAACCAACACTGGACTATGCAAATTCGTCAAGATCTGAGATTTAATTTTTTTAAAACGAAGAAAATGGAGACATAATTTACAAAATTACTAATTATTCTTTCCTTTATCATCCTTGGGTGTGGCTATACATACTTTAATATTACACATGTGGCATGAGCTGAACTAGGCTGGAAACCGCTTGTTCTAAGTACATTTTTACAACTGTTGTCTCCTGTCAAGTAAGATTATGAAGAAAAAGTGATTAATGCTGCAAATCACAGAGAAGGTTCTAGACCAAGACACAAGAGTCTAGTAGCATTGTCTTATTTATTAACATAATTGAAACATTTTGCATAAAACTCTTGCCCATGACTATTCTAGCAACAAAATTTTACTCAAAATATTTCACTGTGAAATGGTATTGCAACTTGAATATCGTTTTTTATTAATGAATTGATTTCCATAAAGCAAATCTTACTCTTAAAATGGCAGATTATGTGTTCAAAAAGTGATTCAAAAAAAGCTTCCCCCTCCCCATGCCAACCCTCAAGACCATGTGGATCCAGCTGAATCCTCAGCCCCAGGACTAGACTAAGATGGCAGGAAAGAGCCGTTAACTCATTCCTAACCAGAACAGGCTAATAGGACACTCCAAACTCACGCTACAAAGAGACCACATGAAGAGGCGAGTGTACAGGGCAGCTATAAGAAGGTGAAGACTGGATGAATTTGGCAGAGCATATTCATCGCCATTACTACAGTGCTATTCCTAAGGTGTCCTAATTGTATGAGCTACAAAATCGGTCCCTGTTTCCATTCTTCCCATCTCACCTGTTGGCCCTCCTGCAGTAGGTAGCCTTGGGAGAGATCCTGAGCTTTTCATATTCTATCGTTTTTATTTTTGCATTACTGTTTGGATGAGTAAGATGTAATAACATGCTTCTCTCTCTTAGTCCCCTAAAAGTGTGTGTGTGTGTGTGTGTGTGTGTATGTGTGTGTGTGTGTGAGTTTGGGGAGAGTAGGTTTGGGCTGCTAAAGTACAAGTTGTTTCTCCCTGTAATTCTCTCCCTTTTGCTGTACTTCAGCTATTGAGTCTCACTTTCTACTTAATTTGAACAGCAAGTTCTTTAATTCTTTCTGAGAAGCTGGAGCTTGAAACTAGAGAACACTGTTGAAAGGCTGGCCAAGCTGAGACAGGAAGAACGGCGTCTCTAGAAGCTCTAGCTTTGGGTTTCAGGCACTTCAGTAAGAGACTTTTCCCCGCTGTTCCTATGTACATTCAAGGAAAATGAAAGCAAGAAGGCTCTAGAGGCTACCTGGGGTTGGGGGTGTGTGACTGAGGTACCCACTAGCAGCACAGCCCTCCCAGAGGACCATTCCTTAAGGACAGTCATTGACAAAAAGGGTTTTCCTCCTGCCTGTTCTTACATCAGCCACTTTCAGAAACATGGGAGGGACACTTTTTGCTGGTGGGCAGGAAACAAAGCTCCAGACCCCTCTGGACATGATTGTTCCAGTTCATGCCTTTCACACAACCTCTGAGCCATGCTAGTCTTGGATTGGGCTTTACAGGAAGGAGCAGGACCCCAGAGGCGAAGTCAGGGCCCAGAGGTTATCCTGTTGGCACGTGAGGCACCACTTCAGACTCTGAATCATCTTTCTGGTATTGGCTGTGGCTGGGTCACGGTCATAGCATCCTGTTCTGGATTCAGTTGTACTCTGACCTTTTCCCAGCAAATGAAGAGTAGGGTGGAGTGGGGAATGGACGATTCTACCCAAAAAAAGGATTCACTTTCTTTTTATATTAAATAGGAAACCTGTTTTTAGTGCAGCGCTTGTCATCCACAAAGATAAGATCTGCCCCACTTCATTCCTAGAAATCTACGTCTATGGCACCTGTTCTTTGTCTTGATTCATCTCACCTTCCCTCTCCACTCGCACATGCCTTCCGGCCGCACGCTAAGAGTGCAGAGTGTAGGCCAAATGCAGATTGACAAGAACTTAGTAACAGAGTGGACCAAAGAAATAAGCCTTCCTCAGGTCTGCTCATGTAGGTCCTCATAAATTCCATCCATAACTCCAGGTCCTTGAACAAGCCACGTTTCCCCGGGAAATTCAGGCTCCTGTTTTGCTTTGTTTCATTTCCTGGCTTACGACTGTTCTGCCTGGACAAAGACTCTTCCATCTTCCTTTCTCCAGCAATAGCATCATCCTGAGCAATCTCTGGGTCTTCCTTCACCTCCACAAAGCAATTCTTTCTTGGATTCACAGAATCAGTTTCTGGGATTTCCTTTAAGCTGTTGAGATCTCTTTATTTCTAACGGAAACCTAGCAGTGGCCTTCCTTACCGTCACACCCTCCCCTGGGACTGGCATTACTAGCTGTGTGTGGGGAGCACCTGGAACAGACATAATTTAAGGTAAAGATGCCAGGATAAGGCTTGGGAAGTGTAGAAATCACATGGGCACCTGGTCAGCAACATGAGGAAATGGAGAGTGTGTTATGACGGCCTAGGTGTCAGGGAAACAGTATCCTCTTGTCAGGCCCTATACCTGCTGGCTGACCTGGACCAGCCATTTAATCCCATGGGCCTCTGCTCCCTCACCCTTTAAAGGAAAGTGTCAGATCAACTGAACTCTCAAGTTTTTTTCAGTTTACTATTTCATGATCCCTAGTCAAACACTGAGACCCCAAAATAGGATTTTCCTTCCTTCCTCTGAAGATTATTTCAAAAAATCCAAGAGGAATAACAGACCCTTTGGATGCTGCTCTATCATGATCTTCTGTTAAATCAAGTTCCTTTTCCTGCAATTGAAGGATGTTGCAGATGTGAAATGTGTGGTAAAGATTATTGTCTTTGCTTTCAAGTCTTACCTGGCCCCTCCTGGCCATAGCTGGTACTCGATTTTGATAAGAGAATCCTAGCACTCAAGGACTATTGCTCAAAGGCCAGAAACCCAAGAGCCAGAGACTGGATGAGAGACACAAAGCTCAAGAGAGCAATTTCCTTATGGCCCTCAGGACATGCGTGAGAACCTAACAACCTGGCGAAACTGTCTGCGGGAGCAGAAAGGAAGGTAGAAAATTCGGGGAAAAAGGAGTGAAACAACTTAGTGGCTCCTGACCCCTCCCAGATCTCCCTTCTGGGAACCCACTCCTCTGTTAGATTTTCTCAGACAGTTCCTGCAGCTTCTGGGCTCTGCAGGGGCTAGAACCAACCACAGAAACAAGGCTAAGGCACTGCTTCTCAAGAAGGAGCTGACCCCAGGCACTGTCGGAGTTACCTCAGCTGGAGAGGGTGAAAATCATCAGTTATCATCAGGGCAACAAATTGCTTTCTCTTAGGTCATCCGGGACTTACAAGATGAAAGAGACTTTTCCCAGCCCAACAGATAATAAATAATTCCAATTAGCAAAGACCTCCAGGGCTGAGTGGACTCCTAATATTTTTATTAAAGACATGACTGTGTGATCTGGATCAGGTCCTGCCTATGTGATTCTTCTCAGATGCAGGAATGTGTCTAAGCATGGCCTCCAGCTGTCCCTTGGAAATCCCTGGCTGGCAGGGAACTTGCACTGTGCCATCAGCTACAGCTCACAAAGTAAACGAACAGATGCCACCAGGAAATGAGGATGGACTGGCTGTGTGTGATCAAAGCTCAGAGCATAGGGAAATGGTCCTTTGAAACTAAGGAAATAGATTCAAATTTTTCTGAGAAAACCCAGATTTGCCTCCCAGGTTTCAGAACCTGAAAATCTCAATCCTGATCAAAAGTTGCTGCTGCTGCTGCTACTGCTGTGTGTGTGTGTGTGCGTGTGCGTGTGTGTGTGTGTGTGTGTGTGTGCGGTGCTGGAGAAGTGGAGGTTGCTTGGCCTTCTCTACTGGGTGTGGCCCTGATGCACTCACTGAGTGCTGAGGCTGGCTACAGTGTCCTATCAGAGGGGAAGTAATACCACAGGAGCACATCAAGACTACAAACATAAAGAACCATGGACTGATCTCATCTGAGTTCTACAAGGAGTGAACAAAGAAAAATAAATAAAAGAAAGAAAAGAAAAATAGCCCTTTGTAGTAAAGGGCATGCTGGGAAGGCGAGAGCCAGAGCTGCCTCCCCAGAGCATGCTGGGAGGATGGGCACCAGAGCCGCCTCCCCAGAGCATGCTGGGAGACGGCCACCAGAGCCGCCTCCCCAGAGCATGCTGGGAGGATGGGCACCAGAGCCGCCTCCCCAGAGCATGCTGGGAGGATGGGCACCAGAGCCGCCTCCCTAGAGCATGCTGGGAGACGGACACCAGTACATCTCCAAGGACTGCACTTCCCCCGACTCCCACCCCATTTCCTCACCCACCCCCAACCCGGAGACTAGAGGAAAGTCTGTCCAAAGATGACTGTGGAATAGGGAATGCCATGGTTCTCTGCAGGTCCCCACACTATGGGGGGTTAAGTCAGCAAGTAGGGAAAACAGTCAAGACGAGGAGATGGAGAAACAGAGAGGCAGGAGAGAAACGGGGGGCTGACAGAAATGGAGGGGCCGCTGTGTTGGTGGAGGACGCCAAGGGGAACGTGGAGCCAAGCGCTGTGTAGCTGCTAGCCGGAGGCATTGATGTACAGCTGGCTTTTGAGGATGTAGTCGATGACCGGCTGGGACAGGTAATCCACAACATGGCCGTCCCCATGCTGCAGGGCCAGCCTGCACAAGAAGAGACGTCAATCAGATGTACATCCACACCCAAAGCAAGCCAGGAGAACTGGCCTGACCCCTGTCTCCCCAACCCCTCATTTCTAGCCTTTGCTCAGGTTTAGTAAATGGTTCTGTATTAGGAAAAGCCCTCTTGCCTCCACAACTCCTTCCCTGCTTTGGTGATGCCATTTGTCGTGGTTCTGCCACTTCCTAGGTGACAGGCCTTGGGCAAGTTATTTAAGGCCCTCTGTTCTTCAGCTTTTTTCCTGTAAAATGAGGGTAATATCTGGGCCACTCTCGTTATTCAAAGGATTAAATGAGTCATTATGCAAAGCACTTAGAAGAGCACCAGACACAGAGCGGGCATCTAATGCATTTACTATTCTTTTTTGTCAAATAAATTGTACTGTGTATGTTTAAGTCATGCAATCTGATGTTGTAAGATACATGTATATTATCATCGTATAATATAGTATATTATGTGTTATATACTTATATTTTTTATAATTTATATATTATACTATATTATTTATATAATAGTGTTATATTATTTGTATAACAGTATTACTATATTATTTATATAATATAGTTTAATATAGTGGAACAAATTCATATTAATATATCCATCGTCTCACTCAGATACCTATTTGTTCTTCTTGTGGTGAGAATAGATATAATCTACTAATTTTGCAAAAATGCTAAATACAATACACTATTATTAGCTATCATACTCATGTCACACATTAGCTCTTTCAACTTGTTTGTTCTACATTTTTGCTACTTTGTATCCTTTGACCTATATCTCCCCATTTTCTGCCCTCCACACTTGACCCTGGTAATCACTGTTTTGTTCTCTGTGTATTTAAGATTCCACATGTAAGTGACATCATGCAATATTTTTCTTTCTGAGTCTAGTTTATATCACTTGGCAGAATGTCTTCCAGGTCCAGCCAAGTTGTGGCAAATGGCAGGATCTCCTTTTTTAAGGCTGAATAATATTCCTGTGTGTGTGTGTCTGTGTGTCTGTGTGTACACTACATTTTCTTTATTCATCCCTTGATGGACATCTAGGTCGTTTCCATATCTTGGCTACTGTGAATAATGCTACAATGAACTTGGAAATGCAGATATCTTTACAAGGTAGTGATTTCATTTCCTTTGGGTATATACCCAGAAGAGGGATTGCTGGGTCATATGGCAGTTCCATTTTTAATCTCTTTTGGAACCTCTATACTGTTTTCTGTAATGGTTGTACCAATTTACATTCCCACTAACAGTGCACTAGGGTTCCCTTTCTCCACACTCTCATCAACATTTTTATCTCTTGTCCTTTTGATAATAGCTATTCTAATAGGTGTGAGGTAGAATCTCATAGCGGGTTTAAATTGTATTTCCCTGGTGATTAGTGATGTTTAGCATCTTTTCATGCACGTGTTAGCAATTTTTATGTCATCTCTGAAGAGATGTCTACTCAAGTCTCTGGTGTGTGTGTGTGTGGTTTTTTTTTGGTTTTTGTTTTGAAAGACAGAGTCTTACTCTGTTGCTGAAGCTCGAGTGCAGTGTGCAATCATGGCTCACTGCAGCCTAAAACTCCTAGGCTCAAGCAATCCTCCTGCCTCAGCCTCTCAAGCAGCTAAGACATCAGGTAGGTGCTACTATGCCTGGTTAATTTTTTTTTTTTGGCAAGGGGCAGAGGGGCGGTAGGGGTACAAACAGGGTCTCACTATGTCTGTAACTCCTGGCCTCAAGCAATCCTTCCACCCCAGCTTCCTAGTGTGCTGGGATTATAGGTATGAGCCATCACACCCTTCCCCTTTGCCCAGTTTTTAATTGAGTGATATGTTTTCTTGATATTGAGTTGTATAAGTTTTTTTTTTAATAAATCTTGGATATTAATCCCTATCTAATATATGATTTGAAAATATTTTTTCTCAATCCATAGGTTGCCTTTTCACTTTGTTGATTGTTTCCTTTGCTGTAGAGAAGCTTTTTAGTTTGAAGTCTCCCTCCCTCCCTCTCTCTATCTCTCTCTCTTTCTTTCCTCCTTCCCCTCCCCTCTCTTTCCTTCCCTTCCCTTCCTTTTGTAGCCTGTGCTTTTGGTGTGACATCCAAGAAATAATTGCCAAGATCGATGTCAAGGAGATTTTCCCCTGTGTTTTCTTCTGAGAGTTTTATTGTTTCAGGTCTTAAATTTAGGTCCTTTATTCATTTTGAGATGAGTTTTGTGACTGATGTCAGATATGGTCCAAGTTCATTCTTTTGCATGTAGAAATCCAGTTTTCCCAGTACCATTTATTGAAGAAACTATCCTCTCTTTATTGTGTCTTTTTGGTACCCTTGTCAAAAATCAGTTGACCATGTATGTTTGATTTATTTTTGGCCTGTTCTGTTCCACTGCTCTGTGTGTCTGTTTTTATGCCTATATCATATTATTTTGATTACTATAACTTTTAATATAATTTTAAATGAAGAAGTGTGATGCCTCCAACTTTTTTTCTCATAATTGCTTTGGCTATTCAGGGTCTTTTGCAGTTTTGAGCAAATTTTAGGGTTGATTTTTCTATTTCTGTGAAGTATGAATGCCCCCATTGGGATTTTGATAAATGGGGGATTTATTAAATCTTTATATTGCCTTAGGTAGTATGGACATTTTAGCAATATTAACTTTTCTGATCTATGAACATGAAATACTTTTCATTTATTTGTGTCATCTTCAATTTCTTTCATCCATGTTTTATACTCTTCAGTGTACAGATTTTTCACTTCCTTGGTTAAATTTATCCCTAGGGGTTTTTTTGGTTTATTAGTTTTTTTCAGACAGAGTCTCACTCTGTCACCCAGGCTAAAACGCAATGGTGGATCTTGGCTCACTGCAACCTCAGCCTCTGGGTTCAAGTGATTCTTTTGTCTCCGCCTCCAGAGTACTAGGATTACAGGCACATGCCACCATGCCCAGCTAAATTTTGTATTATTATTAGAGAAGAGGTTTCACCATGTTAGCCAGGTGATCTCAAACTCCTGACCTCAAGTGATCTGCTCACCTTGGCCTCCCAAAGTGCTAGGATTACAGGTGTGAGCCACCATGCCCAGCTGTCTAATTGCTGTTGATAGTACTTTCAGTACTATGTTGAATAGAAGTGGAGAGAGTGGGCATTCTTGCTGTATACCAGATCTTAGAGGAAAAGCTTTCATTTTCTCCCCATTGATTATAATGTTAGCTATGGGTTTTAAATTTTTTTTAATGGCCTTTATTGTGTTGAGGAACTTTCCTTCTATAGTTAAACTGCCAAGAATCTTTTATCAAGAAAGGATGTTAAACTTTGTCCAATGCTTTATCTGCATCAATTGATATGGTCATGTGGTTTTTATCTTTCAGTCTATTCATGTAATGTATCACATTGGCTGATTTTCACGTTAAACCAGCCTTGTATGCCAGGGATAAATCCCACTTGATCATGATGTATAAGCTTTGTGTTGTGTTGTTGAATTCAATTTGCTAATTGTTATTATTATTTTTGAGACGGAGTCTTCCTCTGTAGCCCAGGCTAGAGGAATGCAGTGGCACAATCTCAGCTCACTGTAGCCTCTGTCTCCCAGGTCCCAGTTCAAACAGTTCTTCTGCTTAAGCCTCTGGAGTAGCTGGAATTACAGGCACATACCACCATGCCTAGCTAATTTTTTGTATTTTTAGTAGAGACAGGGTTTAACCGTGTTGGCCAGGTGAAACCTGACCTCATAATCCGCCTACCTTGGCCTCCCAAAGTGCTGGGATTACAGGCATGAGCCACCATACCCGGACAATTTGCTAATATTTTATTGAGGACTTTTGCATCAATCCTCATCAGAAATAATGGCCTACAGTTTTCTTTTCTTTTGGTGCATTTTTCTTTCTTTTCTTTTCTTTTTTTTTTTTTTTTTTTTTTGATACAGAGTCTCACTCCGTTGCCCAGGCTGGAGTGCAGTGGTGTGATCTCGGCTCACTGCAACCTCCACCTCCTGGGTTCAAGTGATTCTCCTGCCTCAGCCTCTCAAGTAGCTGGGATTACAGGCA
Organism: Cebus imitator; assembly: GCF_001604975.1. Classification (NCBI taxonomy): domain Eukaryota; kingdom Metazoa; phylum Chordata; class Mammalia; order Primates; family Cebidae; genus Cebus; species Cebus imitator. The sequence goes on from NW_016107348.1 coordinate 4,196,047, forward strand.
CGTACCTCCATCCCCAGATAATTTTTGTATTCTTTGTAGAGATGGGATTTCACCATATTGTCCAGGCTTGTCTTGGACTCCTGACGTCAAGTAATCCACCCGCCTCGGCCTGCCAAAGTGCTAGGATTACAGGCATGAGCCACTCTGCCCGGCCTCTTGTGGTGTTTTTATCTGGCTTAGGTATCAAGGTATGTTGCCCTCATAGAATTTGCTAGGGGGGTATTCCTTCCAGCTGTATTTCTTTGAAGAGGTTAAGATTACAGCTCATGCCTATAATCCCAACACTTTGGGAGGCTGAGGGGGGAGTGGATCACTAGGTCAGGAGTTCAAGACTAGCCTGGCCAACATAGTGAAACCCTGTCTCTACTAAAAATACAAAAATCAGCTGGGCGTGGTGGCAGGTGCCAATAGTCTCAGCTACTTGGGAGGCTGAGGCAGGAGAATCACTTGAACCCAGGAGGCAGAGGTTGCAGTGAGCCGAGATCATGCCACTGCACTCCAGCCTGGGCGACACAGTAAGACTGTTTCAAAAAAAAAAAGTATTGTATTAATTATTCTTCAGAATTCAGCTCTGAAGTCATCTGGTCCTGAGCTTTTTCTTTGTTAGGAGTTTTTAAATTACTACTTTATTTGTTATTGGTCTGTTCAGGCTATTCCTGATTCAACCTTGGCAGATTATATTTTTAAAGGAATTTATGCATGTCCTCTAGGTTACCAAATCTGTTTGCATAATTGTCCATCATAATCCCTTATGATCCACCTTATTTGTGAGACATCTGTTATAATGTCTACACTTTCATTTCTGATTTTATATATTTGATTCTTTTTTTCAGTCTAGATAAAAGTTTGTCAATTTTATTTTTTTCAAAAAACCAACTCTTCATTTTATTAATTTTTTCTATTCTCTATTTAGTTTTTCTCTAATCTTTATTATTTCCTTCCTTTGGATTTAGTTTGTTCTTTTTCTAGTTCCTTGAGGTTTAATGCTAGGTAATTTATTTGGGGGTCTTTTTTTTTTTAACATGAGCATTTATTGTTAGAAGCTTCCCTCTTAGAACTATCCTTATTTAATCCTTTCAGGTTTCTCTTCATGCTGGTCTCAAAAGAATGAATCCTCTTCCAGGGATTCTTGGGATTCACTACATCTTTTCCTTCCTACAGAAGCCCATGGAGGAGAGGCACCAACAGTTATAAAGGACTCCAGTGACACATTTTGGCTTCTGCACAGTTTTTTTTCCAGCCTTGGTGTGGCTGCTTCCTGTTCTCTCCTAACACAATAGTCTAGGTGTCAGACCTAAATGAACTATTTGTAAAAATTCATATACTTCTCCACATACCTAGATTCTAAAAGGCGTCTGAGCTCTGCCTGTGAGATCTCCCTGGAGACCAGCTCACTGCCTTCAATGCATGCACTGTCCTCGAAACTACCTATGCAAAATTATGACTGAGATAGTGAAAGAAATCTAACTTAACTGACTCCATGTTGCTTCTAACCTCCAAGCTGTCCTTGTTCATTCCTGGGTGTAGGCTGAACTAACTTTGGGAGAAACTTAGTTTATAGTTTAAACAAAGACAGTAACAGCCCTTTCCCGAAGCAGACCTACTTCTTGGCTGGGGACTAGATTGTCTTTGTAGGACTGACACTGGCCATAAGATTAGCAATTATGGTTTAGGAGTCATGCAGCTGGAGGCTACAAGATTCTGACCCTCCCTAAACTGCTCCTGAGATCAGTGCTTGGGATATTTTGTAGACCCTGCACTTGATGGACCAGCTGGCACCACCCAAATCAATAAACTGGCTCATTTGAACTTGAAGTCCCCCACCCAGAAACTGACTCAGCGTAAGAAGACAGACAGCTGCGACTTCGTATGATTTCATCTCTGACCAATCAGCACTCCTGGCTCACTGGCTTCCCACGACCCACCAAGTTATCCTTAAAAACTCTGCTTCCTGAATGCTCGAGGAGACTGATATTCGTAATAATAAAACTCCAGACTCAGGCTCTGCGTGAATTACTCTTTCTCTATCGCAATTCCCCTGTCTTGAATTGGCTCTGTCTAGGCAGTGGGCAACGTGAACCCCTTGGGTGGTTACACACTGACCTTGCAAGCTAGGTCCCTAAGTGCCTCCTCACATAGTTAAGCTTTTTGAAAAAGTGTGTATACCTGTGGCTCGGAAGCACATTCCTTAGCCCATCCCCCACAAATTCGGATTCAGTGGGCCTGGGTGGGACACAGGAATTTGTACTGTTGTGTAACTCCGCATGGTGACTCTAATGTGCAGTCATGCTCGGAACCACATCCTGCAACTCTCCCCTTATTGTCCATTGCTCTTGCCCTCACCTCACAGTGGATGGATGCTACCCTTATGAGTGTCTCTGTAATTGCCTTTCAGGGAAGAAGACAATTACTTTTAAAGTCTTGGTCTCATTTGATTTCTATGAAAGATGTGACACAGATGGCAATGTTCTCCATCTTTGTACCCTCTCTCACCTTGGATTCTTGGCCACCACTGCTGGTGATTTCTAATTGCCTTTAACTTTCTATCAAATGCTAAAATGTTTGCGATATTCCCTATAGTCTTCTTGACACTTTCTGTGGGCTTGTCCACACCTAGAATTTTAAATGACACGTATACATTTGTGGCTTCTAGGTGTAAAATTCTGTATATTTCACCATTCCACTCAACATTTCCACTTTGGGTTTGTGGTAGAGACTGTTAACTGGCCCCTAATACCTATTATTTCCTTCTTTGGGTTAATTATAGAGCATCCTGAGTTTCATCTGGGCATGTGGCTGCTAAGCTACAAAGTCTGTTTCCCAGCTGTGCTCCACCCTCGAGCCAGTGGGATGCAAAGGGAAGTGGTATGCACAACTCTGGGTCACCTTAAAGACAAAGCTTCTTGCCATGGGCTTCACCTTGCCTTTTCCCGCTGGCTGAGAAGGACCACTGTTGTAGCAGCTCTGCACCCAGAGATGGAAGCTTCATATGGATAAGGCCACAGATTTCATCTTTGACTTCAGTAAGAGGGAACTAAATATCTAACTTACTTAAAACTCTGAATATTGGAATCTTTTTGTTTTGGCAGCTTATCCTATACCCTTATCAAACATTATTCCATAAGCACCTCCAACTAAAGAGTCCACAACTGAAAACACCCTCTTCTCTCCTTAAAGCAGCTAAGACTAGCTAACAGACTGTCTCCCCTTTTAAAAGTAAATGGCTGAGGCCGGCACAGTGGCTCACACCTGTAATCCCAGCACTTTGGGAGACCAAGGTGGGCAGATCACTTGAGGTCAGAAGTTCAAGACCAGCCTGGCCAACATGGTGAAACCCCATCTCTACTAATAATACAAAAATTAGCTAGGGGTGGTGGTATGTGCCTGTAATCCCTGCTATGGGGGGGGGGGGTGTTGATGCAGGAGAATTGCTTGAACCCAGGAGATGGAGGTTGCAGTGAGCCAAGATTGTGCCACTGTACTCCAGCCTGGGCAACAAGAATGAGACTCTGTCTCAAAATAAATAAATAAATAAAAATAAGTGGCTGGGAATAAATGAGGTCTAAACATGAAGCTGAACACCAGGGCAGCAGATGTCTGCCTGAATCTCTGGGTCATCTTTGATGGAGGAAAGTTATGTGGAGACTTGTAAGCTAGGTTGACTAAAGTCTCTCTGGCCATTGGTCAAACATACCTGCTCTTGGTTGAGCTGACGACAGACATGGGATGGTTGATGTCATCCTTCACCACCATGATGTTGTTCTGAGGACAGAGCAGAGACAGTCAGCTGCCAGACCCTCCCACTAAACTCCTTTTGCTCTCTCACTCCTCCAGCTGCCAGGACTCTCAGAGAAGGGCCACATCACAGAGGTGCACTAGCAGGACGGAGGACTCACTTTGTATTTGCGGAGTATTGAGGAGTGATTCATGATTCGGTCTGTGTCGGCCGCATCCCGGGGCACCACCACAATCCCAAAGTCGCCAACAATCACCTCCATCTGAAGAAACAGAGAGAGGGCCCTTTGGTACCATAATCCCAAACTCCTACAAACCAATGACTTAGCGTGGCAGAATCCTCTCCCGTTCTTCCACACGGAGCCCCAGGCTTCGGTCCTAGACCGGCCTTTTTCTCCGCCCCATCAGCCAGCTCCTTCAAGGAACACCCTTAACAGTGTCAACAGAATAAGTGAAAACATTGCCTGGCACACAGAAGTCGCTTAATAAATCCACTAGATGTCAGGAATAAATGAATTCTTACATGTCTGGGCAAGATCTCTCCAATTCCTGAGGCTCCCATTGAGTGCACAATGCTGCAGAATCCTATGAATGACGTTACATCCTTACCTGGTAAACACCCTCTGGAGTGAAAGAGACCCCTCTGTTCAGCAAGCATATTTGAGCCCTCAGATGGATGTCAAGAGAGGGACGTCATGAGAGGGACCAAACACTTTTCTGTCTCACCCTCATAAAAACTGCTGGGGGACTCAAGGGCAGCCAAGAGCAACAAGGGCTTGGAATGCATCCCTGGGCACCCAAGCTGTGGTAGGGAGATGATGATGATGATTAGGGTCACTTCAGAGATCAGCCTTTGATGGAAGCTTTCATTTCTCCATATGAGAAATGAAACTTTTTTTTTT